>NC_042301.1:13884447-14214947 GCF_901000725.2 Takifugu rubripes | reverse complement strand
TTGCTCTTTTTGCTAAAAACGGTTTATTAGACAAGGAAGATCACAAATCTGATCCCTCGATGGCATCTGTCAATCACGATTACACCGTCCGGCTCTTGAAATAAATCACGATGTGGAAAATGAGAGAAACTCATGAAGGAGAGAGACGTAAATGATGAGAACGTAACAAAAAACCTCACTACCGAAACCACGAACAAAAACAAACATGTAAAAAAGGGCATTATAAATAGCAAGTTTGCATATCCCATTAAAAACAGCAACAATGATGTTACCTTCCTCGACAGCTTCAGTGTAACACTGGACACGCGCATGTGTGTGAGTGCACACATGCTTTAATTCAGACCAGATTTCAAAAGGCACTCGATTCTCACATCAAAAACGTGTGGACACTAAAGTCTGTGCGACTGACACCTTCCAAACATTCAGTAGTGATGCAGATGCACTAACCTCATTATTTAGATGGCGCTAATACTCCTCAATCACATTTCAGTGTTGGTCAACAGCACTTCACAAGCGGACCTTAATGCATCTAAACAGTGTGTGCATGTGTGTGGACAGCGTGGTTAAAACATGAAGTGAATAACACTCATTGGAACAATATTACTTCTTTCTCTTCTAACTACAGAGTAACAAAGGTTTAGTGAAATTATAGTACAGAGTTAAAACAAAACAATACAATTAAAACAACAAAGAGCTTTGTTTCAAACGCAGAGAGAACTGGTCCCAGTATTCCCCATTTCAAAACACAAGTAGAAACCAGGCTATTTCTGTAACCTTTTCCCCATTTAAAAAGGCAAAAACCTTTAAGCCTTCTCCATGGACTGGTAGTATTCCTTCAGGACAGCCCAGGCTGTCGGTGCCATGAAGCCGTCTGGAGGGTTCTCTCCCTCGCGGGCCATCCGTCGCATGCGCGTGCCTGAGATGAAATCATAATCCTGGTGTCTGAAAAAGAAAGCAGGAAAGAAAGAATAAATAGAGTCGCTACCACGACTCCCCTGGAGCGTGGGTGAGTAAAGTGAGAGCAGGGATCACACTCTCTGGCTGGGATTTGTTTATTGGTAGTAACCTTGTGGTAGTTTGGACATGTGTTTGATGCGCTGGTGATCTAATACGACTGTCAGTGTGTGCTAAGTGTGTTAATCCAGGAGGATCCAGATGGGAACATTTCACACATGTGAGCAACAGAACTTTGTCACATTCAGAAAGGCTCTTTTCTGGAATTAAAAAGTTTTCAGTTGTTATTGAGGAGAGATTAGGAGGGAAGATCCAACAGTTGACAGGGTGAGAAATAAGAGTTCTATGCAGGAGAAGGACAGTAGTGTCAAATTAGGAACAGCTTGGTTGTGATATGAGCCAAGGCTATTTACACAGGCAGGCCTTTTCAGCATGCAGACTCCTGCAAATCTTCCTGTCAGCAACATTAAACTGCCAAAAAAGTAATAACAAACAAACAAACAAACGCGGGACGGTTACCACCAAGGGAGGCGTAAAACGAGCAACCACGCAGCTACATTCTATGAAATAAAAAATAAAGCTTTATTCTTGAAAGCGTTCAGAGATGAGCGTGACACATCTTTTGTTTCATGTGATTTTTTTTTTTTTTCATAAAATAAAACTTTTGAAGTCTGGATCACGCCCCCCCCCCCCCCCCTCCCCTCCCCCATTTATGATTAAGAATTCCCCAGATGTGGAAATAAAGGGTGATGTTTAGCAAACAGAGTGATTTTTTTTTTTTTTTTTTTAAACATGGCCATACTTTCAAAGTGCTGGGAGCCTAAACACACGGTTGGTCATAGTTTAAAAACGTTTTTGTTTTTAAAGAAACCTGAATAAAAAGTACTAGATGTTCCTGATGAACAACTTGCTTTGGACCTAATGTTATAAATATGCATCATGGAAAACAAAGCCAACCTTTTGATTAGCCCGGCCATATTTAGTTTTTCAACATTCCTGGCTAAACTCGCAAGTTGTGTAACATAATGGAAGGAGCTGCTTCAAATCTGGGAAAGAAGCTGAAAGATCTCACGATTATTTTTTAATGACTTTAACAGCACTTTAAGAGCAAGAATTCGTCAGGCTGTAATTTTTTTTAGATAGATAATTAAATATCTCTTTTGTTATTTATTCAGTCAACAGTCATTACAAACGAAGAAACAAAAAAAAAATATATTGATTTAATTTGACAGCGTGGCCTGAAACTCAAAACCGCAAGAATATTCCAACACTCTAACAGAGTTAAATGGACCAAAAGAAGAAAAAATTCATGACCATGACAAACCGTGACTCACTTTTTGGGGTCGTAAAAGTCCATCGCTCTTTTGACCTTGTTGTACGCAGCGACTTTGAAGGGCACAATCTCTAGAGTGATGAGCCCCGGCGCCATGGTGAGCACCTTGGCCCCGTGGGTCGGTTCGTACAGGTCCTTTCCGGTCTCGGGGTGCGGCATACCTGCAGGATCGCGGCCCACGATGTAAAAGTTGGCTCCGGCTACCATGCGAGCTCTGCAGTGCCACTGAACCTGCACATGTGCGAGAAAAACCAGGAAACAACACAGGTCCACAGTTTACAGACTGTTTCCAAACCAGGATAATGAAGAGAGATAAAAGAGAAGTTGTATTTTAAATGTTGCAGTCATAAGATCAGCCCAGACTCGTGTTCTGTATGTTATTGAAACAGTAAAGAAAAGTAATGTTACATGCTAAAGCCTGGCTCTCTGAACTCCCAACACAGAACAACAAGTTCAATCAATTATTTAATGAACTAATAAATAATAAACATCAGCCTCCAATGTGCTCTCAATATTCTTAACTGTAAGTCCCATTATCATCATCATAAGTGAATAATTAAAAGCTTGCAAACTGCGCAGCTATGCTCAGTCACACTAAGTGGTTTTTACATATGGCAGGAAACACAAAACCATGCTGTTCAAGACATTATAAATCCCCTCTCCTGCCATTTTTCCCCTCAGGAATTTGCAGACAGCGGCGTGTTTGCAGTCCTCTGCACTGTCAGTATAAAAGAAAGCTTGATCCCTCTTTTCTGGGGGGTATTATTAATAAAAGTAACCTCAAGCGTTTAACCACAAATAAGACATTCCCCATCAGGATCACCTCGGTTGGCCCCGCATACATCATGGGTGAAGGGAAGATGGATATGATGGTCGACGCTGGATTAAGGACGCCCTCTTCCAGCACAGCGGCGTGCTGCTTCATTCGCCAGGGGAGGGGCACGTCGTCGTCCTTGGTCCACCCTCCCAGTGGGTGAAGCAGCAGAACAGGCCTGCGGTAGCCCCGCTCGATCAGACGCCTGTGGGTGTCCTGCATCAGGAGAGCGTGACCGTTGTGGACTGGGTTGCGAAGCTGGAACGCAAATACGGCATCTAAAGAGAAGATGAAAAGACTGTCAAATTGTGAAGAAACGCATCCGAACAACGCAAACAAAAGGCCGCAGTGCATCCAAGCCGAGAGTCAGACCACCGAATCTAAATATACAGGAGGAGGCAATCAGGGCAAGAATCGCGTCACTCCCTGCATCTCCAAAGACTAAACTAAAATAACAAATGTAGTGAAGTGACAGAGTTATCCAGCGAGGGAGAACTTTCTAAACACTCTGACACTGGAGAGTCTGTTTCCCATCACCTCCGCATAAACACGAGGAACCAAACAAGCACCAACAGAAATATGGCTCATACCCGCATTCATCTGTTTGAACTTCTGTTTGAGCTCAGCCGGAGTCAGGCGGTACTGATCCAGCCCGTCATTCCAGTAGATCTTATCCAAGACCTGCAGGTCACCCCCGACCAGCCAGTCGCCACTTTCCATCACCATCTGAAAGACAGACAAGGATGATGGGCTGTTACGGTCTCAGTAAGAACACAGGCGAAGGTGGTATCCTGAAAAACAACATTGAAATCTTCTGTCTGAGAATGTGATCAGAACGATCCAGACAGGACCTGCTGTTCATTTATGTGATCATCTCCACCTTTTTGGTTGTTGCATTCAATAAACTGGACATCAACTTCCTGATAACACTGCTCACTGTCCACGCGCTTGGCAACACACCTCCAGAATTAGGACACAGAAAGCAAGCATTGTAAAAATGGTAAGAGAGAAGAATCCAGAAAAAAATAAAAGGATGCCATTACCATTAGTTTTTGTCTGTTTGAGGAGTAAAACGCACATACAAATCCCATTTCTTATTCTTTAATGATGAAAAACTAGCATCTACCGGGGTTGATCACACTGAGGACACAAAAATAGGGTGTGTTTTGGGATTCAGTGCTCCGACTAAATAAACAGCCATTACACTCCTGTTTCCTAGGAAGGGGCTCCTGTTTGAGTGATGGTCCACTAAACAGGAAACGGGTGAATTAGTGCTGTGTGATGTGAAGCGTGTCCTTTCTGTGCAAAAGAGGACAGGTCAAAGAACCACCAGTACCACCCGTGCAGAAGTGGAACTGACTGCTTACGGATCTGGAAGTTAAAATATACATTTATGCGCTTGTGCACACTCGGGCTTTTTAACAACAGACACAGCAGAACACACAGTGGCAGATGAGAGTGGACGCAGACTGACACAGACTATAGGGGTACAGAACCAGTGCTGCCATTAGAGAATGGTGTTTATGATACCAGACCCTGTCTATATCTTTAAAAAAGCCTAAAATAACAAGAAAGCCAGTAAACCTGCTGTATTTATTGTTAGGTTATAACAAATTCTCGGGAATATTTACATGTCAGCGCAGCCAAAGATTCCGTTGCTTGATGAGCTACCAAATTAAATTTGTAGGACAAATAAATAACACCTGCAGAATGAGCGCTGACTAAGAAGACAAAGTGATTACACTGGGCATCCTGACAGCTGAGACAGGCTCCACTGCTCCTCCGACTCAGACTTTCCATACACAGCTCAGCTCAGAGCGCCGTGTTCTCTCACGACAAGTGGAGGGCGTTTATTACCCCGACACTGATACGGACCATCTGCAGCTGCTCTCTAACGTATCAGCAGCGGCTTTAAAATGGGGACGCGTCACCTCAGGCTCACCTTGATGTAGGGATGGTCTTTGCAGGTGGTGCCCCACTGTCGCGCGCATCGCTCTTCTTTGCGGTGTTCGTAGAACTCCGGGTTGCGCAGGATGGCCACCCGCCTGCCCTCGTAAACCAAGGCCACGGCCGTCACGCCGTCCAAACGCTCTTTGTCTGCGGTAGACACCGGCAGCACCACGGGCACAGACAAGTTGATGACCCCACCTGACACAACAGAGGAGAAAGAGGAGATGATTCCGTGGGTCAGTGATCAATTAGGTGGCAGTAAATAATGAGAAACAACAGTCCAGAACCCTGATTAAAGGTGCAGGGACACTGAAAACACACCCCTGTATCAAGCAGGTTAAAATCAAAGGATAGGTATCAACGGCACAGCACAGTCTTTCTAATTACACTTCAATGTTGTATCCATTTAGGCTAAATGTGGAATATACACTGAAACCACAGGCTTCTGTGAGTCTTCAAGGCTGCAATTTAAGGGCCTCGTGGAGAAATATCCCCCTCAAGTGTGGCCAAGCTCAACCCATCCTTTTTTTTATGATTCATGGTGTTCTGTTCACAGATTTGGGAGATTTTAAACACGTGTGTTACTCTACATCTGAGCAAATGTAGAGGAAACGGAAGGCGGTGAAGATGACTGTGGCTGCCTGGACCCTCACCTCATTCTCACCATCACCATTTAGAACTTCCAGCTGGTTCCAATAAAAACCTGGGAGTGTGTGTCAAATGACTGAGCGAAGGAGTCACGCGGCTCGTTTATTTTTGCACATTATTTGATTAGTCAAACATGCTGCGAGCTTCCCAACCAATTCAGGTGTTTAAGTTAGGGGGGTCAGTTCTTTCACTGCCATTCATTTAGTGTCAACCTCCTGGTAGGAACTAAAATCAACCACATGACAGTCTGAATACATAGCCAACATTGTTATATGCAGTCACCTCAGTGCCCTGGGGTTAGAGCCTTTGTGCCAAAAAAAAAAATGTTCTTGTAATTTTCCTGCATAATTTTGATGGTTATTCAAACTGTGTCCAGAGGATGTATGTCAGCAAATACCATGTGATGTGAAACCACACTTTGTGTTGGAATTGTCTTAATAAGCTTAAATACCTAAAGTGGAATCAAACCAAAAGCCTAAAAATGACATATTTTTGTACCATAAAGGGTGAGCAATGAGTCAAACGTTGCTAAAATGGGAGATTCATTTTATATGAGCTCATCTCCACCTAGTGCTCGTTTGTAAGAATAGCAACAATGACTTTATGTGCTCCGCACTGTTATTTTTAAAATAAAAGTGAATATCCTACCATCGAGCAGGCAGTCAAAGTGAAGACACTGTAAATACTCTCTCTCTCTCATGAAGCCGTTCAGAGGGGTGGCCCAGCCTTCAGCCAGCACTTGCACCCACTGCATGTCTACCTGAAAAATATAGTGGGGGAAATCCAAAGTTAGTTTTGTTTAATTATTTACATTTATAAATAACTGAGAAAAACCACCACGAACCTTTCCAATCTGAACTGCAGGGAGAGTCGCTGCATCAGCCTTGGCCAGATCCAGTTTATTCTCTTGAACGTACAGCTCTTTCACGTCATAAGATGCATCAACAGGAACTATGTCCTGCAGATTTAACATATAAAAAAGGAATTGATTTTTCCAATAGAAAAGATCGAATATTTTGCTGTAATAGAATTTTGTTTTTATCAATTACTGAATTCTAAGTAGAGTATCTGTGGTGATTTATGTAGAAATGGGACATTACTGCCACATAGTGGCCATCCGAGGAATGACAGAACAGTGGTATTTGTTCATGTCTAAATTTTAAGTATAAAGTGTAGGAATCTCATATGGCACACAGAAATTCTAAAACGATGAAAGATATTTAAAATGTGCCTCTTATTCTGAACACAATGCACACTTGTGCTTGAGGCTTTTCTCATCCTCACCCTCTCCTGAAGTAGGTCAACAAGCTGTTGTATGCATTCATTCACACTACAGGAGTCAGTCTTCAGCACCAGCTCTGGAGCTTCTGGCTTCTCATACTCCGAGTCAATTCCAGTAAAACCTAATAATAAGTAAAATATGTAAATTAAAATCCTGGATACCTCCTATATAAACCCTAACCCTAAAGAGTGTTCACCCAGCTCTTGTCGTAACATGCACACACAGATTTCATCGTTCCTTTAAGAACATAAACAAAAATAATATCACTGTACATCAGACAAAATGTTACTGTTGTGGTCACAGCCAAGAGATTTTTGGAGTCCCGTATCACATGCATACAGACAGTATTAACTTTAATCCTACCTCTTATCTCCCCTGCTCTAGCTCTTTTGTACAGTCCCTTCACATCCCTCTGCTCACACACATCCAGTGGAGCGTCGACAAACACTTCAAAGAAAGGCAGGCCAGCAGCCTCGTGGATCTTTCGTGCATTGAGCCGATCCTAAAAATAAGCAAATTTTTAATTAGGACACGTGGTTAGGATGAAATCCAAAGAAAAGCACTTCACCTGATAACCAAAAGTAGGACAATTTCTTCAGACTAACGGTGAGGTCCATCTTATACTTCTAACTGGCGTCATCTGTAATTGTGTAAAGACTGCTGAGAACGTCTTCCAAAGTTCACTCACCCTGCTGTAGGGAGAGATGAAGCTGGCAATGCACACCAGCCCAGCATCAGCAAAAAGTCGGGCCACCTCAGCAATTCGTCTAATGTTCTCTTCACGGTCCTCTGGGCTAAATCCCAGGTTCTTGTTCAGCCCCTGGCGGATATTGTCTCCATCCAGAGTATAGCAGGGGATCCCGTGACAAACCAGATACTCCTCTAATGCCATGCTTACTGTGGTTTTCCCTGCACCTGACAAACCTGAACAAACAAGACAAGTGTCAGTAAACATTATGGAGAATGAGCAGAAGTAGAAGGTAATTTCTCGAATAAAAGCCCAGGTCATACCACTCAGCCAGACAGTGCATCCCCTGAATCCCCCTCTTGTCCCAACAACCTGCCCACGCTTGTTGCGACTGACATGGTGCGCCTGGTAGGTGACATTGGTGGCTCGCTGCATTCCCTGAAATGATACAGATCTTATGTCAAGTCAGCCTTAGGCTCTTAAGAAAACCTTGGATTTAAAGACTATTTCAAAATAATCAACCCTATGTGAACGTAAATGGATGGCAATCGAATGTTTTCTATTACTTGGGTAATAAAAGCAAAACCTAAATATGCAAATAAGTTAATGTCGGCTATTAAACAGCTATTATGTATGTTTGATGCTATATTTTGAGTCGATAAGTGGAGTTTCTAATCAACTATACGTCAATGAACAGAACATTAGCATCTGATCGGTTAGACACAATCGACGCAGCTAACCACCGACAACGTCCTTCTAAAACTAAGATCAGTTAGACTAATCAGTAACACCTTAATAGTGAGTACTTTAGCTCACTGGTGGCTGCTTCGAGACGAAAAGTGAGAAATGGATGCGTTAAAACATGACGAAGTTGCAACACTCACCCAGTTTTCGGCAGCGTTGCTAAGCTTCAGCTTCTTGTGCGAGTTGGTACAGGTCTCCATAGTTAGCAACAGCAGCCGACTCGAGCTTAATATCTAACGAAAATAACGCGTTACCGGGGTGTTTTGGGGTGTGAGCAAAGTCACCCTTCTTATCTTTCTTTTGCAGGCTAGCCTCGATGAATGGAAGCAGCTACGTGTGCCAGAGCGCTGCGGCGCCGCAACCAGGAAGAGCAGTCGGCGACAGCCACGTAACCCCAGAGCGGCGTGACGTCACTTCCGCTTTCCGCGGCGTGCGATGACGTCGCGGCTCTGAGCGTCTTGGCCGCGCGGCCGCTGACGACATATGACTCATATGTGCTCAGAAAGACTCCGATTGAATGACTGTGCACTATACTCATATTTTGTTGTCATGGCTACATAAATTATATTTAAATTAAACCGACCAACGCAAACTACAAAATGTAAAATGATCTATTTGCTCATATTAATTTTAATACACGCAGGCAAATTTTTTACAACTAATAATCCGGCTTTTTATGAGTATAAAAATGCAAAAAATACACGAAATTACAACCTCTTCGTGTGTGTTTCTTTTTCTTTTTCTTTTTATAACCATTCCAACGCCGATGCGCTGATCTTAATTACAGGACTCTGAATTAAACGCGAGTTTTTTTGGCAGGAGGATGGTATCAAAGGATGGAATGATTTTTTTTATTTTTTTAAATTAAAAAAAAAAGAAGAAAAAAACAAAACTGTGCGGTTTCGGGGAGGCGGAGCGCTGTCTCCACAGCCAGCTCCACGCTTTAGTAGAAGGCAGTCTAACCCGAACACTGCAGCGATCAGCCGGGGCGCAGCATCCACCATTCAAGGAACTGCAAGTACAGGAAGACGATCTAGGAGGCCCGAAGAAGGAAGGTAGGATGCTCTAAACTGTGCACTTGTGTCCTCATCTCTTCATCGCCAGCCTCCTGCGTGTGGCTTTAGTGCTGTTTCGGAAATTTCCATGGACTATTATGATCTTAACCGTCCTCTTGTCGCATTGTTGATCACTGAACTTTTTTTCCCAGTCTTGCATAGACAGTAACACATTTAGGCCATTTGTGAATTTCCTGCCTTTGAAGTGTTGATAGTAGAAGGCTCATCTTTTTACGCACGAATGCGTTATTATATATGGGGGGGGGTTGTTCAGCTTGATAATAGTGGACTGAAGAAAATTTTATACCGTGAGCATCAGGTGATGTTTTGACTGTTTCAATGCAAAATTCTACACACACTGAGTGGCTCACAGTCTACTTCTTGGGATACAGCTGTGGCTTTAATTTAATTTTAATAATTCAGTTGTCAATTGCCAGCCACATTAATGAAAGCAAGAGGGCTTAATTACAGGACATGAAATGACCTGTTGCCCCACCCAGGAGCCTCATATGTTGTAACATGTTAATGGGAACTGTGTGTGGGGCGCCACTGTGCTACCCTCCAAAAGTAAACTTCAGACCCAGCTGTATAACACATGTGACGCGGCCAAACGCTGCCCTGTAATATTGGGAAGGGAAGACACCCAGAAGTGAACCTGACATTACTGGCGAGTCCACCCACCGCTCAATAACCAGTGTGTGGTTATTTAATGCAGAAAAGTAGAGGAGACTCCAAGTGTGACTATTTTAAACAGTAAAACTGGGTGTCTTTGCAGGAAGAAGCAACAAAAAGTGTTGTTACGCTCAAACCCTGACCTTTCCCAACCCTAACTCTTCAAATAATCACTGTTCTGAAGTAACAAGTCATTTACTGTGGTAGTCCTTGCGTTAATAACATAAAGCTCAAAGATAAAACCTGAAAGTAATTAGAATGTAATAGCAACTCAGTTGTTCCTTAAGTACTTTTTTCATAGTGCAGACTTGATCAGTTTAACAAACATAGTATTTTTAATATGAATGATTATAACTTTTGAGTGCAAAGTCCATGTTTAGATTAAGTTCTAGTACACTCTATGACCCATATTCTGCACATTCAGTTATTCTATTGTTTTAAATAAACTGCTTAATATAACATTTGGAGTAAATGTTGGGTTTTTTTTAATGTAAACTTTCACTTTCATCAGAATTTAACATTAGCAGTCTTGAAATCTGGACATGCTTTAATGCTCTTCCCATGTCTTTCTGTGTATTTAACCATCTTTAACTGTCCCTTTGAAGTAGACTGTACTCAAGACATGGAACTAAAATGAGTGGACAACTATAGAAGCGTGTTATTACGAAAGCCTCGGGACTGAGTCCAGCCGTGGCGACCGTGCAGTAAAATACAGCCTTCAAGGCTACACGGTGGCTCCTCCTGAAATAACCTGAGAGAGTGGAGGCTGGCAAGTTATCCATTACAGTGCCACGACCACGTGAAATGGCTTTTTTCCCCTCTCCACCCTTTTTCCATCACTGTCCATCCTTTTACAAGCACTGGATGGGAAAACAGTGACAATCTCTGGGGAGGAGAGGACCAGTGGAAAGCTGACGCTCTGTTGACCTCCAGTGTTTTCACACTGAAAATAAACCTGTCATTTTTATTAAATGAAGTATTGATCTGTTGTATCAGAAGCTCAGAATAAATACAATGTAAAAAGATATGAATGTTGCCCTTTGCCAACAGCTTTGGAAAGTAAAATGAATATTTCTAACAAATGATGCTTCCACAGCCACTTTAGGACACAAATGTGATCTGGTGCACTACTAATGCCATTAATAATGTCTTTTAAAGTCCTCGGTCTACCTTGGATGGATTCACTTCCCTGTAGCTATCTGAATGGTCAACTCTAAACCCTGAGAATCAAATAGGCTTCTCTATAAATATAGTCCCAAGAGGGGGGTGAGAGCAGCAGTCTGAGGGCAGAGGTTAAAAGAGTCTCATTATTTAAAAAATTAACCTGTGTAACAGAGTCCAGATACACAGATCGGCTACAACAGCGCCGTGAACGATAATGATCACCTTGTTGCCGCGCGGTGCTCTGCTGGATGCTGACGTTCATGTGAATCTACGACATGTCCATCAAGGCAAAGC
This sequence comes from Takifugu rubripes, assembly GCF_901000725.2. Lineage (NCBI taxonomy): Eukaryota > Metazoa > Chordata > Actinopteri > Tetraodontiformes > Tetraodontidae > Takifugu > Takifugu rubripes. The sequence goes on along the minus strand of NC_042301.1, from coordinate 14,203,349 downwards.
CTCGCCCGCCGCCCAGGGCGGGCCGTGACCTCGGTCAGCGAGCTGATGATGAATGAGACGGGACAAGCTTCTGTTCTGACAAAGTTGCACAGTCACTGTAACTGTAACCACCCCTCACTACAAAAACATTCATGTCTCATTCATGGACCCTGCAAAAGCACGAGTGATGCAGACCCAGGTGCTGCTTCCTGTATGTACGTTGAATCAAGAGATTACTGCTGTGACTGATAAATGCGAGCTGACAAACTATGGGTGTGTTTCTTTCAGATGATCAGAACATTGTGTCTCATTGAGAGACTCCAATCTGACATTAGCAGGTACATTTTTTAAGAGCAATTACATTTTTCAAAGGACCTTAATCGAGGCTGACTGCCTAAAAAGCTTCGAGGCAGCGTTTCCAGGGACCCTGGGTGCTCGCCGGCCGTGTCGTATTACCCAAATTCCTTTTGCCGCTCCCTGCCCACAATTTCATCTATCCAGTACACCAGAATAAAAGCTTTTTTTTTTTTTAAGGTTTCTACTCCTCAGTCTCAAAATATACTTTATATATTTGGCTTTATTGCTCAGTCTCCACATTTACTAAGGGAATGTTTTAAAATATACATGGAGGTGTGGTCTAAAATCCCATTTAATCAAAGTTTGATGATAGTTTGCAGAGTTCTCTGTTAGTTTGAGCACTATGTTGAAAAGCCTCATCCTCAAATGTATCATTATTTAAATACTGCACAAATCCACAGTACAGTACATCTGCACACACTTTCCGACCTCTTCAACTAAACAGACATTTGTGTGATCCGTCTCTCATTGCAATAGCATCTAGATCTTGTGTTGGAGGACACTCTGCTGCAAGCTTCCTGCACTGTAATAATATTTTCCCCAAAAAATTATTGATCTCAGGTAAACTGATCCTCTGGCTGTCTGTTGCAGAGCCGCAATCTGTCCATGTTTGTCTCCAGGCACACGTGTCATGCTCTGTGTGTCCCAGATGATATTTATTGTGATACATTTCAGTATCCTCAAATCCATTAATGGAGGAGCCGTTAAAGGGGCGACGAGCCTTTCAGACATGAAAGAAGGAAAGTGATCATCGCTCTGATGTTTTCAGCAGTCATTAAGAGTGAGAGCTCAACAACAAACACTGTAGAACCTTATGTGCTCCATCCAGTCTCCCATCTGGGTGTCATCTGACTCCCACTACACATTAATATTCTTCTTATTCTTCTTATTTTATTATTATTAATGATGATGATAATAATAATAATGATAGTAATTCTGTCTCATTTTGTTGAATAAAGGCTTTATTAGTGTGGCCGGAGCTTCATATCAGGTTACATCTTAAGAACCATTGTGACATCACTAATAAATGCACTTTTCAGTTTCACTATTCAGGAAGCAGAGAGCCTGGGATGATGTGGATTATAGCCCTTCTGATATTGTTAATGGTTTTCTTGACTTCTGAGGTTTTTTTCTTCAGCGAGGGATGTAAAACGGCTGCAGAGACAGAGAGGATTTGACTCTAGCCCAGGGGTGGGCAAACATTTTGATTCGTGGGCCACAATGGGTTCTAACATTTGACAAAGGGGCCGGATCAGGAGCAGATGGATGGATGGAGTGCTTTGGTAACCTCACCTCATTGGAGAAAAAATACACATCTTGGGATATGGAGAAAACATGTGCTTTAATTTCAAATGAAAATGAAGAGAAGCATTAAAACAAAATATATGACTTTGGAATGAGTCTTAAAACACTTAAAATCAAATGAATAAAATGTGCCTTTTAAAAAAAAAATTAATAACCATTTCTATTTTAAAGCACTGAAAGTTCTGTTATCCTTCAGGATATCACCATCACTCTCCTCCTGACTGTCTTTTTTCTAGTGGGAAAACACCAGAATTGCAGTGAAAATTTAACATTAACAAGGTTTATTCATTTAATTTTTCAAGTTTGGCGGGCCGGATTAAAATGTTTAACGGGCCGCGTGTGGCCCCCGGGCCTTAGTTTGCCCATGCCTGCTCTAGCCGCTGTCTGTTGGGGACAAAACCAAAGCAGTGCTGCGGAAAGGCTGGCAGACAACTGTCTGGCTTGTCCTGTTGAATGTCCACGCAGAGGAAAATATAACGCACCGTGCTAACTCACACAGCCACATGTACAACAGCTGTCTGCTATAAACTGTGAAAGTGCTTTTCAGTCACAATGGAATTTTAACCTGTGGAATCCAGAGCTACTAATAAAAGATAAAGTGTCTATCTGTGTCTAATCCCTTAGCCTGGAAACAAACGTAAATGGCAGTTTGTCCACTTTCTCATTGCATTAATTTGGCTGTTGGACCATGTTTCCACTGGCTGATTCAAGTGCTCCTTCAAACTGTTTCTGAGTGAAATATCCAATTACTTCAGACATAATTACTGGAAAATTTGCAAGCATTTGGTAACTTGTATCTAAAACTAGTTTTATAACTCGGAACATTTACCTGTCGTACATTTTCGATGTACCTGTAGCTTTTCTTTCTTCACATTAGGTTTTGTTACTCCCAAATAGTCCGTGTTTATGAAATGCACCTCGTAAAAACCTCCAAGTCCAATTTTATTTCCTCTGATGATAGGTGAAGAGCGTCAATCCAGGGGAGTGGTGTCTGTGGATGGACAGGTGCAGGCACTTATGGCATCACAGGAGCTTGTCGACACGAGGGACGCTGCACGCGACAGTCTCAATCCAGAAATGGAGGCCGGCAACAAGGGGACGGGTGGTAAAACGTGTCCGGTCCACGTCCCAGTGGCCGAGGACACAAAGAGGGGTTTTCGGAAAGGCATGGGAAGGCATAATGACTATGTAAAGATCTCGGTGCCAGAGTCCAGGGTGAACCCTCTGCCCATGGAGTGGTGGAAGACGGCGATCTCCTTCTTTTATGCCCTTTTTAACTTGGTCCTCACCACAGTCATCATCACCGTAGTTCACGAGAGAGTCCCACCCAAAGAGGTCAGCCCGCCTCTTCCTGACAAGTTCTTTGACTATATTGACAGGGTCAAGTGGGCGTTTACCGTCACGGAGATCAATGGCATGGTGCTGGTGACCATTTGGTTAATTCAGCTGTTCTTCTTCAGATACAAGTAAGGCACATTTCCTTGATTTAACAGTTGCGTCTCCAAAGTCTGGAGATGGTAGTCGTTTCTATTTTTCATATTTTTGTGTCAGTGACAAATATTGATTTTAGTGGCCTAGAACTGAAGAAAATCTGCAAATGAATTTTATTTTCAATCTGTAATGCACATTGTTTTTGATCTACGATGTCTGAAATGTGTCATTTCAGGTCAATAGCAAGCAGACGGTTTTTCTTCCTCATCGGCACTCTTTACTTGTACCGTTGTGTCACTATGTACATAACCACACTGCCTGTGCCGGGCATGCACATGACCTGTGCTCCTAAGGTGAGCAGCATGCAGTCGTATGATTCAAAGAGTTCAGGGAGTCTCTTGCATAAACTTATAGATTTATTCTCTGTCTTCTCCCAGCTCCACGGAGATTCCCAGGCAAAACTCCAGCGAATTTTGCAGTTGGTGTCAGGTGGAGGTTTGTCCATCACCGGCTCCCATCTCTTATGTGGAGACTTCCTCTACAGTGGACACACTGTGATGCTAACGCTCACCTACCTGTTTATAAAAGAGTGTGAGTACTCAAGGCACTGGTTTTTATAATCACTTGTCTACAGTAATGTAGTGCTATAAATATTTGGGCTTAGAAAGATCCCAGTAAGAGAAGAGTCGCCACTATTTCTTCTTTCAAGCACTCTTGTATGTATCGTATTTTTCCACACTAATGCCTTGACTCACACAAGATTCAATAAATTGTGCATTTGTGAAGCTTATAATGGTGAATTTCAATTTAAACAGTTTTATAGCTGATTGCTCACTCATTCTTTAAACTTAATGGACAATTTGGGGTGAGGAGTGTCTTCTTTTGAAGACTCGTGTTGTGGCCTTTTAACAAATGGGAACTTGTAAAGTTTTCCACATTTCAAAACTTGATGGCTAAGATGACACATTACAGCAGAATGTTTATGCCCATATTTTTAATCTGGAAACTTGTTGTCACTGAAATCTGTGCTGAACACCACAGATGGCTTTTTAAAAAAAGAAATGTGGAAAAAAAGAACATCAAAGATTTCCCCCGCATGCTGTCTCTCCCCGGCTTTCCCTCTAGACTCGCCACGGTCGTTTTGGTGGTACCATTTGATTTGCTGGCTGCTGAGTGCCGTGGGTGTGGTCTGCATCTTGGTGGCGCACGAGCACTACAGCGTGGACGTGGTCGTGGCCTATTTCATCACCTCCCGACTCTTCTGGTGGTACCACACCATGGCCAACTTACAGGTGTGAACCCAACGCTGCCCTGCGTTACTGTAACAGTGTCTCCGAACAGTAAACATGCCATTCCTGCATCATTTGTCTTCAGCAAGGAGGCTCATTTAGATTTATGATGAATAAAAACTTCAGTTATTTTCTTTGGCGAGAGCGTATCACCATTCAATTATGGGGTATTGCAGTTTTGCTTGCTGCAATCTCTCTTTTCACTTGCTTCGTCCCACTTTCAAACAAATCGATGCTGCTAAGACTTTGTAAAGCAAATGTGAGGCTTCTGTAGTCTTTTGCAGAATTCTTCCTTTGGTGTTATTATGCCTTCATCACGTCTCAGTCTGAAAACACTGGTAAAAGAAAAAGCAGTCTGTACTTACAGACTATTTTTGAAGGACGCCCAGTTGTTTTCTTGAGCTCAGATGGTTGAAGCCTCAAATTATCATCAAAGACATCTGTCCCTTATTTCATGTACAGGGAGATTTGAGTGGCCGGCTTTGACAAGAGGAATGCAAACAGCAAAAACACAAACAGCATTTCGAAGCCTTGTTTTAGTCTACAATGTGTTTGTTCACAAATACATGAAATACACTGCAGGACATCCAGATTTTACATCATACGCCTAATGTCATTGCTGATAAATATGCCTGCATATTGTGTATGAAACAAGACACAGAAATGATTTTTTTTTTACTGTGATTGATGTTTTACTCAACGTCTTGAGTAATAAATAAGTTAATTAATTACTACAATTGCTTAATCAAATTCATTCTTGATGTTAACTCATGACTAAGCAATAAAACAAAAATAAATCTAACAATTGTTTCGCAAAAACATGCTTTTAGTCTTCAGGCTTCTCTGATGTTGTTTGCATAAAATTGGCTGAGAGGGAAGGGAACTTTGGAGGTGGGAGTGAAGAAAATCAGCACAAACAACAATGAGTGATCAGTGGAAGCAAGAAAGCTGAGCACAAGCGAGAGACTGAGTGCGAGGCCTGTTGTTTTATGATTGCGTATTTAAAAATGTATGCTCTCAATTACAGATATCTCCCTATCTCATGCTCTAGCTGCTGTGTGAACGTGCACAACAATCCACCACAACAGGAAAGTGTAGCAAACCCTTTTGTTTCTGTTGACAGACGCTAAAATGTTCGCCCAACAACTACCTCACCAACACCTGGTGGAACCCACTCTTCAACTTTCTAGAGAGGAACGTGCAAACGGCGGTGCCGTGCTCCTACAGCTGGCCCATCACCTGGCCCCCCAACTGCCTTAAGAACCCCTGCAAGAAGTACTCGATGGTGCAGAGCACACGAGAGGAGTAACAAGGGTGGCCATAATGCAGCTGCTAAACAACCTGGGTGGATTCAGTTTATTCAGTCTTATACACAGTCATCTAAAAGAACCCATGCTGTGTCTGTGTTATTTATCAGTGTAATTTATTTGTAACATCTGCAGAACCTTTACTGATTTTGTGACAGATACCATGGTGGGTTTCCAGTGAACTTGTTTGTAGTTTATGTGCAGACTCATTGTGTTTTCATGCATTTGTGTTGTGTTATTTTAAATATTCTTCCATTACTCTTAACATGTATACATTAAACTAAGTGTGATATCAGTATGCTCCAGTCACAAGGTGCCTTAGTGTGTTCAATGTCAGTAGGTATCCCAAAATTATCATTATTATATAAAATATACTTTGTGTGTATTTTTCTAATTATTATTATTTTTTATTCATTTAAGTGGCCTTGAGGATACATGTCCTAGCTTGTAGTTGCAACATTGTAAGATTCTATTAAAATGCAACGTTCCAGTGCTGCCCTGTTTTTGGGTTCCCCCCCCCCCCCCAAGTTTTCAATGAGAACTTTCAGCTCACTCTGAGCTCAGCTCACTTTTGAGCCTGAGTGTGTGTTCTCTGCATTAGAATCTTTAATTAATTAACGTTGAAAGACAAACGATGGCTGTGTGCGTCTGTGAGGGTAAAATAATAAAAACACGCTGCGTCACTGGCCAAAAAACTCTAAATATCATCTCCTGGTTTGTATTTATTTTGGACTACCGATCCCATTGCGAACCGACTGCAAAGATTTTGGCATAGTCTTCCAATCTAACCAATCACAGAAGGCCACACCTGTGTCAGCCAATCAGCGTGTCGGCAAGCGTGTGACGTTGCACCAGCGTTTTCATCAAAACAGGAAGTGTTTATATTTGTCACGACCCGTTCTTACTTCTGATTTCCCTCTTAATAAACGACCACATTGAAAAATGGGGTAGTGATACAAGCTTACTGTTGCAGTTTGTTTTCACTCTGCCAACATGATGTCGCTGTCATGGCTGCAGAGTTTGAGCAGTTCCATTCTCACTCTGGTAATAATGATAATATTGCACCACCTGTTTAAATGTTATCAAAAAAGGCATGGATTCGCAAATATCCCCCCAGGTCCGAAGCCGTGGCCGGTCGTCGGTAACTTTGGTGGCTTTCTCGTCCCGTCTGCGATCCGGAAAAGGTTTGGATCAAAAGCAGAAGGACCCGCAAAGAACGCCGCGGCAGTTCTGACGGAGCTAGCTAAAGTTTATGGAAATGTGTACAGTATTTACGTCGGCAGTCAGCTGGTCGTCGTTCTAAATGGTTACAAAGTGGTCAGAGATGCTCTGTCGAACCATCCCGACGTGTTTTCCGACCGACCAGACATTCCTGCCATCAGTATCATGACTAAACGCAAAGGTAAAAATAAAATTAAAAACCATACATTCATAAGGTAAATAGATGCTGTGATCAGGTAATAATTAGGAGTGTTTGACTGCTAATACAGGTTGACATGAATTTATTTTCCAATTTTTTTCTGTGTTAAGTTTTGATTGAATTATGACAGATGAAATTAAATGGCTCTTGACAATAATGAAAACCCAATACATCACCCACTGTCCTTGGACCTGACGTGATCTTTTTCTGTGATTTATTTAAATTTCAGGAATAGTATTTGCACCTTACGGCCCTTTGTGGCAAAAGCATCGCAGGTTCTGCCTCAGCACACTCAGAAACTTTGGCCTGGGGAGGTTGGGCTTGGAGCCGTGCATCGTGGAAGGCCTCACCAACATCAAAACCGAGCTTCTGCGACTGGAGGAGGAGTCCGGCGGCGCCGGTGTCGACCCGGCTCCAGTCATCAGCAACGCCGTGTCAAATGTCATCTGCTCCCTGGTCCTTGGTCACCGCTTCAATCACGATGACCAAGAGTTCCGTAGCATGCTGCGCCTGATGGATCGAGGGTTGGAAATCTGCGTCAACAGCCCCGCGGTCCTCATCAACGTCTTTCCACTGCTCTACCACCTGCCGTTCGGGGTCTTCAGGGAGTTACGGCAGGTGGAACGAGACATCACAGCATTTCTCAAGAGGTTTATAGCAAATCACCAGGAAACGTTGGATCCCAACAACCCGAGGGACCTCACAGACATGTACCTGAAGGAGATATCGGCCAGGCAGGAGGCTGGAGACGTGGACAGTGGCTTTACAGAAGATTACCTTTTCTATATCATAGGAGATCTCTTCATTGCCGGTACTGACACCACCGCTAATTCTGTTTTGTGGGTTATTCTCTACATGGCCTCATACCCCGATATCCAAGGTAAAGTTAATATCTTTTTTTCTGAGTGGGGCGATTTTGCCTCAGCAGCTCAGATGTATGATGGATCCAAGACAATTTTGCTGAAGCACAATTATTTGTCTTTAATTCTTCCCTTTTGATTCCAGACAAGGTCCAAGCAGAGATCGATGGAGTGGTGGGGCCACTCCGCACCCCATCCTTGTCTGATAAAGGAAAGCTTCCTTTTACTGAAGCCGCCATCATGGAGGTGCAGAGACTGACCACTGTGGTTCCTCTGGCGATTCCTCACATGACCTCTGAAACAATAGGTAACCTTAACCCACCGCCTGACCCTTGTTTATGGGTTTGGTGAAGCCAAGGTTTCAGACATTTAACTTAAAGAAACAGTGATGTAATGAGATAAATACTGATGCTTATTAATTCAACAGGATCAGGTTATTTACTGATGATCTCTATTACAGAGTTCATGGGCTACACTATCCCCAAGGGGACGGTTGTTTTGCCGAACCTTTGGTCTGTGCATCGAGATCCTACTGAGTGGGATGATCCAGACTCCTTTGACCCCACACGTTTCTTAGACGAAGACGGGACATTACTCCGAAAAGAATGTTTCATTCCGTTTGGAATTGGTAGGCTATTTCAGACGATCGCCGGTGCTTCCCAATGGTCATGTTCTAAACCGACTTCTAAACTCTGTTTGTGACCGTGCAACCTATGTTGTTGTTTTTTTTTGTGCCTTCAGGTCGCAGGGTGTGCATGGGTGCACAACTGGCCAAGATGGAGCTGTTCCTGACTGTCACCAACCTACTTCAGACCTTCCACTTCAGACTACCAGAGGGAGCCCCTCGCCCCCCCCTGCAGGGGCGTTTTGGCCTGACGCTGGCGCCCTGCCCCTACACTGTGTGTATAAACCCTCGATGATGAGCCAGAGGCAGAACAGAGAGTTGAACCAGCGCTGATTCTTTTCTGCTGCTTGATCCCGTGAATAGATTTTTAAAATAAAAAGGCTTTCTTTTCAGGTTTATTTCAGAAATTGAGGTGCTTTGTTTGTTTTAAGATCTGTTTTTAGGCTCAACATGTAAAGAAACAACACCGTGACCCCTTAGCAGAGCAACTGCAATGATTTAATGACATAACAAATGGCTTGTTTTTAGCCAGTGGTCGATTCAGATTATGATTTGAGATGAACCACAAATACTGAATACCTGGCTCCATGTATAAATCAGGCTATGCATATAATTTTACTACTACTGGCGTCACGAACAAAGGCGGTCCCTTGTTTATGACGTCAACTGCTGTGATTGGCTCAGAAGGCCCGGAGCTTGGACACGTGATCGTCAACCTTCCACCTACTTTCCAAGTCGAGCTTGTTTCACTGAAGTCCTGATCGCAGTGTCACAGAAACCATGGCTTTCTTCACTCGGCAGCTCTGCAGACATTTTTCCTCCTCGGCCGTCAGGAATGTTGTCATTAAAAATGTAACAATCATCGGAGGAGGACAGATGGGTGCAGGAATAGCTCAGGTAAGCGACGGATCTAAGTTAAGTAGCTCCAACTTAGCTTCTTCACAGTTAACCAGATGTCATGACATTAACTGTAACCATGCGTGGTTATTTGTTTTTAAATTTAATCGCTCCAATTCTCAGAAATAATGCAGCGTGGTCCATGATAAATGACGTAACCAAACACACCGGTATTAATACCCCTTTCCGTGGTCTCCGCCACATTTTATTCCGTTTTATTACATTTAACTTGTGTGCAGGTGCAGGGGAAAATTTTGCCCAAGGGTGTTTTTTAAGTCGCTCCTGTATTAACTGGGTGTTAATAGCTATAGGATTGTCAGGTCTACCAAACAGGAAATAGACCACAGCCGTGACCTTTACCCGGAAATACTTTTGAGAAAAGAAAGGCTCAGTAATTGTTTATTTAAAAAAAGGAAAGAGTGAAACATTCAGGGTCTTAAGTAGCTGGTTTATGTTGTATTTCTTTTTATTCATGATATTTATTGAAACATTGACCTTAGTAGAGAACATATGCGAAAATAAAACTTTCAGTGGTACTGTAAAAAAAACATGCGCAACGCAATTAAGAGCAAAATCGAATACTTGTTGTATTTAAACACGTTCTAAGTGTCATTGTAATGGAATTTTTATTATCAAGTGCATGCATTTTGCTGCATAAGTGCAATTTAATTTGGCTTTATAGTTGTTGATATATAGTTCATAAATAATTGACTTGCAGAAACGTTGCATATTGTGAGTGTATTGTTGTCATTTATTTATACTTAAGTTGTGTTGCCTCCTGTCTGTCCCTCTTTAAGTCATTACCTACAGCACCACCTAAGTTTAATGTGCTTAATTAATTGTATTTCTTTTAGATCGTGATGTAATAACTTAATGTCCTATATGACTGACATTTATGACAGAAATACCTGTAGTTATAGAACTTCGCCACAAGGCGTCACTGTCTACCTGTGGTCCATGTCTATTCTGCGTTGCAAAGGTTGCTGCTACAACTGGACACTCGGTGACGCTGGTGGACACGAGTGACGACATCCTTAAAACGGCTGTTAAAGGAATTGAAGGTAGCCTGAAAAGAGTAGTGAAGAAGAAGTTTGCTGATAAGCCAGAGGTAAGAATGAGTAAATCACTGGACAAGTATTCAAAAGTAAAGGCAGCAAGAGAGACAAATGTGCGGCACTATTGAAGGATGCTGCATTTTCAGGCAGGTGAAGAATTCATCCAGAAGGTCCTGCGGAATGTGTCGACGTCCACAGACTCTGGATCTGCAGCTCAGAGGTCGGACCTCGTGTTGGAGGCCATTGTGGAAAATCTGAAAATCAAACAGGACATCTTTCATCAGCTTGACAAGGTGGCGCCAGAGTGAGTACTGTCCCATTTGTGCTCCACCACACAGACCGTTCATGGAAAAGCTCTCACGCACGGTGTTTTTCCAGACACACAATATTTGCAAGCAACACGTCCTCACTGCCCATCACCGACATCGCCAGCACCACCTCCAGGTTGGACAGATTTGGCGGCCTTCACTTCTTCAACCCTGTCCCCATGATGAAGCTTGTAGAGGTGAAACATGAGGGGGAGGAATGATAAAGCAAAGGCCAGGACTATTGCTAACCTCTAGATTTACACTCACTCAAGTTGGCATTTTTCTTAGGTTGTCGCAACTTCTGCAACAAGCAAGGAGACGTTTGACTCCCTCCTGAACTTCAGCAAAGTGCTCGGGAAGACACCGGTGTCCTGTAAGGTATGAGGTGCTATCCGATTTAAAGCCCACAGAAAGTCCCTCTCAACTTCACCCCATATTTCTTTCTGCAGGACTCACCAGGATTCATTGTGAACCGCCTACTTGTTCCTTACTTGGTCGAGGCCGTCCGGTTACATGAGCGAGGTACGTGCACCCGCATGGGATGTCCATGTGGAGTCAGTTTTAGGCTGCAGGTTCCCTCGGTGTGCTTCATCCTGACTGCCGACCATATCCATTTTAAATACAGGGTCTACTGGCTGCTGTTAAACACAGCATCACGTAACATCAAGAAGTATCGAGTAATAAAAATATGCTAATGAGCTAAAGTCTAACAGAGCTGTCAGGCGTGCGATGGCGTGATGACTTCCCAGGTTCCTCTGAGCAACATGTTTGTTCTGGGGTCACCGTCAGGTCATGGATCCAAAGAAGACGTCGACATCGCCATGAAGCTGGGCGCAGGCCACCCCATGGGGCCCTTTGAGCTGGCGGATTACGTAGGGTTGGACACCATCAAGTTCATTATCGATGGTGAGTGGAATAATAAAGCGTTGGGGTCACTGAAACGATGAGGTCAACGCCAAACCCTTTTCCTTCTTTCTAATTACAGGTTGGAGTGCGAAGGATCCCAGCAACCCGCTGTTTGCCCCGATTGAGATGCTCAACAAATTGGTCGCAGAGGGCAAATTGGGCAAAAAGACTGGAGAAGGATTTTACAAATACAAGTAATGTCGGCCTGGTGGGGATATTCACCAAGAAATAAGTCAGAAACAATTGATCAGCGAATTTGCTGAACAGGAAATGGAAAATGTGCCTGCAGACCTTACACTTAAGGTTCATCTTACATTTGTATGCTCGAGATTAAATCAGATAAAGCACTTGATGTCTGTTTTCATCTCTGGAGAGAGTCGACCTATAGAATAACTCAGATTATTGTTGAAAAAACACAAAAGATTGTGCAGGTCTGGCAGAATTTTGAATTGGTTTTACTGGCTGGTCTAACTTATTGTGGCCACGGGGTGGCGCTGTTTCGCCGTGAGAATATTTGTACGAGTGCCTAAATTAGACCATTATCATGTTTTGCTTCAAACTTGACTTCACATCTTTTCCAAAGACGACTGATCAAATGAGCCAATGGTGCCTTTTTATTTTTCTTACAAAAGGGGGGAAAAAAAAAAACCAAAACGTTGAAACATTTCAAATATGACCACTTGGGAAGCAAAATGCTATGCCAAGATGATAGCGACCCAAAACATTAAAAAAAGAGAATTCATCAAGTAATACTAAAATAGAACATTGAAATCAAAATGTTACAGAGATGCTTGCATGGAATAAACAACATGGCAAAAGACCACACTATTAGCTACCAGAGAGAAAAGACAAAGGTCCATTGCAAGAAAAGAGACTGCCAAGTGCTGGGGTAAATATATATATCTGTTTCATTTGTCACGTGTTTAGAACAATAAAATATAGGCCTCTGAGCTAACACTCTCGCCTTTTGTCCTAATGTTGCCTGCAAAAATACCAAGAAAATTGACATATCCTGACAGATTTTAAAAAGTACACATACTGAGCATTATTTTACATCTGAGCAAGACTCGAGGTCACTATTTGTTACAAATAGTTATCAAAAGAAGCCTTAAGTTTCAATTTTCTGCAAGACGCTTCAACAAGAAAAATGGCTTTCCTGTGTCCAAAGCTTATTTTTTTATATATATATATATATATATACCAGTATATTAAAAAATAAAAAAAACACTAAAATATACACCGAGAAATCGAAACAAGGGTTCAAAATACAAAAAAGCATTCAAAATAAAAGTCTAAAATGAAAAGCAAATCAAAGCGTTGATCCTTTTTTTGCACCGAGCGGTGGACGGCGAGCTAAAATGGCGTCTTGAGGACGTTTCTTAGACGAGATGAGATCCCTCCATCTTCCTTTAGTGCAGTGTAAAAAGAGGTGTTTGGTCGACTGGGCGAGAGCCCAAGAAATGGTCTCAGGAGGTGGTGGTTGGGGCGGAGGTGGAGGTGCCCCGGGAACGAATATTCGGCCCAATGAACCCAAAAGAACCGAGGATACAAATAAATTACACGAGCTCGGAGGCGAGTGTTTGGAGTGTTTGGGCGGTGCAGTGAAGGAGTTTGTGTCGCTGATTCTTTATTTTTTGGCGTTTTTTTCTTCTTTTTTCAGTGCAGTGTCGTTATTACAGCCGAGGAGAGACGGACGCCACAACCGAGGCGGTCCGGGGGGCGTGGTTTACATGGTGGTGCTCCTACTAAACGTGATTGTCTTGTTCAGTTCAGTGTCTCTACAGCAGGCGCCTTCGTGGGAGGGGGAAGGGTCAGGCGGCGCGGGGGTCAGGTGAGGTTGGCAAAGTGGGGGGTCGTGTGGGGGCGGTCCTCTGAGAACTGGAGGCTTCAGGTTGGAAGTTTAAGGGTCTTCATGGAATCTTAACAGGCCTCCATCTCCAGCAGAGGCCCAGTAGCTGCTGCCTTTGCTTTGCACGTGGAGAAATTGCTACGTTTTCCTCCTGAAGAAGAAGAAAGACAGGAGACGAATCAACGGGGGGCCGATCAAATACACATTCAGACTAAAGATATTCAGGTCAGGACGACTGGAAGCGGGTCGAGTGGCCTCAAACGAGTCATTTATTAGCGAAGGTCGGCTCATTTCCGTCCAAGTAACTGAGTTTTTACGTCTTCCAGTATTGGGCTGGCTGAATGAAAGCGTTCGCTGTAAAGTAGAGCAAAGGCCTGAACTCCGGAGGGGTTAGAGGTCGCCGACAGGATGTGGGCCGGCCTCGCTTTGATCTGCTCTAAGATGGGGGGGGTTGCTGTGACCCGGCTGGCAGCGCTCCACTCGTCTCTGCCCTCCTCTGACCGGCTCCGTCCTCCTCTCGCTCTCACACGTCGGCGACCCCGATTGTGTCGTTCCTGCTTGACATTAGCGGCGCCGCTGTAGGTGGCCACCGGGCGAGCGAACGGACCCACCAGGTAGTCCAAACTTTCTATTTCTATCGACGTTAAAAGCCATCAGAGCTCATGAGACCCAGCCGCTGCTATATTTATCCACGTGCGCGCGTGAAAGCGACACCTGTCTGCTCACTCAACTTCACAGGGATCTCAGAGCGAGCTCCTTTTCTTGACGGGGAAATTGTCAAGTCTGAAAGGGAGGGGTGAAAAAAGCATTCTCTTTCCCCGTGATCAGGGCTCGAGCTAACGTAACAAAGTTAGCTTCAGTTATTGACAAGCCAAGGAGTTATTTTAGACCCGGGAAGCATCAAATAGAATGTGTGATCAAAGGGGAGCGGCGGAGACAGAGGTGGATGGATGCCTCCTGCGACTAAAAAAGATGGATGTTTTGTGAAGATGAGAACGGGAAAAGAAACAGTATTAAGTTTGCTTTTTCCCTTGTGGCAAAGCCAAGAGTGTGTTTTTGTAGGAGAGAAGTCAGCTGAGGCCTGCTGCACACTCACACACACACTCACACACACACTGCTGTAGATTTTTTTGCCACATGTGGATAAAAGGGAACAGGACAGAGGCCATCTTTCCCGAGGAGACCTGACCCTGAGCTGAGCTGGGGGGCGAGAGCAGCCGAGCACCTGGAGGGAAAGAGAGCGCCCCTGTCGCCTTTATTCACCTCCGCCGCGCTCCCGCTCTTTTCATCCAAGGATCTTGAACCGGACCCGCACGCCCAGTACTGCACCCCATTTCCTGGGGAGCACTTTTCCTTCCCCTCCCCTATCTCAGACATGAAAAGCTCCGGCCTTCCTGCCTGGGGAGGAAGCCTGAGGGCCAGTTGGCGTTGAGTGCTCAAATGTGCAATGGTGGTGGGGGGGGGGGGGATTGGCGCTAAGAGCAGGGGGGTGTGTGTTTGTGTGGTGGTTGGTTGTAAGGGGCACGGGGCCAGCACTTCACAAGGTCCAGCCGACACAAACACTGCGATTCAGGAGCAACTTGACCCTCTTCTCCTCTCCTCTCCTCTCCTCTCCTCTCCTCTCCTCTCCTCTCCTCTCCTCTCCTCTCCTCTCCTCCCCTCCCCTCCCCAGGAATGCCGGCTGGACGTTTTTTGAGGGTTTTTTTTGCAGGAAATGAAACGCTCCTCTGTTCAGAGGGCTAGCGAGGCTTTAGCCCCCTCACGCCGACCGCTCCATTCCTTTCCCTCTACAGGGAGGAGGAGGGGGGAAAGTCGCACATGCCCTCGCCCGGCTTTTGAAGTGTGGGAGGTTAAGATAACTGGCACGGCCTCACGTCTCAATCGCCGCTTTCACCTCGCGAGCCAAATCAAAGTGCTTGCAGCTGGGGTCCACCTGCCTTATAGCCTCCTAACCTCCAAACCCAGCAACCCACCCACCTCCTGGGCTCCCTCCTCCTCCCTCCTGACACGCAGCTCTGGGGGTTCATTCAGTGCCATTAAAAAGGAAAACACCACCGACAAATTACAGTGAAAAGAAGCCAAGTGTCTCCAGCACAGGCCTGACTGAGGGGGTTAGAAGAAGAAAATAGGTTGAAAGCTATAAAAATGCAGAATAAGTTGTTTGAATCATCTGCTCCCAAAGTCAAAAGTTACACTTTTTGGAGTGATTGTGATGGACCACTTCTGTCATCAGCTACACGTCACCTTAATTCCCACTGAAAATGCCACTTGTTCAGTCTCCCTCTTGTCCATGGACAGATTTCATAAAACTGCATTTTCCCTTCAAACAATGTCGATGAGGGAGCGTGCTGCAACTTTCTTTGTTTCTCAGCAGTCTCCAGTTCAGGGAAGAGTAGATGCTTAAAGAAAGCTATGAAGCCTGGTTTACTTCACACTGAGGTCCGTTTATGACCTCATCCACATATTCAGGTCGATGTCCCATCCCTCTCACTACAGCGTCTGTGATGATGCAGATGTTGATATATGTGTGCATCTCTGGTGTCTCCATTAAGATCCGATTAGTCTTCTCAAGCTCATTTCCCCCTCTTTTTTACTGAATTAATGGATTTTTTTTACTGCAGATTCCAAGAGCAGCTCAGACCGTCGCCCTTGAGAGACTGCATTACTGCCACAAACCACCAGATGTCACTGTTCACACTATAAATGAAGACAGAGGCATCAGAAAACCCCAAAGTTTCAGTCTTCATCCACCCACCAGGTCAAGCCAGTTGGTTGGATTGAAAACAATCTTTAACAAGTGGAATGAAGTTGAAGGAGAGGAAAATGAAGCCCACAGAGCTCTTTTGATTTGCGACGCATTCCCATTTACATCCGGGTTTGATGCGGACGTGATGTATCCCAGGGCAACCTTGAAAGAACGAATTCGAAGCTGTCCTTGCTACATTTTGGAAGCATAAACATTCACATATCCATGTGGTCCGGCGTCATCTAGTGCGCAAAAAACTTGAAAGTAACAGAAGGAGTAAAGGAGGCCGTTGTTCTTGAACTTATTTACAGAGCTAACTTCGTTTGAAAAGGAGCTTCCTCTGTAAACAGGCGGCAGAGAAGCTCTTAAAATTTCGGAGTGTCAGCAGTTTCTTTAACTGGGAGACCTTTAACAAAAAGTAGCCGTTTTGAAATAGAGAAAGCTTTGAAATGTTTGACCCCCCCAGTCCAGACACAGACTCGAGGGAGGTGGTATCGTTAGAAAGGGAACTACACGGGCGAGGAGAAAGACGAGGGAAGTCCGTCCGTCTTAAATGTGGGAGGGGAGGCAAAGGGTGGGTCTGGTTTTGGTCAAAAGGGGGGGGATGGGGATTCACCCCAAACCTCAGGCATTTGTGGGCGAAACTAGTCTGGTTCAGGAGGGTGTGGGAGGATGAGACGGGGGAGTGTAGTGGGAGGCGTTGCCCACATCTGAGGCGGCATCGCTGGGGGCCCCTGGCAGCTGAAGCTTGGCCGCGTGCCCCCGCGCAGCTCGGTCTAAGCCAGGGGATGTTTTGGAGAGAGGGAGGGAGGGAGGGGGGGTTGCTGACTGCTCCCTCTGCTGTGGTCTCGCTTCAAAGGCCTCCGCCGGCTCTTATGAGCCCCGGCAGAACAGAGGAGCAGGAAAAGGAGAAGCGTGGAAAGAGAGGAGCGACGAGTCGGAGGTGAGGTGAAAGACGAGCGCGCTTTGACAATGGCCGACTGGAGCGAAATAAAAATAAACACGGCTTCCTTCAGTCCCGCTGTCCTCGTCCTGTCTGTGCGGCCCCAGTGTTACCTGGGGGCCTTTCATTCATAGATAAACATCGCACGGGGGGAGTGGGGGGGGGGGTTTATAAGGTCACATATATCCGCTTTTCTCAAACGAAGGCTGCTGGGTGGGGGGGGAAGGGAGGAAGTGGAGAAGACATCACAAAAAGCAGCAGAAGACTGGACCCTCATGCTGTTACTGCAGCTGGCCAGACCGCAACACAATGAGCCCGTGACTCAATCAAAACAAATTGGAGGGCCCAGTCTAAACAATGGGAGCGCCATAGCTGCCTTTTCTCACGTGTAAACACGGACGCTCTCAGCACCTTCCTAATGGTTCTTTTCCCCTTTTCCTGAAAAGTGCCGGCGGAGCTTTCCATGGCCGGGACGATGAGGAAGGTTCGAGTGAAAACCCCACGCGCGGCCTTCCACCGCGGGTCGTGGTGCAGAGTGCTGAGCAGGTCGTTTTTCATCACAGAGGGGCTTTGTGGAGGTCGAGGCAGTGCGAATAACGAGGGGGGGGGCTGAACGTTTCCGATTCCACTTCCGAAGCAGAGAAACATTAGCCGGGCGTCGCTCCGATTTAAACCCGAGTCTGCCTCCTCCCATAATTTCACAAAGAGTCGACAGTTTTAAAAACATCCTTTTATATCCCCGCGCGGCTCAGAGCGAGACCCCAAGTCCGTTCCCCCCGCCCTTCCTCTTCTGAATTTTGGATTTCTTCGCCAATTATCCGGGGTCACTAATAAGGCGGAGTGTGGAGGCACTGGGCTGTGCCGCACTGGCCCGGAGGCTCGGTGCCAAATTGAAACGAGTCGGGAAATGGAGGCAGACGCTGAATCTTGCCTAATTGCAGCCGGGTGTGCGGACGCCTGCTTCAACGCACGTGCAGGATGAGGAGAGCGCACGGGGAGCGAAAAGGGCCAGGCGGAAGATAAGAGGCAATAAATAAGGAAAGACGCGATGGAGACTGGAGAATGAGTGGCAGCCGAATGGGAGAGAGAAAACTCCAAGCAGGATTTTCTTCCGGCCCCTTTTTCCCAGCTTCCCTCTCTGCCGAACAGACTTGCTGCTCCCTCCCTCGCTCCTCAAAGTCTCTGACAGCTGACTTCTGGCTGCACACATCCGAGAGCGGCAAAGCTCCACGAGGAGACAAGGAGGCTTCACCTTCCACGCGGCCATATCGATACTCCAGAACCGTCACAGCGTCATTAAATCACGGTATAAGACGCCTCGAAGCACTTGTTAGCAGCAGAGAACAAGCGTCTGCCAGGCCATAACCCTAGAACGCCAGATTTAAAGGCCACCTTTGTCCAGTCTGTCTCCTGCCCCTTCATCAGGAAGGGGGCAGGAGGTGTAAAAGATGCTGGTTTGACACAGAAAACAGCAAGAACTCCTACAATTAACAGGTCATGGGTCAATTTCCCCCTATTTCCATTGAATCTGCCCAGACATGTTGGTTCACTTATGTATATAGAATATATTTTTTTGACGAAACCAAGCTAACCTCAATCCAGCTCTTCGGGATCTGCATAAATTGAGGGCTTGGGGAGTTGCGGCAGTATCCCTGGTATTATGCATATTAGTTTAAGGCTGTCACTGAGAATCAGCAAGGGTGTCCATCCCGCTGCGGCTAGGCCCTGCTAATTATTGGATCAGAGATAAAGTCCTTTTTAGCGCTCGGCTGCGCTGCGCTTTTTAAACTGGCCACGGCAGGACCAAAGAAAAGGAAGGGGGGGGGGGGGGGTGAAAGGGCGGCACTTTAATTTTGGGTCGAGCGAGAGCCACTGGGTCAGGAATCAGTCGAGTGAAAAAAACCTTTGTCTGATCAGGGTGATTTCCACGTAAGAGCAGATTTGTCACATCTGCCAGGCTCCGCTCCCCCCCCCCCCCTTTTTTTTTTCTCCTGCAGCCGAAAGGGAGCGGAACAACAGGATGCTACCAGACCCGCAGTGAGGAGGAGGAAGGGAAGGATGGAGGGAATGAGGACGGCGGAGAGAGAGAGGAACAGACAGAATAGAGTCGCCTCGGTCACACGCTGGGAACATTAATCCGCTGGAGAGAAAGGGAAGAAGAGGGGCGACATTTCACCGAGGGTTTCGCGTCCTCTGATTCAATCTACCTCTACATATCGGGCTTTTTTTTTTTAAATGTGTAAATGATGACTGCGGAGTGTCTTTGTGGGGAAGGTCTTATAGGCACCCTGAAATCCCAGATACCATGAAATCGTATTAAGGAATAGCATCTCATTATGTTCTTGCCAAACAAGCCGCTCTGCTGCATAAAGATGCAGAGAGAGACGACACATGGGGTCCATATGGGGCTAATCTGACACATTAGCTCACCCCCCTCCCATAAAAACAAAGTAAACTGTTGATAAAACTGCTGTATCGCTCAGCTCTGTGTTGATCTCACCGGCTGATGAGAATGCAGTGATTAATTCAGCAATTGCGTTTGTCTAGCAGACGTCGGGGCAGAAATGGGCAGGAAAGTGCTGACACATCATCTGACCTGCTATCCAACACACGCGCAGACTTGATTAGAAGCCAGAGCGCGCACGCGCTCCCAGACGGAGAAAATCCCAATGCCGATTGTGCCGAGGCCATTGAGCAAACACCACACAAAAGCAACAATCCCTCCTTAGGCCTTAACACCACTGACACAGTGACTATGGCGAGGTGAGGGTGGACCTTTTTAGGATTAGTCTGTGAGTACACACTCTCAAGTCAGCGATTACGGCAGTTTAAAGAGACTTGACACATACTGAAGTCAGACAGGGAGGGGAGGGGTTTGTCTTACCATTGTTCTCAGATGTACGCCGTTTTCATTCTCTGGCCTGTACCTGCAGAAAATTGCATCTTTTTTAAATTCTTTTTTTAAGGTATTTGGACAGTATGAAACTCTATACCATCCATTTAGTCTTATAGAGTGTACAGGTGTTATTCTGAATGGATCACAGTTGCAAGCTGAGAGCTCATAAGCAGAGAGACATTCTAAAGAGCGACAGGCAAACAAATGTGCAAAGCCTTGGCCCGGTAAGCATTCTAGAGAATGGACAGACTAATCCCAAAGTAGGTGTAATGTGTTAGGATGGGGATGAGAGAGGGGGGTGGGAGAAATGAATGGAAGTTTTACACAGATGAAGTGAAAGAATGCGCTGCGTTAGTAGTTTCTGCTCTAATAGGAGCGGTAACACAGCGCTGTATCGGAGATGGCGCGTCAGTCGCAAAGCAACATGTCCAGAAGGGGCGGGGAGGAGGAGGAGGAGGAGGAGGAGGCAGTGAGGGCAGGTTTCACTCACCGGTAGCCGTTTCCTGCATCTTCTCCCGCTTCCGCTTCTTCTTCTTTCCCTAGAAAATATACAGAGGAACACATAAAGTGTGGCTCCAGCACTCACGCTCACTAGACCACTCTGATGTCCTGCTGCGGACTGCCATGTTCACTCATCCCCTGCCGGGCACCCGAACCAGCATCCCTTGGACCCCCGGGCTTCACGAGCAAACAGCCATGCTGAGAGGGACGGGCCGGGTGGACGGGAGACATCCTGGACTTGTCCTTTTTCACTTTCTTATGTTTTTTTAAGCTAGGCTGTCCTGTTCGGAGAGAGACGCTCTTGTCCTGCCATTGTGGCCCGTCTGCCTTTGAAGTCCCTCTAATGACAAACATTAACATGCCGTGCAATTAAAAATACCTACTGTAATTAGGCGAGCCCAGCTACGTGACTGAGAGAGGCACAGCTCCGTCTCAAGCAAGCTAGTGGAAAGGTGCGAGGATTTATAGCTCCTGCTAAATCCCCAGGGGGGAGACTATGGGTATAGATAGCAGTGTAGAGTCGTTCTAGTCAAATATGAGGAGCACTTTGGTTTCCTGCTGCAAAGTCTGCTAATCCACTTATTCATGAGCTAATCTGGCTTCCACTGCTGTGGCAGAGAGGGAAGAAGAACGACAGAGTGGGTGAGAGAAAGGATGAATGTGGGGGTATGCAGCAAAACTGGGAACGCCACATGCTCCCGATGCCAATCCGGGTACCCAGTCCGGGATTTTTTGGGAGGGAAAGTCACTGCATAGCATTGAAAGATTGATTTTTTACATTATTTCCCTACATATGTATGAGTAAATAGGACTAGTTGACTTCCTGTGAGATGTGCTTCCCCTCCCCCCTCCCACCCAATCAGCGAGGCATTTTGACAATGGAGCAGCGGAGGCAGAAGGATGAGGGATGCTGTCGGTGTCCGAGGGGAGGCAGATAAACACCACAAAAGCACTTTAGTGGTGGAGTGAATGTGAGTGCCGGAGCCACACTTTTTAAACAAAGGCTGGTGCTCTCACTCTCTCACACACTCACACACAGTGGGACAGACGCACAATTAATTCATTCTATTTGTGGGATTTTCATTGGGGGGTTGAAAACTACATTTCCCAGCCTTTTACCCTAACCATTAAAACTAAACATGTAACTGTAAACTCCTGCAAACTGCATCTTGACTTCCAAACGGTCTCGAGGACCGGCCCAAATGTCCTCCCTTCTGCTGGTGAAATGTGCATTCTGTTCTTTACCGTGTAGCGTTTGCAAGAACAGACGCACGCAGTTGCATCTTTAAATCCAGCTGAACCCCCCCCTGAAAAGTTGCTGGGGCTGAAACCTGCGTGCATGAATCAACTTCCTCGGCTCAGCCTAACAGGTGCCTATCAAAACGCTCCGCGTTGATACGGAACTTCAGAGACTAGCAAAACTATTACCAGGCAGTTTTAAACTCGCCGTGGCAACAGCAAATTTCCAAAATATGATAACGGCCGGTAACTCGGCAGTCAATCACCGCTAATATGAGCTACAAGTGAAGCCGAGACAAAGAATCCAGCTAGCCTGGCGCTGACTATTTAACAGGAATGTGCGTGTTGTTATTTCAGGAGCAAATTGTTCTGAGATTTAAACTAGCAACATAAACAACACCCACACACGCACCTTTGACAATCTGTACTGTTGATACTCACATAGTTGTCTCGAGCAGACCAGCCAGGGTAGAGCTGCATGTGGAGCTGCCGTTCCTTGCGGGCTAACTCATAATACTTAGCTTGCTCTTCCCGAGATAACGCATGCCACTGTTTTGGTACAAAGGAGATTAGGGGGGGGAAAAAATAGCAGACAGTCAATTACTGGCATGCGCTTGCATGTTCTGTTAGAGAAAAAAAGTGTGCAGCTCTAAAGGAAAAAATAAAACCTTCCAAATGTTGGAATAGGAATAAAAGTGGCACAGAAGAGAACCAAAGAAGGTGGGACACATGATGAAGAGATTAACATGGAAGAAGGAAGAAGAAAAAAATCAATTCCAATATCAAAACGCTGGCTCCAATTTAGCAGCGCTTTTTATTCAAACTGTGTTGGAGAGCAATTACCCCATGGAGGCCCCAAACAAGGCTTTGCTGTGGCCGGCTGACTAAACCACCAGGGCTATTCGTTAGGGCTTTTAACATGGCTCTGTGGTTCCGCTCTTTTCCCAATCCTCAAAAGGAACAAATTTTGTCATTCTCAACCATGCCATTAAGATGGCCTGTTTTATTAAAGCCAATTTGATGACATGTCAGTTAAAAAGGCCGTCTGCATGTGTGCTGCTGAGAGGGAGGTAATTGGTCAGGGCTATCATTATGACAATAATCACAACCAGTATATAAAAAGAAGATATGTTCATAGAGAGAGGATTCCTGCGCCCTTTTGCTCACGATTCAGAAAGGTAGAAAGGTTCCTACCCTCCGTCCCAGGATCTGATTGATGGCAGCGCTCTCCTTCAGCGTGCACTCGGCGACCACATTCGCGCGCATCTCTTTCATGTAGAGCATGAAGGCGTTTAGCGGCTTTTTGATGTGCGGTTTTTTGGGCTCCTGGTCCTTTCTCTGTTCGTGCTGGGGCTTCCTAAAAAGACAAGAGTGTAACAATGCAGACGCAGGTAAAGAACACGGACTCACAGAAAGATAAAAACATCCAAACGTCAACTAGCGGGGGGGCCCTGCCCGCGTCAAAACCAGAGACGCTCTGGTTGTTCTCAGCCCCCGTTGGCCCCCGCCTCTTTAATCATCTGCAGTTCATGAGGAGAGTTTACTTTGTCAGTAATGGCAACCAAACCTCATCCACACTGGAGTGGCTTAAAATCAACACGCGCTCAGAAGAGACTCTTTTGTTAATAGTGCAGGCTTCAGTACTGCGGTGGCCATGAATAATGGAAATAGCGGCCATAACCACTTCAGGGGGGCTCACTTCACTTCGCTCGGCGCACACTGGGAACACGGATTCATAATGTGGGACACGGATCTCTTGCTGGTTAAGTGTGCCGTGGTCCCCGAGGCCAAGCGAGGCCTGGGCCCGTTATCAGCAGTCGATGGGCTTGGGCTGCTTATCAGCTCGAATCGAGAGGGCGAGCGAGGACCCTACGGTAGCAGCGGCGGTGCGTGCAAATACCTGGAAGTCTGTCGCCTTTGCAAAATCGAGGGTTTGGGGGGGGCGGAGCCTCACGTTTTTAAAACTCACATGTGCATGATGTCTGTTTCGTGCAGAGGCTCGTGTTTGATCTGTGGGTTGACGATGGCTGGGTGGGGGATCCCTGTGGCATGTGGACCTGGGGGGCCGGGCACCATGTGGTGCGAGAACCTGTAATGACAGCAGACGGATTAATTACAGAGGACAATCGGGATGAGGCAGGATGGGAGCAGTTCCTGAAGTGTCACAAAGCTTGATGTTAGCTGTTTAATTTTAGGAAGACGCTGCCAATGTCTGTCAGCTGTACTTGGTTCTGCAGTTCTTTGTACCTCTTGATCTTTATTTAGCACCGACATCTTCCCGGAAATATCAAAGTCAGACGTTAATGCCTCCGAGAGACAGTTATCGCCGTTTGTCTGATCACTTTTCAGAGATATTTTTGTTAAATCCTGGTCAGTAACGCCGTCTCAATCATAACAAGCTGGGATAAAGGTAAAAAGTTTCTAAAATTGGAAAACAAAAGCGGGGGGGGATTCAAGGAGACAGTCTTGGGCTTTAACCGGTGCCTGATCGTGCACCTTCCATCTGGCTTCACTCAGTGTATGCCTACACACAAACAATGCTGACACACAGGAGGAACAGAGGCAGATGGGGGGCAGGAAAGGAAGAAGATGGTATAGTTGGATGTCATATGGATGCCTTTAAAAAAAAAAAAAGTTATAAAAAGAGGTCAAAGACACAAAATGCACCATAAGTGAAGCTCAGTTAGCACAGAGAGCCCAGAGGACTTTGATGCGGGGGTTAAGCATCCATATGGATATGCAGGGGCACGTTTGCTGTAATGTGTTTGACATGTGCTGGGCACACAGAGTAGCAGTGCGCCTCACGCCACGGCGCTGGAGCAGCCTGCTGCACGCCCCCCTCAACCTGCCCTTCGTAGGTGGACACCATTCAGTCCACAGCAGTCTCCCCAAGTCTCTGTCTCTGTGTCTCCGTCTCCAAGGACACCAGATCGCAACCGCTCCTCGTTTATATAAATCGACCTCTTTCGTTTCTTTGCTACTCACCATCCGAGCGGCGGCGTGATCTGTCCCACTCCTCCGGGAGAGAGGGAGTAGAAGTTGGCCATGTCTGGTCCGGGGTGTTGCCGTGGCATTCCTGTTCCAAATCCCAGAACAGAGATGCAAATCCATTAGATAAATCATTGAGAACGCAGCCCTATTTCTTGCGGGGTCCCCGCTGCATACAGAGAAGGATGACACGCCAGCTCGTCGCAGGGTGCTGTCTGAGTATTTGGGGGTCTGGTACCTTGCTTGTGGGCACCTCAGCAGTGCCCTGAAAGTGTCCTGGCACACCTTTTAACCTTTGTCTGCAACAGGGGGCTTGAACCCAGAAATCTCTGCTGCTCAGCACTGCCCCCTACAGGTTGAGCTGCCACCTTCCCCAGGTGAAAACAGACCATCAAATAGACACATGCTGCACCCTCCTTTGGCGTTAGGGTTAGTGTTAGTGTGTGTTTTGATAGCAGGAACTTTGAATTGTGTTGCATAAGCATGTAAGAATATTGAAGAAATGTGCAGCTTCTGGCTTTACCCAACTGCTGTCGTTCCTGCTTTCTCACCAGGTGTCACAGCAGGACAGAGGGCTTGAACGCACCTCTTGACCTCACATTATCATCTAGTAAAAAAAGAAGGATCTTTTCTGCTTAGCTAGACATCTTTCAGTGTGGTTGCATGTCTTTAAGCTAGTTAGCCGAGGCATCATCTTTGTGACAGAGGCTGCATCTCCCCTTGAAAACAGGAGATTGACTCACACTACCTGTCAAGGGATCTTCAGGACTAAGCTCCCATATCTCCAACATGCCTGTTCCTTCTGGGTTTCAAGGTCAAAGAGTCCTTAGTATTATTGAGATTTAACCAAGAAAACTGGAGAATGATATTTCACAGCAGCGTTTCGACATTTAAAGTCTTCAGATATGAACAACTAGGATATGTGTACATGTGTGCTGAAACACACAAAAAGAGGGCAAATGCCTCCAGATTAGCACCATGCTCTAATCCCTGCTGGAGCCAGACTTTTCTCCCTCTCTCTGGGCTGTGGTCTGAAGGGGCCTCCATCCCCAAGAGAAGCGAGGCAAGCAGGGGGCCGATATCTGCAAAGCCAGTGTTGCAACGCTGGAGTCATAGCGTGAATAGCACTACCCCCTGCCCACTAATCCACCACATAACACTCCTGAGGGCCCTCCTGAGGACAGAAGGAAAGGAGGCAAAGGGCGAGGGTTAGGAGGGAGGAGGAGGGAACCCCAGTGACCTTGTCACTCATGCCTAGAAGACGCCTTCTGTTCACGTGTTCTTACCGACAGTCAGGAAATCTCTACAGGTCCATATGGTGAAAACTCGCCGTAATTTTATTCATATTTGACTCTCTGTCTTATCTTTAAAAAGGCCTTAAATAAGGCCTTCAGGTTTCACACACAAAGACACACACCCACTCTCGACCTTCCATCCTGCATTGCAGCCTGGCACAAATTAGAGCTCATAATGAGAAAATCCATGATTGTTTTTCATAATTAATGAGAAGATCAAAGTCTGAGCCCACTAAAGAAGAAACTGGTCGATATGGGGGTGGTGGTGGGTGTGTGTGTGTCTGTGGGGGGGACGACTTAAAGGGGCTGCAGCTTTACTCTGCTGGTACACCCTCACATGCATAAATATGCCTAGGGAAATCATTTGCAGCTAATTCTGGAATTAGATCACTTGGACATGGATCCAGTTGTGCTGCAAGAGCAAATATCAAATATAGCAACGCTTATTTTGTATAAGGTTAGGAAACGATAAAAGAAAATTAAAATGGCAACTATCTCAGCTTTAGCACTGGAAAACAGATTTCTGAAAATTAAATATGCGCCTTTGACAGCTCAGTAGGGACTGTATTTCATGTCAACAACGCTCCTTCCTGCTGCCGTAGGAAAAGATCTGCCTAAGAAGCGATGCATGATCCTCCCGACATATGTGGCGCACAGTTTCTTTAAACATCTCGCTACCTTCATCTCGCCGTGCTGCGTTCGCGTGCGCTCGGTTTTCAGATCGTTATTTATAACCGCTCCCTCAAAACCTCCCCGACTCATCACCGTCACCTACTTGCCGTCTGATCACCCCCCCCCCCCCTCCTCCTCCTCCTTTTCAACTGGCAGCCGCAGGAGAGGTGAGCCGGGAGAACAGAAAAGGTGCCGGAAAAACAAACCACGCAGCGAGCGTCTCTTCACGTCGCCGCAAAGCTGCCACAGTTTCCAGCTATGCGGAGCTCGTCCGATCCACGGAGGAGCTCTGCCTGATGTCGCCACCGATAGGCGAAGAGGGCAGCCGAGCTCGCCGTGACGTCCCGCCGGCGCGTTCCAATCGAGACCATGCTGCGATCCCTTTTGAGTTTTGTGCGATCTTGTTTTTATCCCCAGGCGTTTTAGGCGAGGTTTAAAAATAAAAACTTAAACGGTTGTGTTTCCATCCATTATGCTTGTAGCTGCCAAGCAGAACAGATATTGCGCGTCGTGCGACTGATCACATTAACAGATTTCCCTTTTTGTTATAACAGAAAAAGAATCTTGTTGTTGCACCATCAGTTATGGTCAGACTTGCCAGGCCATAAAAATTTAGACTTCCACAACACTTGTTCGCTTAAAAATGTTCTGGTTAGCTTGTCACAGTAGGAAAAGATTTTAGTTACGGGGGGAAGTCACTTCTGATCTGTCGATGACGACAATAAAAGGCGAGAAGATGCTGAATATTCAACCAACTTTTAGTGACACAGTTGTTGAGGCGAATGTTGACAGTATTGTCCTCTACCTTGTTTGTTGCTACCATCATGGGGGTGGTGACCAGAATGGGATCCCGGGGCGAAGTGCTCGTCACTGTACGTGATCAGGGGGGTGAGCGGGTGGACTGCGTGGGATGGCTGCACAACAGGAACCTTATTGGACTGTGGAAGAGAAATACAAGTAGGTTAAAGAAGAACATGAAAGAGTGGTGACATTTCCTGTTTGCATTAACAAAATTATTCTACGTGCACTGCGGCCCCTCGCCAACTAGCGCCGTTCAACTGGTACACCTCAAAGCGGCATACGCCTTTCCTCAAACTCTTCCCGTTTAGTCAGCTTTCCTTCACAAAAGAAAGCGGGAATACCTGTCAGAGATGCGTGAGATCGTTTGAGATGGCAGAAAGGGGGAGTGAGACACAAACTGGAGCCGGGGAGAATAGAAATTAACAAGCGATAGAGCACCGAGAGGGGAAGAGAAAAAGAGATTCGCGGGGTAGAGCTGCAGCAGAGGTCTTAGGCGGGAGATCAAAGGCAGTCATTAGCTGGTGAATAAGGGGAGTTCATTACAGAGCAAGAGCCGGGGGAAGGAGATATGAGGGATGGAGGGGGAGGAGAAGGGGGGGCCGGTCACGGAGGGAGAGCGCGAGTGAGACAGATGTCTGCAGCGGTACTTATTGCAGGGGTAATCACGTCAGCAGTGGCCTGGCCAAAGGCCCCCTGTCCCTGAATGAGTCAGAGGAAGCTGCCTCCCCTGAAAACTAAAATAGAATGAGCAAGCCCCCAAAAACCCGGGTACCCAACCCCCGGAGCCAAAAGCACTTACATGCTTCAGCTGCACGCAACACATGGTAATGCTTAGCCACGCTAAATCTGCTAGCCACAATCTGAGCCTGAACTGAACTGGAGTCACTGTATCACCTCAGCAGGAAATATCACGGACACATCAGAACTGGTGAAGAAACCTTTCCTACCAAATCGTGACCGTAAGCATCGAATAGGGCAGCTTCGCATTAGAGGGTCTCTTATGAGATTCTGACAATCCTCTAAATTAAGAATGCACATGAGTATCAGACCAAATAAGCTGGAGTTTATCAGTTTTCAGATGCTAGTCCTTGTGAGCTGTAGATCAAGGTGACATTCCTCCAGTACAGAGTGTGATTGATGCCCCCCCTCCTCCAACCACACACACACACACACACACACGCATGCATGCATACACATGAAAACTCTTGGACTCAAAGGTGGTGGAATGTCTACATTTCCTTGACCCTCTCACAGACTGGCACCGGGCTCAATTTAAGGCCGACCGCCCCACCCCGGCCTCTGAGAACGACCCGACTGAGAACACAGAGAACAGTATGTGCACTTCACAGTATTTTAAAAAAAAGGTCTCGCTATCCTCGACCGTATGATGCATCATCTGCATCACTCTTATCGGACCAGGAATCTTCTCTCCCAGGGCTTTTCGAGTCTCCCTCGATCACAAGTATTTAGCCTAGGTGAATCCACACGACACCTGCCTGAATAAACAAAGAGGGCCAAAATCCTTCTCAAAAAAGGAGGAATAATCTGGGCTGGAGAGGCTTTTCACATGAGTTCAGGTGAGTTCTCAAACTGTGGTCGGCAAGAGTCAAAGGTGATGGGATAATCTGCTAGGGTGGGAGTGTCTCAACTCATTCCACAAAGGGGAGGCCCTATTAAAAAGGGCCGCTAACCCTAATGAGGGACTAACTAGGACTAGGGAGTCTGCGACATGCCTACACCAAGGGCTAAATTATAGCATTCTCACCCATATTACTTTACGCCTCTCCACTCCCATTTGTTATCCCGACGGAATGAGATAAGAGCCTGAGGGATTATCATTTTAGCTGCATTCCCCCCTTCAAACTTGTAGCTGAAAGATCACAAAGAAAAAGTAAGTTGGAAACAAAAGTCTCTCATTCACATGCACACTGTGACCCAGCAAAATAACGGCAAAAATGCGATGGAAGAGAGCTCTGTGTGCTTTTCCCAGTTCCAGCTGTCAAATCCCATTTCTCTCAACTTCTTAATAGACTGCATCCAATGTGGCAAAATCCTCCAAGGAAAAACCTCTGTGACCAATGTACAATTTATGGCTAAACTAAGGTGCATATTTGCATAAACTGTTTGCCATACAGTAGCTTCCCGTGGTTTACTTTCTGAATGAAGGACAGGCACCTTTTAAAATTTTCATCTCTCTCACACACTCACACTCACACACACACACACACACACACACACACACACACACACACACACACACAGCTTTCAAACTATATCATGGTTAAATGAAAACCTTTTGGACAGAAATTACATTTGCTACACACCAAAAGCCATCGCGGAGCCACAATGTTTTAATTTTTCCCCAAAGAGCTCCACTTCAAAGCTCCGATTTTGGCAAATTCTCACACAAAAACTTCAGTACACTACCAATTTCCTGGAGGAAGTCGCGGAGACACCAAATGACCACAGCTGTGAAGGTTATGCCACGTCGCAGCAATTTGATCCCCCCTCATCCACCAAAGTCCCCAGCAGTTGGGACACTGTTGCCACGGATGGTGGCCATATTGGAGGTCCCCTTTTTTTGTATAGGAGAAATAATAGGCTTAAGATTTTTCTATTCATATTTCTCAGGGAGGGCGAAAGGGGAGAGGCAGCAAGGATTGAAAAGAAAACACTCCATTTGGAATTTCATATCCAGGCTTGGCCAGCCTTTCTAAAAGAACAACTCAGATGTGGTTTTAAGAGAAATACATTGTGCGGAACTGGAGTTGGCAGCGAGCCCTCAATGGAGGAGACACTCCAGTGTGTTGCAGCATGGGGAGCCAGTGACTTGGCGTGCCATCTGAAAATGGGGGCGGGGGAATGGAACTGGGATGTTTCATTTCTATTTTTTTGTTTTGGTACTTCTTTTGCCTTTGTTCTCCGGGGGAGGATGTTAGTGACAGCTCACGGGTTTCTGGGAGCTTGTCTGGTTCCACCAACATCTTGTCATGGTTTCTGAGCATGGATTGCATGCGTTTGTACACATGTCTATGTGGTAGGTGCACTCACTATCCTTGCCATATTGCCCTTTAAGCATCCCCCTCTCTTTCCGTCCCCTCGCAGCACAGCTTTTGTGCTCCACTCAATTATACCACTTCTGCAGAGTGGAGTGGAAAAAAGGGAAAGCGGGAATTTTATAATAATCGCTTCCCACTTCTGTAATTTATATGCAATGAGGACTCTTCGTGCCTGCAGCTACAATCAAGTGTGTAGAAACCATGTGAGGTGTTTCACAAACAGCTGGGGAGATGGCAGCTAAAGTGGTGACTATGGATTCCCATGCTGTTAAATCTTCTCTAAAAGGCCTTTCTCACCCCCAAAACCAACCTCATCTTCTCATGTGATTTTCTGCACTCCGGAAGAAAAGGATTAGAAAATAAGGCCTGGGACAGAAGAGAACGCATTAGGCAAGAAACCAGTTCTGCGATTACAAAAACGAATCGAGAGTTAACCTTTAATTTCCAATAAAATTCTCTCTTTCCCTGTGGCTGCTGAAATTATTAACAATATTACGCTCCTAAAAGCAATAATTGCTATCCCTGTTTACTGTTTTCATCGACAATGTGATCAAAAAGTAGGCTAGATTAGGGACGGAAAGCCTCTATAAATCCAAAAGTAGTATGAAGTGAGGGTGTGCCAAAGGGTAAAATCCTACAGTCACCCGTAGACCAGGTGTTCACAATGGGGTGTGTTTGAGTGCAAGTTGTCCAACCTTTTGCCAACAAAAAGTTCGCAAACATTCTCTCATTGTGCCTCTACAGTACAGAAAAAAAGGGGACTGTATTCCCCCCTCCCACCAAAACCAGAGAGACCAACCTGAGGAAGCTTAAATAAATAACCAATTACCATTTGTCGAGCTGGTTGAACCCCACCAGCTGTGAGGGGAGCGCTAAAAATGGAATGTTTTATGGGCAAGATGGACTATTGGCCAGGGGGCTTAATGTAACGAAACCCAATTAATGGAGAAGAAAGCTGGGCCGTCAGCAAGCGAAGGAGCGCCACGTGCCCCGGGTAACGAAACGAACAAGCGGAGCCAACTACAGGGACAGGAGTGGAGGAGGCTACGAATAACAGGAAAAGCCTACCCTGGGGAGAATTTTACATCTGTGAAGCCCTCATATCTCTCTCCCTTCCCCCCCCCCATTTCTTCCATTTCAATCAGAAATAGTGTGTGTTAATCAGAGAGCCAAAGTTGTAGAAAGCAAGTGACACCGAGGGCAAAGGCTAACTGATATGAAAGACACAATGATGTATAAGAGGATCTAACACCCCCCCAAGAAATGGCTTTGGTAAACCTGAAAAAAATATCTGACATATACGTTAACGAATTAATCATTATAGTAATGAGCTGCAGAACTGGTTTAACTCTTCTCCAAACCAGTTCCATTGCAATGCCATAGTGTGCACACACACAACTACTCACACCACAATGTGGTGACATCGATTAGCAATCAGACTGCAGTCGCCGTGAACTTAATACAATCTATAGAGAGCTATAACAGATGACTCTCTTCTCTTACACTACCACACACTGAGCAGTAAGCACAAGCGAATAGGGCCGAGTGGATTACCCATCATCCCGGTTTTGGCATGAAAAGCATGTGCTCCAAGCAAACCAATTAGGCTAGCTAGCTCTCTAACATTCTGAACATGCGGTAAAAGATAATTTGTGCAAAGATATGCCTCTCCCAGGCGAATGTACATTGTCAGCTCTTGAAAGGGTTCAACCTATAACTTCTAGGTGTTACAAAGCCATTTTAAAAAGAAACTATGGATCATTAGAAATGATTAAGTTCTTTGATAGGAGAGTGTTGAGTGTTACTCTTTAGCTTATGTGAGTCTGAGCCCGAGATGATAAAGAGCAAAGCAAGGAAGTCAACAGGGACCACTAATCATCTAACTTCACTGACATGTCACAGCGGATTGTGGAACATGAAATAAACACACTTGATACTTGACTGCAATATAAAAACCTGCTTCATTTGCTTTTCATTGGATTTATTCAAATCAGTACTATTAAACTGAAACAATTTTCCGAAGCCCGAGCTTAAATCCGCGTCGGCACAGGTGTAAATCCTGAAACATTTGTGTCACATGAGGGATGCCGACGTCTTCGGGCTACCCAAGACGAGTGAAAGACTCTTCCACTGCTGTGTTCTTGGAGTGTGTGGAGGTGGAGGCGCTGTGGGGGCGGGGCCACAGCTCTGGCAGAGCCCTGGGCAAACTACAGGATGTTCACCTTGCGGCAGGGCACAGGGCTCATTATCACAGCAGGACCTGGTCACATCAAAGGACTGAGCAAAGGGCAAACATTCTGCTGAAGTGCCACTGTCAGCAGGCCTGCGAGCACACCCACAAACACATGCACAAAAGGCAGCCTGCAAACTCACTCTTGGGCACCCATCCACAAAGACTCAACCTTTCTGTAGCACCGCCGCTTCCTTCGAACCGACTGAGACATGTTGGCGCAACAGAGACATGAAAGAGCCACCTGGTTTAGATCTACACTGTTACAGTGTCTAACTGTATCAACATGGGAGCCGCAGCTGTGACTATTCTTCACTTTCCTGATCTGTGCATCTGCGAAATTACAAATAAACGCAGCACAAGCCAAGTTTGCGTGGCCGCAGCACAATGGCAGAAATGTTGAGGAAAGGTGGAGAAATGCAGCCAGAATGGAGAGAAAAGTGCTGATGAGTCGCCTCATGCTGGAGCTTCGTATATCCGTTGAACAAGAGCGGATTTGCCTGCGACACCTAGATAGTGTTTCCCCCTCTCAGCTTTCGCCCAGGTATTCTGGGCATGAATGGCTGTCAGTTTGGATTTGGAAGCTCAGCGTTGAGGGGGAAAATAGAGTCTGGTGGGGGTCTTTGTGTGTCTCTACCTGTGGAGATGAGCGCTAGACACAGCAAAACGGCTTCAATGCTACGCTTGGCGTGGCATCTACAGGCAGGAAGGGGTTAATATCAGAATTCCCAAGCTAGCTCGAGAGCGCTGGACATCAACGCGGTGCGCCGGCACTGCCGCGCTTGCCGGTATTTCCAGTGGCACGCACCAGGAATATGTGGATGGGGAGGTGATCTGAATGAGAGCTGCTTCTGCTTGAGCTGGGGAGAGTACTGACCTAGTTTTCCTTCTGTATTTCACTCAGACAGACTCACACCCACAAACAGAATGCATAAGAACGGGGGGGGGAAAGGGGGTGCCAAGGGGTTCGCGAATCAGACGACAGTGTGCAACAAAGAAGAGAAGAATTCGCTATAAAATATCCTGCTAAATGTCTCACGGCCGACTTAACATATAGGTGGTGTAATGTTTTGAAAAGGAAGGGATGCAAAGGTCACGTTGCCTCAGGTGACATGACACCTGTGTCCTGGCCTTGATCTGACCCCCCCGAGTCACATGATTGATGTTTTTCTACATCAAAGGACACGCAGATTCACCTCATTCCGAAAATAAGCGGCTCAAATAATCAGACAAGCGCCCAGACAAAGCTGCATTTGATATCAGGTTGCAAATTAGATTCACCATTTTTGGGTGGCGTGCACAATGACACAAGGTTCGCGCAACAGAAGCAGACAAGACATTCATGGTCGTGGATCACATCGCGAACAGTTCAGCCCATGAATGGCCAACAATGCCAGAAGCCCGCTGGTTGGGTGTGATTCCACATATTAAGGGATTAACTGGTAAAGACTACCCACAACTGCCTTTCAGTGTGGAATTACTCATTAATGAAACCGCACATTTTAGGGCTCCTTTCGAGGTAGGCGCACACGCCCCTGTTAGGGTCTGAATGAAAAGCACAAAGCTATTCAAATCTGATCCCCCCCCTCCGAACAAATGGCTTTTCTTCCATCCCCGCAGATGCAGGGAACACTTCAAGAACCTCTCCAAGGATCAGAACGGTCACATGAAAACTCTGCCCTGTCAATTAGCTTTGTGCCAGGGTTTTGTGAGCTTTATTACAAACAAAACAATGACCACGTATAACATGGCAAAGTACAACACCTACTTATCCCTTGATACCTCTAAAGAAATGGTAATAGTGAGCTGCAACAGCACAAAAGGGACTCCTTAAGCTCAGGGCATATGGTTACAGCAACATTATAAGGTCCATTCATGCACCTGAGGCCGCTAATCTGAACGCTAAGACATATTTTGTGAGCAACGTGGCTGTAATTTGGCTCCTAGTACATTTATTCGTAGATGACAGCACAAGAGGGACTCGGCTCCCAAAATTTAAACGCTATGATGTCAGAATTGAATACTCAATTTTCTCGATGACCAAATATGCTCAAAACAGACTGGAAAATATAGGTTAGCATGACTTTGGTTTACAGGGCATTGCTCGTCGCCACTGGTAGAACCAGCAGTGTATATCTCCAATGTGGGCGCGGAGGGCCCTTTCACCATCTCCGGTACCTTTCATCTCAAAGGACGGGGATATAGTGGGGGTGGATTGATTTGATGTTTTGATGCATTGTTTGATGATGGGCAGCACAAAGTGGAGAAGGCCTCTGTGATGTGTCTCCATTGGGGGACATGAAAAGAGTCACCTGGCCCCAGAGCCAGGGGTGAGTGCTGCCGGTGGATTTGAGGGCTCCCGCCGAGCCGGACGGTGGCTCCATTGATGCCACATAATCCATTCAGCGTGACCTTTATATTTTTAAAGTCAGCTACACCTTCCCAACTCCGTGTTTGATTAAATCTATGGTGGATGTGAAAGGCGGTGATCAGCTACTTTCCATTACCGTGGGATGGCATGTCTAATTAATTCATGGTTTCAGGCACACAGGCAAAATAACCAAACAGTCCAACGATCAAAAGAAACATTGAGGGCAAGGAGAACTCATCAGATGAACAAACACACTCTTACTAGATATCTTTGTGGGTTTCATCACCCTACATCAAGTGACTGCTGAAGAAGTAACAGCCTTGTTCCCATCCCTGTGACATCAGCACAGATAGAGCACAGGGGGAGAATCAAATCCCGGGCAGCTGTATTGCTGTCCTGCCCTCTGTCCAACCAACGATTAATGGATTAGAACCCCCCCCCAAAAAAATCATAGACTTAAAATAGAACTAACACAAGAAAATAATCTCATAAAATATGCCAGGTGGCATTAGTCATGAACATCAAGCTCCCACCATGGTCTTGATTTGCCTAAAAAAGAAGCAAACATAATTGGGGTAAATCTCACTACGCTACATAAAAAAAATGCGGGGCGAAAACTGTTCCATTGCAGTGTGTTAAGACACTGACAGAGCTGCACAGATTAGACAAAGTGTAGCAGCTGGGAAAGAGCCGCGTTCGGCTCTGCTGTTTTCCCTCAGTGACTTGGAGCCACCAAGTTATTCTCCAGCCATAGTAAATTGGGCGCCCGGGGTTGGAGCATTGCCCAAGCTTGCATTTTGAAACCAAATGTGAAGGGCACGAGGCACAGAGATATGACATAGGAGGGGGAGGACAGGCAGCCGATGGCCGGGGAGGACAGGAGGCTTATTGGAGGCGAGGTTTCCAACA
This sequence comes from Takifugu rubripes, assembly GCF_901000725.2. NCBI lineage: Eukaryota > Metazoa > Chordata > Actinopteri > Tetraodontiformes > Tetraodontidae > Takifugu > Takifugu rubripes. Next base: position 14,167,111 of record NC_042301.1, on the reverse strand, counting down.
TCTTTGCAACGCTAAAATATAACCCCGCTCGTTAGCGTGCTAACTAGCGTGGTGCATGGTGATCAGCGCCCATTCCTATAGTTCTTTCTATCTACCTTGTCGTAAATATGGCTACATCTGCAAGTGTAATTACACCATTGTACCCTGATTTTCTGCTCTGCTGGACAGCAGACGGCTTTTCAGCACCTCTCCCCTCCTTCCCCTCAAGTGTCCTCGCCTGCTCCTGGCTACTCCTTTGCTGGAGAGGCCGGTGTGTCTCACAGATTACAGAGCTCTGGTCGCTCAGGTAACAAGAGTCACTAATCTGGCTGGGGTTGAATTACACATAATTGCCTCGGCACCATGATTGATTTCAGCCCTCGAAAGGAAAAGACGACATCCCCCACCCCCTCCAAAAGAACCCCCCCCCCTCGTTCCCCCCTGCCTCTTTCCAGCGTTCACGAGCGTCAGCCAAGACTCTCCATCTAGTAGGAGGCAGGAGGCTTTGAAGAGATCAAAGCCAAGGCCGGGAGCAGTTGCGCGCCCTGGGAATACGGGAGAGAGGCTTTCTGCTCCTCAGTCCTATTTTCTAGCGTCATGTCGGATTGCAGCTGTATTGCATTTCGCCAGTTTTCTTAATGCTCTTGGTTTTGACTTTGACATCAGTGATCCCCCTTGGTTTCTTCAAAAACAACTGGGGAGAAGTGTGTGTGTGTGTGTGGGGGGGGGGGGTGAAAGAGAGGAATAAGGCAAGCGAGGAAAAGAAAAGAGAAGGGGTAAAAAGATCTATAGACTGATTTTTATTTTCACAACTCTATAATTGGCCAGTTCAAAAGAAAAGGGGGAAAGAATGTAGCATTTGTTTTCAATTCCGCAGCCAGTATGAAAGGAGCGACAAACTTTTATGGGTTTCCCAAAAATTAAAGACAGGCTTTTTTTTTCACAGTCAAAGAACAGGGTGTTTTTTATAGCCAAGACCACACAAAATGAACTGATAGCACAGCCCCCCTCCCCCCTCTGTCCTCCCACAGAAAGCATAACGCTGCGACGCAAACCCCTGCACGTGTGCGAATGCGCGAAATAAAATAAAAACAGTGCAGCGTGTGTTGGAAGTTGTCAGGCAAGGAGATAACAGCTTGATGCTTAGTGCAAAAACAAAAACACATACAAAGGAAAGAGGGGAGAGGAGCGCGCGCGCGCGCTGTAGCCATCGTTTCATTTACCAGCTCAGCTAATAAAGCCTGGTGGGGAGAAGGCACCCTTTGTACTGTAACTACGCAGGCCCTATACCAACCTCCTACACCGGGGACCATTAATATTTCAGCACTTTCAGATACACATTACTTGTAAGGCTTTTTAACACTCACACCCACGGTGACAGAAAGAAATAATGAGCTTCTGAAAAATATGAAACAGCAAAGGGGGGAGGGGGTGGGGGGGCAAAGACTGACCAACATTATACAGAGCTGCTATTGATCATGGCTCCGGACAAAGTGAGCGCTGTTTGAGCTTCTCTGAAGTCCTGACACAGCCGGCATGATTTGCACCCATGTTTCACTCCTGTGCTCCTATTGTTCCCTTTCCTGTAGTATACTGGCCGAACACTGCTCCCCTCTATACGCGCCAGTTAGCCACCAGGATGAAGTCAATAAAGCTCCTCATGATTTTACTTGTTTTACGACTCGCAGACAACAATAAGTCAGTGTTATCAGCTCCAAGGCAGCGCTGATGAAAAGACTGGCCTGAAAATCCAAATTAAACTTCTACTTAAAAGCACTTTTTACATATAGAATGACTGCAAAGCAGGATCTGAAGATTCATTTCAAATGCAGAACTCCAGCTGAATGTTTCCACCCACCAGCCTATTTAACTGTGTGCAGTCATAACATCATAAACAGTTTGCTGGTTTAAAAAAAAAAAAAAAAAGCTCCACTCATGCACACATGCCACCCTCTATTCTCCATTTCTGATCCACCCTTGCAGGAAGTCCACACCCAGTCAGTTCAAAGCAAAAATTGGGCTTAAGGGACAACCTTGGCGAGGCCCTCAACTGACCCCTGGAGATCAGGGGCGGGCTGCTGGTGAAGAGTGAAGTCCTCTGAGCAGGTGTTGTGGGATTCAGCAGCAATCTGTACAGGGAGGCCTGGCTGGCTGGCTGGCTGGCTGGATGGCTGGCTGGCTGGCTGGCTGGCTGGCTGGCTGGCTGGATGGCTGGCTGGATGGCTGGCTGGATGGCTGGCTGGCTCCAGGCGGCACAAGTAATACTGGTTAGGCTTCATCCAGTTCAGTGGGAGGAAGGGGAATGAAGAAAGTGCCATCAACTATTCACTTTGAGGAGCAAAGCGCGCTCAAAATAAACATCATCTGGGGCTGATGTGTGACAGCACATGGTGCATGACTATGTCACTTCAGAGAAACTCAATTTGTGCACATGAGTCCAATGATTAATTGTCATATCTCATCTGTTTTGAGGTCATAACATGGGTTTATGTCGGCTTTACTGAATTACAATGCTGACACGTGTATAGCAGGGCCAGTACTGGGATAAGTCCATTGCACAACAGATGTAGTTTAATACTACATTAGTGATTTTATTGTGGATTTTGCTCCTTAATGAAGTGCCAGGTACTCCAAGTAATCACACATTTGTGTCAAACATCAGTTGAAAACAGAAAAAGAACTCTCTTCTTCCACTTTAACCATCAGAAGAAGTCAATTCAACCAAAATGTCTCCATCCCAGCAGACAATTACTTCACTGTGCTCCATTTGCCAAGATGAACCCCAGAGATAAGGCAACTGCAAGCACATGGTGTCATTAGAGCCGTGCATATGGAATCAATGTGTCAACCAGCATCACCAGGCAGCGTTAATGGCCATGTTTATAGAACACCGCAACCCAGCGGCACTACAAAGAGCCTGTGACGAGCGTCACGTGTCTCTTTTGTCCGAGGTTTCCATCGGTGTCCTTCATGCACGTGCACACATTTAACTCCGGCATCAAACGCAAGACGCCTCTTTGATATGCAGGTTACCGGATTGAAGAAAATGATGGTATATATTTATATGATTAGTATATAGGTATATATATGTAGCACCTTCAATGATGCAATTATATTTATGTCTCTGTTACTTTCATTCATATGGAAGCAAGATTGAGCCGGAATTATGATGCTGTTACTGAAGGGACGAACTTTGATTTCTACAGCAAACGTGCAGCATCTACATCCGAAAGAGAGACATTAAGTGGAGAAAAATCCACACCGAGTCCCATAAGCTGCCATCTACAACATTATGTGTGGACACATAGGGTTGCTGGTAAATTTAGTGTTCTCTTTAACAAGGATCTTCCACGGTAGCACTGGGGGCATGAGCTCAGGACACACATGGCACTGAGGGACACCAGAGCGGTCCCACCAAATCCCGTTAGGTAAGCCTGGGTTAGTGATTCCACGCTGCGAGACACTGGCTAGCAGATCCGTCACGTTCCCACTACATCAAAGCAGAGTACAGCGCTGCACTCCCTCCCCCTTCCTTGCCACGAGGATCTGCAATTGAGGGTCCAGAGGGGGGAGAGGAAAAAAAAGGGAGTGCGAAGCAAAGGAGAAGGGGCACTCTTGCCCCACTAGCACAGCAGCAGCATAGCTCAAGAAAAAAAAAGATCAGCGATTATCCATCCCACTCCTCGGGGAGCACATGAGACAGTTCTAATGCAGCTGGAGCTCACCAGCACATCCTTACAGTCAGGTGAGGAACCTTGTGCTGTATCGCTGCCGTCTGCTACGTGCCATACAAGGCTCTCAGAGGAGAATGCAAAAGGCTGGGATTTAAAGATCCTCGCCGGAGTTTACCAAGCTCCAGCATTTAAGACGGGACCAAAAAAACAAAGAAAAGAAATCTAAGTTTAAATGTATTCCTCCACACGTCATAAGGCAATTTAAATTTATGGGTCGTGCTCAGAAAAATAACGTAATCGCGCATCAAACAAAAATACAAATAATGTGACCCTTTTATAACTTAAAAAAAACCCAATAACAAACATCCCTGTGTTACATCCAATTATTCTGATTCGGTTTCAAGTTCCTCCTCTGTTTTTACATAACTAGCTTACGTACACAACATTAGGTAATTCAGGCACCAGCAGGGAGCACTATGTACATTAAACACAGCGCTTCGTCCAGATCTACATTCTCAACCAGAGAGTCTGTATATACACTTCCTAAATACAGCTATAGGTTTTCATAAACATCGGTTTCGGCATAAAACAACACCGGGTCTTTTAAGTGTCCCACTTTGTTTTAAATCCACAGTGCAACTGAACACCACCGTGCACCCTGGCAGCGAAACCACAACTCCTGCAGCTGATGCAGCTCGTAAAAGCTAGAAACCCTAAAAATCTGCTGATAATCAGTTACTCCCAACAGCTCCATCATGACCCGGCCGCATGTGCAGGAATGTCATGGTCAATGGATATCAATCTAAACTACGGGGATTGGGGGCGGTAGCGGGGCCGGGATGGAAGAGAATAAAAGAGGGAATGCGCCTTTGATCTGATTGAAAACCGATCCCAGGCCTGCAGATACTGTGGCTGCGGTGGCCAGCAGCACAGGCAGCAGGCAGACATCAGTCAGAGCCAGAGGACGTGCGTTCCGCCACCCTTTCGCCGAGTCTGGCCCCTTCTGATTGGCTAAATGAGACAAAGGTATAAAAAATGGCGATTGAAGATGGGGAGAAGGGGGTGAATTTGGAAGTTAAAAGCAGCCGTGGCAGACGAATCGAAAGAGTGACTTTAATTCTAATTCATCTGTAGCGAGGGGTAATTTCCTTTCATACAGTTAGCCGGTCTCCATACTTGTGTGAGGCATATTCCATTCAAAATGTTTTCGCTGCAATGTCGAAGGGACGTTCCCTCTCGTGCAGCACATGCACTCATATCTGCGTCCAAACAGCCGATTCTCTTAATAACACAAAACTCACATTTTACAACTTTCCTGAAGGAAAAAAAAAAAAAAAAAAATGCCCACATGTGCTTCAGAAGCACAACAGCCAGAGCGGCTGGTTCCCCTGCACCATGTGTGAGTGTTTCCTGTACGGAGGAACCAAACCAAACCCAGACCGAGGCTGGTCGTCTCCACGAGTGTTAGACAGAGACATGGACAAAACAGGATTAGGGTGGACAGCTGCTGGTGTGCCCCGCGTTTTATGTCTGTCTTGAGAGGAGAAATTTGCAAACGGGACAGACACAGGAAGCCGCCATGCAGGGACCTGCAGCTGGCCTGAAATTAATACCGTTAGAGGGGCAAAATGTGCAGCAGCCTGTGCCGCCCCTGGATGGTACAACAAACTCCTCTGCAGGGCAGCCGCAGAGACCCGGTGCTGCCTTCAGGCCTCCTGTCATGCACGGCTAATTAGGGGGGGGGCTTACGTTGGTCATGTAGACATACCGCGCTTAAGATTTAGACAAGATGAGGAATACTGTATATCTCACGCTAATCCTGAAAGTATGGCTGGCATTTGCCTTCCAGGGGGTCGCGCCCTGGACAGCGGGGACACTACACAACAACACAAACATCGCAGGGCTTACCTGAGAAATAAATGGAAGCACTGGGGACGCTATTGCGGCTCGTGCTTTGAACGAAGCGTTGATATGAAGGCTTCACGATACTTTTTATAATAAAAAACAAAATATAAAGCACTTAAATGTATCTGGCTAAGGCAGAAAGAGCTGTCAGCATAGCTGTTCTCAGGTTCTTCTTGCTAATAGCACCATTTTATATCCTATAACGCGATGAACTATATCGATGTTTACATTTAAAAAGAAAAAAAAAGCTGGTACTGACCGTTCTGGGCATGGGCGGTGAGAGGGAGCCGTTGTTCATGTAGGAAGCGTCCATGTTGCTCATCATGGAGTAGCTTGGGTAGCCTGAGTATGGATGGCCTTTACAGTACAAGTCTTGAAGTTTCCCTGATAAAAACAGATTTAAAATCAAAATTGGTCCCATTCAAGACTGAAAATCTTTGGAATTCTCACAAATGGGAGGGGGGGTCATTTAACATTCATCTGCCAGTAGATGTTACAGCAATAATGATCAGATGGTGCTGCCTGCCTGTGAGGATGCTATAATGATATCATTAGCCATCGCTTTGACCCGTGCCACTTTTCGCCCCGACCTTTTGTTTGTGCCCTTTCTTCCCTTCTTGGAAAAGACGGCGGTATTATGCAGCGGAACAATGGAGCCTCTCTGTGCCAATTAGCACCAATTAGAAGAACATACAGACTGTGTCAAAACAGGCGATGTCCCAACTGTTCCTCTATGGCTTTGGCCCGATCGGGGGGGTTTATACAAGAGGCCTGAATGGAACGCCACTCGCCACTCAACTGGGAGCTGTGTAACAAGGCCTGGAGGGGTGGGGTGGGGAGTGTTTGTGGTACACAGACTGATGGCAACATGGACCCTCTTGTGAAGAAAGCCTGTGTTTGGGCTGACGGGGGTTCCATTCAAGAGTGAAAGGCGAACAAAGAGGAGCCACACTTCTCCTCAAAGCCATAACGATGACCTGGAGCAGCAGGGTCAGGCTACAAGAGCCATCGAGAGAAGGGAGCGCCCCCACCCCCACCCCCACCCTCCCCCCAGCAGGAAGCAACATGTTGCATGCAACACAGCAGATAAGAGGCTGGTGTATTCTGGAGAACCGGATTAAACAATAAACGCAGAATTACATTTTAGTTTCGGGTATAAAGCTGAGGACTGCGGATTTAGTTTGAAAAGTATTTCCAGCGTTTCAGTTCAGCTTCCAGGTTTTTTCAGTTCCAGCAAACACCCTCATCTGTGAGGAAGGTAAAGGGCGACTATACAAATGAAGGCAAGGCATGTTCCTACAAGACCTGGATCAGACACTATCAGTCTGAGTGGTGCAGAATCAGGATCTCTGATCAGACGGGGGCCAAATAGTGGAGCAGTGCCACTGATATATCCCCCATTTTTAAAAAGGCAAAGCTCCACAGTGTAGGCGCCAAAGGTTTGAGGTGGTGCTCTCCATTCACTCACCCCTTTCCTCTAAACAATGGCATCATCCCAACCACCGCTCCAGCCTCCAGGTCGTGTCTGAAACTGTGGTGCACGCGCCCATTAATGTGCTTCCGCTGATAATAAATACAGCAGAGCAGTTCCAGATTTTGTTGCAAGAGCACCAATAACCTGAACAAAGCCTGCGGCACAAAGGCAGCAAGTAGCTTGACCTCCGATTGTTCCGAGTTTAACCCGGGGCAAAAGGTTTAAGTTGGAGCGATTTATTGAATGTATATGTACTCGTTGTCATCATTTGATGAGCTATGGCAGGAGGAAAGTGTCACTTACCATCTTCCTGATGGTCTCTGTGTTTTTCATGATATGAATCTGGTATTTGGGACTGCCTGACTCCCTGCAACACAAAATAAATTCAATTTTAATAAAAAAATCAACAAATGTGACGCTATTGATTAAGATTTTATATGTATGTGAACACACACACACGCATACACACACACACACACACACACACCTGCAGAAGGGTGATGGAGCAGTCTGCATCAAAGCATCAAAGAAGCACTTAATTAAGCTCAGTGTCCTCAAGGATCTTATAAATTAACTTGTTTTCAATACCTTAGTTCCACTCTCATTTTCATGTCGACTAAATTCAACAGAACAAATGTGTGCTGTGAATTAAAAGCTGTGCTGCGATGCAAAATAAAGGCCTTGCATAAAAAGGAAAAACTGTGGAAATGGATTTAGCCAAAAAAAAAAAACAGCTATTTTTTTTTTTTTTGCAGCAAAATCAGAGAGGGCGGGGGCTCTTTTTTCCAGTTCAGACCCCTCGGGACTGCTTCAGGCTGAGCGAAGGAACTTTACAGAATCCCTAATTAACATTCAGACTCTGTCTTATGTGTCTCCGGGACATTCGGTGGCAAACGTGCGCAGCCTCGTTCAGGATGATCCCGAAATTTCATTAACACTGCGGTTAATGACAAAACACTGGGCTGGCTCAAAGATGGGGAGGCTGCAGTCCTGCTCCCTCAAGTCAGTGCTCAGCTAGAGGAGGATGCAGGAAGAAAAAACAACCTGAAAGGAATTTTGACCTATTCCATCTCTGTGGCTGTTAAACGTGTCGCTGGAACGCCACCTCATGAATGAGAAACATACGGTCTGAGATGAATGATTTTAGAAACATGAAAAATTCAGCGTTATTAATTCTTCCATCGAGGATCGTTTAAATACCCGATGAATTCAACGCATTTCAACATTTGACGCTTTCCTCCAACAGGCCTCTCCTCCCATCTTTTAAAAATTTTCGGTACAGACATAAATTACTTAGCTTCAGACCCATTTCTTGTTCTTAAAAAATAAGGTTTAAAACAATTTATAGGGGAAATGACCCTATATGTTGTGAATATTACATTAAAACACAGAAAACACGTACATCGTGTGGGTAAATGTAACACTGTCTAGATATTACTGGCTTCGGTAATATGGGATTTTATTATATGTCAGCATATTGGAAATTACAATAATTATTATTTTAGGTGGGCTGCAATCACCAGGCCCTCTTTTGTTTTCTTTTTAAAGTCCAATTATAAATGTTTTCAATGCATATTTTACTCAAGCCTGCTAAACCTTGCGATGATTTTTACTGCACAATTTTGCAAAATTAGGATTAATGGACTGATCAAGATGGATTTAAGCACTCAAAATAAGAATAAAATCAAATCACAATGGAGGCGACACGTATCCTTAAAAAACAACCGTCATTTTTTGCCATAAATCCTAAAGTGTCTGGCAAAATATATTGCCGAATTATCGGCTGTGCTCAAACTGTGCAGGGCTTTAATAGAATAACACTTATTTTAGGCCTGGGCACAATCGATCTGCTGTTATTAGCCCACAGTGTCACAAAACAAATGTCCCAGAAGTTATTATTATAATATTATTGTAACTTACTTTTCACAATTTCTATTGTAAATCTTTTCATGAGTTGATTGTTTCCCCTCTGCTGCTCCTCAGTGTTGATACACAACAAAGCACACACACACACACACACACACACATACACACACACTTTTTTTCACTCACATCGTGGCTGTTGCTGTTGGGGCTGCTCTCTGACTCGTTGACCAGAGATGACTTGATGTCTGCCAGGTCTCCCTCCTCTTCCGAGTGGCTGAGCTCGGCGAAGATCTGCTCCTTGTGCGGGTCTCCTTCGTCTTTGAACGGGATCATTTCGTCCGTGGCGCACAGCTCCGGGTCCCCGCCGCCGCCTGATAACTGGGGCATTTTTGAAAAATCTGCCCGTTTGTCTCTGCAAAGAAGAAATCTCCGAGTGGAATTCCCGTAATTGAGTGTGTGGAGGGGAAGAAGGGGGGGGACGTCTCCCCTTTCGTTCGGGAAGACCGTGAGTCACTTAAGGGGGGGACGGCGTGCGAACACGCTGCCGGTGTGTTTTCAGTGAAGCAACAGGAGTGTGGCCAGTGTCCTCCACCAGCCTTTAGACTATAAAAACAAGAATGGATCTCGAAAAGCGGAAAAAAAAACCCGGCGGAGCTAAAGGCTCGGAATGTCCGGCGCACGCCTCAATGTCATGAGGAAAAAATAAAAAAGAACGATAAACCACGAGTTAAAATCTCATCACAAGTTTCTTTTCAGTCAACACGCACCGAAGGCGAATATGTTCCAGTTACAATCGATTCTAAAAAACAACATTTATAAAAGTGAGAACAAAATATTTCCTCGGCGATCCGGTGAAAAAGTTGCCGCGTCCTTTGGAGGAGACCAAAAAAATGAGGTCAACAAAACCAGAAACACCGCCTGGAGGTGCAAACAAAAACAGGACAAACAAACAAACCAAAACAAACAAAAAAAAAACAGATGGATGTGCTACTTGGAAGGAAAGACCGTTTGGACAGACAGCAAGCTGCGCCGCGATCATGCGTCAGAATCCATCCTCGGAGCGGGCCGGCGTGAAGAGAAGGAGAGCAAAAGTCATAAAACAATCAGAGAATCTGAGAGAGACGGAGAAAAATGCGTCGCGCTTCGGCTTCCCACCGCTCCAGCACCGCTTCCAAAAGTGTAATGTATCCAGTGTGTGTGTTGGTAATGTAGCTGTGCGCCCTCCTCCTCCTCCTCCTCCTGCTCCCTCTTCAGTCATTGGGAGGAAGGAGAGATGAAAGGGAAGCCGAAGCTGTGATTGACAGCGCACCGATTGACACTCCTCCTGAGAGAGAGAGAGAGAGAGAAAGAGAGAGAGAGAGAGAGAAAGAGAGAGAGATTTATACCCAGCTCCCAACAAATGGGCAGACAGGAGGGGAAGAAGAAAAGGAGAAGCGCCGAGGCTGACACATGCACCCATGCGCCATGCGCGCAAACGATCACCATAAATAAAAATTAGAATTATAACTAGGGGGAAACGAGATGAGCTTAAGCTGGTGGAGGCGAGGGAGGGAGAGGTGGAAAATTCATGCAAACGCAAGAAGTGGCAATAACCTGGTAGTCTGGAGAAACTGCACCCAAACAAGCCCACGTTGGAGGGAGAATTCCAAGCGCTCCTCCAGCGCCCAGGTGTATTTATTTATCTGTTGATTCCATCAGGCTGCGTTGTTTTCGCCTCTCTGGAGTTGATTTCCGTGTTTTCCAAACATCCGAATGTTTTAATTCAATAAAAATAAAGGGGGGGGGGGGGGGCACTCGTCTGTTATTTTTCAGAGGTCTAAACCCGCACAGAGGCGCGCTGACTGTGGCGCGTAAATAATTAACGGGGGATATTTATGTGAAGGAAAACGGGAGACGGGAGAGGAAGACATACGTTTTAATGAGGAAAATTAGTGAGGGGGGGGGGGGGTGAAATAAAGTCAGACACACACAAAATCGAATGGAAATGCTTTCTGTGTGTCTGAGTACTGAGAGATTGCGTGAGAATCAAAGTTAGGATGGGGAGGCAGATCTTTATAAAGCGCGGAGGTGGGGTTAGCGGGGCGGAGCTGCGGCTGCTTTTGATCTTGCGGCGGCTGGCTCTTTCATCCCTGTCTACCCCCCCCCCCCCTTCCCCCCCGCGCACACACACACACACACACACACACACACACACACACACTCCTCCCCCCCTCCATACTCCCTCTCCCTCGCCTTTGTATGACTAAATTTGGTCCGAGTGTGGAGTCGGGCCAACATTTCCACGTGTGCGTTCATCCCAGCTGAGAGAGAGAGAGAGAGAGAGAGAGTTTGGGAGAGAGAGGCACTGAGAGACAAGAAGAGAGAGAGAGAAAGAGAGGGGGTTCTCTTCCGGGTAAAGAGACGGGGGGGGGGGGGAGAGAGATCAAAGGCTTTTCGGGTTTGGAAACCCAGTGTGGATTCAAAAGAGTCGGGACTGGCTGCATTCCAGAGTGTAGCGGAAAACGCGCGCGCCCCGCAGCACGCGCCCGTGCCCGCGCGTCGGTGCGGGCTCCAGCAAACGCGCACAAATCCAGCAGTGAAAGAGAGTTAATTACACACGTTTCACACAGCTGGCACACAACAACAACAACAAACTTCAATAAAGCCTTTAACACTTTATTTCTCATTTCCGGCCAAAAAACGTATATAGAGGGCAAAATAATTCTAACGAGGTGTAAACTGTGACTGTTACCCTCTGTTGAACGCGCGCGTTGTAGTTTAATTGCGATACTTCCGTAATTTAATTATCCGCCAATCAGAAGCCGTGTTGCACACATCCAGCAGGCTTTTCTCACTGGCTTGAAATAGGCCCCGTGTATTTCATTTCCCTTCCCATCATTTACCCCGTTCACCTTTGATACGCTTTTAATCAGAAGATTAGGAGAAGAGGGGAAACTGGGGGAAAGGAAAAAATGATTTTCGGTAGGCCTATTAGGAAAACTAAAAAGAGACACTGCAGGCCTGCGGGGCCGAGGTAAGAGGTGAAGAGATCTGAACTGTGAAAAATTAAACAGTTTAAATGAAGAAAAACCTGCCTGATTCCAGTTGGGGGTTTTTGGCTTTGGTTTACTGGCATTGTGAGATGCTACGAAATAGGCCTAGAATATTCAAGAATTGGTTTGTAATGACTCTAATCCTGATGTTCTGTTTGGGGTCCTTGAGGCCCTTCAAGGATTCATCGGTATTGTAAAAATTGATTCTTCGCAGGATTTGACGTAGCTTTAGAAAATAGAAACACCTTAGTTTGGGGCTTCAGCTCGAGCACTTTCAATGCCAAAAAGTGGAATTTACCTTAAATATCTGCACACATACAACACCAACAGAGATAATCCCTTTTTTTCTACAGCTGCTGATGGACGATCTTCAACGGTCCAAAACGCTAGACACGATTAAAGATTAAATCATTTCCATTAATTGTATTTATACTTTTTACACAATGCAATTTTAGTGGTTGCACATTGTCCTCCACAAACTGAGAATTAAAAAAAAAAACAAGAGTCAGAGATTGAATTTGCTATGGGTATTTAAAAAAAAATAAAATAAAAAAAACTCCAAAAGGTCTTGTAGACTTTCAGCCTTCAAAGAGAAATGAGACAGTCGGTTAGAAATTCATTATTTAAACCCTTCTTTTTGCAAGATGAGAGACCGCTGCAGCGAAGCCATTCGTGTCGCTTAGTGGCCCCATTAGTTAAAAAAAGGGGTCATTTGTTTGGGTACATATGTCACAGAGCAGGAAATATTCCTTTTTCCTCTCACTTTCTCATTCATGTAATAAACACTGTTTGCAGCCTCTGCAGTAGGAGCCGGGCCTTTGTTTGCTGTGCGGTGATTACAGTTTAGCAGCTCCATGACAAGGCAACAAATGACAGCTCCTCTAATGAAGACGGTGTCAGAACCACTTTACACGCTTTTCCCTCGACATCACAACACCGCGTGCCGCCGCCCCGATTGTTAAAATCCCCTGTAAAGTTGGAAGGAGAGAAAAGAGAGAGGTGGGGAAATAGAGATGCATTAGCATTTCTCTCCTAATGAGTTCACAAGAGTGACCCCTCTGGATCTCGCATAAAAAGGAAGATTTCCTGCTGCGTAGTGACCTGAATTCAGTTGTCTCTCACTTTAGATACTACATTTTACGCGTTATATAAGGGAAAAATACTGTATATCCACACAGGGCATAATTTATCAGCAGATTCCGATGGCCTCTCTGTCTACATTAATATCAGCAGTAAATCTGAAGATGGGAATAAATTTATTAATTGTGGTGCGATGGAAATATTCCATATTTAGCAGACGTCCCCTCCACCCCGTTTATAAAGAGTTTATGTAGCATATCCATTTAGAAGACAATACGAATTCTGTCAAACAAAATGCTTTTTTGTAGCAACAACACTCAGTCAAGGTTCTCTTTAGATCTATTATTGTCTCATCTTTTATCTGTTCTATTTTCATAGCAACGCATAACACTTCAAACAGAAATTACCCTAATTACCCCTCGCTGGCACGCTGGGCCGCAAATGCGGGCGTCTGGTTTGTGAGTGTGTCTGAGCATCAGCCCGGTAAAATTTGCCAATAGCACTTACCAAATCCACCTGCCAGGTAGGATCCCACCTCTGTTCCACCTGCTCATCATCCATAACAACTTCCTTGATGGAGAAATTATAGCTCTGCAGCTCGCAGCCATCTCCGAGAAAACGACAGGAAACAAACATCAAATTATGATGAAAAGAACCAGCAATTAAAGCAGAGAAAAGACAACATTTATCAAAGGTGCAAATCAAAAACATGGGAGGTCTGAGGTGAGTGATTATTTGAGCTGCTCTTTGATTGGTGCAAGGTGAGTCATCCTCGCGCTGGAGAGGAAAGTGTCTTGAGGGTAAGAGGGGCAGATGTATAATCTGCTGATTTATGGCGATGCTGTCAGACAAAACTGTGATTAGGATAAAGTGAGCTCCTTGATGCAGGATGAAGGGAATCTGTTGTGTGTTTTACAGCTACGTCCAGTTCAGACAGGGGATGCTGGAACAGTCTTTATTACGTACAGAATGGAGCGCTTTGAAATCAACTCTAATACCTGCTAATAGCATCACACGATCTAGACATTTTAGAATGGATTTAAATATTTTTTTAAAAACATACAAATTTGATACATTTTGAGTATTACCAATACTCAGCCACTGCAGACAGATTTACACTGACACATCTTAAGGAAATAATATGATGGTGGCACGCCAAATAACCATCGTGTATGCTTATCGTTGCCATTAGCTAAGTACACAGAAGAGGAATCCCTAAGGCTAAAGGACATTGTGCTACTTTTTAATCAGCATTGAGTGCTAGCCCAGTTTATTGGCCGAGGTGTTACCTGATGATAGCTTGGTAACATCATCACGTTCTCGCAGTTAGAGACAGATAATTGACCCTTTTTCAAGCACGAGTGATTCATGTAGAAGCTGCAACACGACGCCCAACACTAAAAAAGCTTTGCACAGTACCGTGCAACAAACATATAAACAGAACCCTGAATCCAGCCACGCCTCAACCTGAACATCTTGCAATATCAATTCTGAAGCCAAGACAATCAAGGTGAGCTCGGGAGGGCCTGATCCACCGGCCGCACCACTTCCAATCAACTGCTCCAACTGAAAGAGTGACTAAGATTAGCACCTAATAATAACAACTACAAGTGTCAGCTGGCTGCACCCTTTTTCTTTTCCTTTCCAGTCGGAGATGCAGAATGAAGAAAAAGAAAAAGGTCAAATAAGCCCCTTCAATAAATAAAGGTTAGTTAGGGATCACTTTTCCCCCAGAGAGCACTCTCAAGTTCTCTCTCCCTCTCTCTCTCTCTCTCTCTCTCTCTCTTTCTCTGTCCTCAGCACAGCTTGTCCATGTCACATGCACGTTTCGAGCCTGTTGACTTGTCTCACCCAAAAGAACAGTCGTCTGCTGTGTCATTCCGAGAGTGATCTTTCCCCTTGGCGTCTCAGTATGTCCGAGTGCACGGAGCCCTGTCCGGCTGTCAGTCATTAAGACAAATGGGCAAATTAACACTCGGCTGACCCCCGGTAGCTCGAGGGGAAAACGATGGTGAGGGTGTTTACCTACAAACTTCACTCAACTGGCACAACGGCTATCAGTTTGCAGGGATAAATGGAAATCCCCTCATCTCTCCACTGGTATCTTGGGCTTCTATTGTTTGCTGTCGTGATAGTCCATGATGAGCAGATTAGACTTTGGCGCTGTTGGAAGGACCGGTGTAATTTGAGGGGTTCTGGAGGACCCCAGCCACCCCGCTCCGCATGATGCTCCGCGCAGCTACATTCTTCCGCACTAAAGGGGAAGTGGTCCATTTCACTTAGCATACAAGGCTACCCCTTTCCTCCCACTGTGTTCCCGGAGAAGCGGAGCAGCGCATCGGGGGCCTGCTGTGTCCAGGGCAGGGGTCAGAGCTGACCTGCTAAGAGGTCACGAGTCCCCCATCTAGTCTGTAATCAAGCACACAGCACAACCCGCTGACCACACTCCACCATCTGCCCTGTCACCCAGGCGCGGCCGGCCTCTTCTGCCTGAGATCAAACACAGCCCGATGGTATCTCTGGCCCTGTGTTATCAGCCTGGGTGTCTCATCCCCAAAACACACAGGGCTAAACAGCAAACACAGTCAGCTTGGGTTTCCTCCGTGTGTGTGTGTCTGTTCAGACCAGTGAGGAATTTTGCACATCGCCGTGCCTCAGCATATTTGTTTCAGCTTCTTATTTCATATATGAGGGTGAGATAAATATGAGGCACTTTAACATGTTTTTGAAGACACGAACACTTATGATGTTGTTCTACTGGTCTGTGCTGCTCATTAGCTTTAGGCAAAATTGGCTAAAATGTTGGAATGCCACACAGAGAGCACAAGAATATGTATTGTCCTTTTGAGCCCATCTAAAAAGAAAGGTAAAATAAGTTTAAATGCAGTCTAAAATTGATTGTAGACACCCGCCTAATTATTTGGGTGCTGAAAAACACCTGGTTTATAGAGGGCTGTGAATAAAACACAAAAGAGTGTTGTTGTTGTTGTGCATTCGTAGCAGTTGTGATACCCGATAATTTGATTGGCTTATGTTTGCAGGCAGGTTGCTATTTCCATTTATTATAATGTAAATTCGCCTCCATTTAATTTGTGAGGGCTCCCAGCTGAAAAGGGCTTTTGTGAGGAGCCCCAGCGAGCAATGTTTAACCAGGATGGTAGCCGATTTCCTGCGTGCGGCAGCCTAAAACAAGGATATTAACTGTTAAAACCGCTGAAGTGTGATACTTACTCGCGTTGATTGATTTTTCCTCAGGTCTCGCAGAGGAAATGTCCACGATTCCCAGGAGTTTTTACTAGAAAGGAATATATTTGCAGACACACGCTGCCAATTTGACAGGTTTAGCAAGGCACCTCAGCTCTGCTCCTCCTTTGTAGTATTTAAAAAGCATCAGATCAGAGTGGGTTTTTTATATCTTATCATTATTTTTAGACAGGCAGCGTCTCGCCGCCTTTAAAAGCAGGCAAACAACTCATTTCGTTTCGTTGTCCGGCCCCCTCCCATCTCCTCCATCAAGAAGAAATTGTTGCAAATGAGACATTTCTTCTTGGCAGGCCTCAGGCAAAAATAAGGAGGAAAAAAAAAAAGAAGAATAGGCATGTTCTTGAGGAGACAAGTGATTTACTTATCCTGTCACTGCTTTAATTACTTTTGATGAAAGAGGTGATTATTAACATTAAAACACAATTTCTGTGACATCTTTAATTACCTCCCTAAAAACTGGAGGAAGCAGGACTGCAGTGAGGTGTGTGCTGTACTCGGGGGTGGTGTTGGTGGGGGGGGGGGGGGGGGGGGAAGACACCAACTCACCCTTTATTACCGAGTTAAACCTGCACATGTTCTATTTTCCACTAGGGGTTGTTTTCAGCCGCAGCCTGAGCTGCAGGTGATATTTGCAGAGACGGATGCGAACTTTAGATGTCCGCTGAAAGGCGCCACCAGGACGTCACCTCCACTCCAGGCCTCAGTCTCGCTAAACTTCGGACCGGGACATTTCTGAAACAGCAAAATCCCAGAGGAAGGATGTTCTGCCAGGAGCTGTCTCACCTTTGACTGACATCTCTAATCATCCGTGCAATATCCCCCCAAAATCTGTTAAACTATAAATTAAAGAAAAGTGTTTTGTTCAGGATGTGGTGGCTTCTTTCCCCCTCTGGGGTTTTTTTTTTTTTTTAAATTGCTCTAGTGTAATTGCCTCCTCTTTGATTTATCAGCTCTCCACACAAAACAAACATGACTGTAACAGTGAAGATTCAGTCAACATTACACCTTTGTTTAATTGTATTTAACCACATAATGTGATGTTCAACAGCTGACTGCTGCGGAAGACATGAAGTGTAACAGTTTCCATGTAGTTTGATGCATATGTATATATTTAATTTAATTTATATTCAGTTTAATACCTTATGAACTACTTCCTGTTCCATTTGTCTTTTCTTTCATGGCGGAATGTCCAAATCCTGGGAACGCCAATGCGTGGCTCCTGAGAGCGCAGCCACTGCAACACACGTGACTCCTCCAACGTTCCCGCGAGGAAAACGTCCTCCCACCACACATAAATCGTTTCCTCGCTTTGGTAGACGGCCAGCAGTCTAGACTTGAAAGACATTAGCGAGCTCTTTATCAAGCTGGTGGGCTTCTTTTTCATAACAGCCTATACTGTAATTTAACACACTCAAAGACTGTTTTTAGGCTCCAAAGGTCAATGATTAAAAAAGACGATATGTAAAACTCTATTTTGTCAACATGCATTTAAAGTAATAGGCGACCCGACATTAATTTCTTTCTTTAAATGTTTCCCGTTAATGTGATTATGAGACTCTTCAATCGCCCGTCTGGTAAAACTCGAGACTGTACTTTTCTATCCCTCCTCTGGCGTCTTTGGGTTTAATTTAAAGCTGGAGTGCTGGTCCTGGCTTGTCAATCACAATGTAAATGATTTTGATCTAAAGCTTAACAGGAAATACGAGTACATTTTAAGATAACACATGATTATATGGTAAACACGTAAGGCCAATTATGGCATCAGAATGATAAACAATGTGAGATATCATTCAAAGGTCAGCACAATTATCAGGCCACTCGAACCTTGTTATTATTATTAGTTTTTTCTTTGTTAGGGTTAGGGTTAGCTTGTGTGTTACACCCTTTATTAAAGTCTGCTGCCTGGCTTTAAACTATTATCTTGAAAAATCTTTTTTTTCTTTATTCTGTCTCTGGCTATTTCTGACTAGACACTCATTGTTCCTGACATAATATGAGAGAAAATCACAAGTTGATTTGATATTTATGGATGGCAGATGTTCAAGTCACATATGGAATTCATCAGACCTGTTTAAGGTTTTGTTATGCTAACCACCTTTTATACATTGTAATATAAGTACATTGCCGGGAATTCTCTTAACTGGATTGGATGTACAAATCTAACCGCGTATAAAGATACAGAGCATTTTATTTCAAGTGCTTTGCAGGCTCTGAAATGTTACCTTTGGATAAAGTCTGAGTGAGTCCATGTCTGACATCTCACATTTAGCATGTCATGAAAAAGTTCCCATCAGAAAACCATAATTTCAAAAATATTTTACAATTCCCAGAACTACATGACATCCAAAGAAAATATAGCATCCTGTCAGGGAGATTCTGCCAAGATTGAAAGGCTATTTTGAGGCTTTCATCATAAACAGTCCATAATGCTGCCTCAATAGAACTAGATGACCAAAGAGAGAAGAGGTCAAATAAAGCATTTCATTTTCTCCATCAGTCAGGGAGCTTCTGTCTGGCACTGGAGCATGCCGTCTGATATTTCCGGACCCTCAGAATACGTGCTGGGGCACTGAATATGTCCTGTACATTAGGAGCGCGTTAAGGGTCCATTCGAGGCAACCAGGACGTGAATCACAGCAGGAGATAAGCTAAAAGCAGAGCGATGCAGCAGAACACAGCAGTTCCTCCTCAGCGATGGCAGAGATGATAGGAAGAAAATAAAAATGGAAACGTGCGTATCGGCAGGAGGGAATCGTTTGTTCTTGCCGTCAAGCCCAAATGCGATCATCCCATTAAATAGATGCCCTCATCAGAGAAATAAAAGTTTAAGGTATAAATAGACCATTGTTGTACTATTGTAACATATGATTACGGGTGGAATGCTCATCAATAATTCATGAGAGGACACTTTGTGCCATAGTTGCTCCTTAGAAACAAAGCTGCTGTAACACACAGGGCCTATTTTGAGCAGATGACACTGCCTTGGCGCGCATTACACACGCATATTATCTTGGCTAATCACACTATTTGTGGCCCTGATTGGCGGCGTTGCCTAAGACGTGGTGAGGATGGGGCTCCTTTGTGCCACGGCTAATGATGTCCTTTTGTGATAGGGCTGGGTATGAGGGTTAAGGACACTGGAATAGACTCCGAGGAGCTGCTGTGCGGGTCTTAGTGTGACTGGCAGCTGCAGTAATCCGCCCTTTGTGTCTTCAACAGGGCCCCACTGAGCTCCCCTGACAGGGACCGATGTACCCAACACCACCAGACAGCCCAGATGGGCCGAGTGACACCGAGGGAGAGCTGGGGGGAAGCGGCACAGAGCCCTGGGATAGAAAGAGAGAGAAGAAGAAAGTCAAAGAGGAGCGGAAGAGGGAGGGTCTGGAGAAAGTGAGGGAGAACTGGGGTCTGCTCCAGAGAGCTTCTTGTCAGCTCTGTTGGGCTCAGTGACTTCGGATCAGGGTTTATTTGTTTTTCGTCTTTTTTGTGGTCGCCCTCAAGCATGCCGGAGTAAGAGATCCGATTGGTCAAGCAGTTCTGGGTGCAGCAGATTAAAATCCATGATCACACAAGAGTGCTGTAACACACCAGCCCTCTCTGATACTCACACTAACAGAACATCATAAGACAGCATATATTCTTTTGTTATCTCTATTAAATACAAGAATCGCTATCTGCTTCTAATAAGACTTGGCCCATCAACGACCTTTTCTCTACAGCTGATGATGGTCCTCACTGCGTTATGTATAATACTGTCATACAGGAGGTACAGCGGCAAAATTGCCCCCAAATGAGTGTGTGACGGTGACCCTGCTGTCCCATCACACACCATTACGCAACAATCATCTATACTTTGGCATGTATAATGCTAATGTAGTATAATGTGCCACAGTAGTCAGTGTTCAGCCGTACGCATCACATCTTTCACAGCATGTTTGTTCAAGTCCCCCGCGAGACTGTTCCCTCGTCTCCGACTAAAGTCAATAGGTGGTGCAACATCGCAGGTCAGCAGCAAGTGAGGCAAGAGGCAAATAAACCTCCTAGTTTACTAAAGGTTTAAAAAGTAACCGCTACCCAAAGTCCCGCATGAAGATATTATCTGTTCTTACTGCGAGCGAAATGACAGCTCTTTGATTCTGGTGTGAATGAGCTCTTTACTAAAGACATCAAACAGAAGATAAGGCAATGGGGATTTTTGGAGAGATACAGGCCCCATTGATCTTATGCCTTCTGCTTAATTTATACTTAACTATTGGCCTGGCACCAAAAAAAGATTGTATTTATGGACGTCTGACATCCATCATTAATTTCTCTCTGCTAAACCCAGGCCAAACAATGTCACGAATAATAATAATCACAGATGAAGCTTTGCAAGTTTACCATCATCCTTTCTTCATATTCACAGCATCAGCGATGATGATGCACAGCCCCAAAGACTCAGAATGAACAAAATGTCGATTTTTTTAACCCCACCTCTTTAACTAATTAAACAGATTATTTTCAAAGTAAAAAAAAATAATAATAATGATATGAAGATGAGCCGATGGTGGAGAACGTGGGGCAATTATAAATCCAGCCAACTTCAACCAATAACTTTACAATATTTAATTCTCTCCCAGGATTACCTACAGAAGGCCAAAATACCTAAACATTTAAGCTGCCCAAAAAGAATCAATGGTTTCTCTCACAGCTCAAGTTGGATGTAGAGTTGCTCTTTTATGTGGAGTCCAACTACTCCCTGCTGCACCTGGTGTCCAATATTGTGAATTTTCTCATAATTATTTGATTACAAAACCATCTAAATGTTCGTTTGGAAAGCAAAATCTTCACCTCAAGTCCAAAATGCAAGGCAACATTAGTGGAAACAGCGAACCACAAATCACGAGGTTGTGAAATTTATTTGAACACATTTCTAGGTCAGCCACTGCCAATTGTTCCATCTATAACTGTCAGTACATAAAGGGAAGTTTGGACTTGCCTTACGTAGGTGTCTTTGCACCCTGCAGTATTCTGGGATTTTCTTTTCTTTTTCTTTTTTTGATGAAGGAATGTTGTGTTTAAAGCCTGTCGTTTGGGTTCTGATAAAAAGAACAGTTCAAATTAGGGTCAAAGTCCAACATTCAGTCATTCACATTTTAAAGTTGAATTCAAGTCTGCATTTAAGTGTTAATATAGATTTTCCCCCATATCTATAAGGAATTCTTGCCTTATTTATTATATGGAGATTCACATTGTTCTATTTCTTTCTTATGTTCTCCCTATGTCTATATTGTGAGTGTTCTCTCCTACCTCAGGGCTTAACTTTAACTGTAAAAGAGCCAACAATACAGTACAATGTCAAACTGAAAGGTCCGAGTAATGCAGTTAGAAGGAGAGGAAGAGTTGGGCGTGTCTTTATTATTAAGTCTCAGGGCTGTTCGACCCTTCTGGGACGGCCACTGCTTGATCATAGAAGTGATACATTTCTGTACATTAAAAACACATTAATATGGCAAAATAAAAAAGAACCCTTGAAAGATTAACATTCTAATTAAAATGCTGGTATCCAAAGCACAGGAAAAGTGGCATTTAAGTGAAAAAGGTGTAACAAAAGTTTGCAGGGAGTTCAAAATGCTACTTTCTCATAAAGTCATATTTGAGCTTGGTCTCAAGTGCTGCTTCATGAACATGATGAAATGGCCTTTTAAAGTATTCTCAGAGGAGCCAATACTTCAAGGGCTCCTTAGAACCCACACCGCTGCGTTATATCACCCTGGGAGAAGAAGGGAAAAGAGGCCAAAAAGAAATAGAAAGAGAGCGCACCAAGACAGCGAGCAAAAGGGAGAACACTCTGAAACCAAAATGCAAAAAGGAGCTGAGATGAATTGAGAAACCATTGGAAAAAAAATGAAAAGAAACTCAAAATGAAAGAGCACAGAGCCGAAAAAATAAAAAAATAACTTAAATTCTAAGTTGATCCTCAGATCAGATGAGATAAGAGCACAGTGAGTTCACTCTCTGCTTGCAGCCGAGTTCAGGCATTTCTTTTTCCAACTTAGTGAATGTTGGACTAAATGGAGGACCAGACGAAGAAGTAGGCAGGAGCAGCATGAGCATGCCCACTAGCTCTTAGCAAGCCTAATGAGTTCCTGTGGGATGGGAGTTGGCTGTCAATCATCCTCATTCTTCTCCAACACTCTGCCATGATCTCGTCCTGCTCACGCAGAACCAAGGGGCATGAAATAATTAGAGGTGGCCAAACAGCCCGAGTGTGACTTTTGGTTGCCTGGCAGAGGAAGGAAGTCGCGGCGCGTCTCCCTCTCCCCTCTCGCGTGAGGGAGAATTTCGAATTTGTCGTCGTACGCTGCTGGGAGATACTGCCCGCCTTCGCCGCAACGCTAAAGTGTGACAATGAGGTAATAGTGTTACAGCCTATTGCGTAATGTCGCCACCATTCCCGACTTATTGTGAGGCGGATGAAAGCGGAAAAAATGGTGAGCAATGGATTGAGCATATGATGAAAGGGAGCCCCCGCTGATGGGGCATCTGTGAGCCCGTTTTAAAAGACGGGAGGGCAGACAGTGAGAAAAGGATACGAGTAAAAATGGATGAGCACATTGAGCCTTTTGTTTCTGGCTAGGTTGGGTATCTTGGTGGGGGGGGGGGGCATATACCATCTACAATGAAATATTCATCAGTCATCATTTATACAGTCAGAGCATGCCGCGGTTGATCATGGACGGCACGCTGCTTATTTCTCCACCATTTACATTTGGGCTTAACCTCCTGTTTGTTTTTGGCGGCGAGGACATAAACACAGAAGGATGAGGGATCTGTGTGAGGAGGGAGACTAAACAAAATGAACAATCCTTGGAAAGAAGAAGAAAACCAACAAGGGGAGGATTTGGTAACATCTGCATGTGAATAGATGTCGCCTCGCGCAGGCAGCGGCGGCGGCTTCGACTTTATGTAATTACTGATGAGCAATGTTGAACACTGTTTTCCCTTTACATTTGAGAAAGCTAAAGTAATTAACAAACATAAAAGAAGGAGTTATAACATGATTACTTAACTATTTATTGCAACACATTTTTTCTGTTGTCTGGCTGTTACAGCTCTACTGTAAAGAGTCATCGTTGAGATCCATCCAGAAGCTCGGGCTAAATAAGCAGCCAGTGAGCCGCAGGGGTTAATGGGTGTTTTTTCATTAATTTACCCCCCCTTCGGCGAAGATTCATGTATGTAAGCTTACTTTGACACGTATTAGAAACACCAAGGCTCCTAGGTCACAGGGTTAATTACATGTCCATCTCTTAGAGAAGTGTACTGTATCCTCCTTGGTTTGTTTAAAAGTTGGCAAGAAAAAGAGGGACTGGTTGTGCCAGGGTTGGTGGGTTGGAAGCTAGCACAGGGGACAGAGAGCGGGGGTGCAGAGCAGCCAAATCTGACCTGAGAGGCAGGGCAGGAGAATTGGCACGGGATCTGAGGTAGTGCTGGGAGGACACAGGGGAGACTCTCTATCTGTGGGCATGGAGCCAGCCGTGATCCACTGTATTTCCCTATCAGATGAAGTGAGGGATGAGGGGAGGAGAGGAGAGGAGGGGGAGAGGAGAGGAGGAGATGAGAGGAGATGAGAGGAGAGGGGAATGGAGTGGAGGAGAGGAGAGGAGAAGGAGGGGGAGAGGAGAGGAGAGGAGAGGAGACGAGAGGAGAGGAGAGGAGAGGAGGAGGAGGAGGAGGGTAGAGGAGAGGAGAGGAGAGGAGAGGAGAGGAGAGGAGAGGAGAGGAGAGGAGAGGAGAGGGGAGGGGAGGGGAGGGGAGAGGCAAATATGACTGCAATCTTGATTTTATTGTAAAATAAATATCATAAATAAATATCAAAAACGTATTTTTTTATTATAAGATCTGACTTCACGGTTGATCCAGATCTTAATCCATACAACTACAACAGACTGATGACAAGTCAAACCTGGATTTAAGATAATTTATGCAGTAGCGGTACTTAAACCTGGAAGGTTTGAAAGTCCTGTTCCTGATAAATTAACTGTTGTTTATATCGTTTCATTAGTCATTCTGACGCTTTGCTAAATGAACTCAGCCAAATAGCGTTAAACAGAGTGATGAGTCAACCCTGCTGACCCAGGCGGCCTCGTCAACCCAGAGAGAAGTTTATAAAAAGCACTTGAACCAGCTCACATTATCCCCATCCTTCAACCACCGGCTGTCATCTACTTTTTTTGCCCCTTTCCAATTTCGCCTCTCGGCTTCTACGCCTTCTCTTCTCCCGTCACATCCCCCCCTCCAATTTCTCTATTTCTCTCGCTTTTTCTTGTCGGCCTCTGCTGTCCCCAGGGGGTATGAGACAGTTTTGGAGACTCGCTGTATGTGTCATGGCCTGAGCTCCGGAGATGAGGATCCTTTGATGGTGCCGGGATTATTCATCCTGTTCGCCGGGCTGTACAACACTGTCACACAGTAGCACCGTATACATACTGTATGTACATAGACACAGACACTGATTTCCTACGGAGTAAATTGTAAAATTTTCCCATCACGCCCACACGTTTATAAGTGAAACCTGACTCCGTTGGTCAAGAATGAATCGTGTCAGTGTGTGTTGGTGTGTTTGATGTGGGGTGTGGCTGCTGGCGACCAAAACCTTGTTCTCACCCAAATTCCTACATGCCAATGTTTTTGTATTTCATTTTTTTGGGGGGTTTCAAATCCTTTCTTTCAGGGTCTCCAGAGAAATTTGGGAGCATCTCCTTAATGATCCCGAGCCGTGGCGGTATGTGGGCTGCTGGTGTGTAGGCGATGGGAGCTGGAGCAGCGGAGCCTCCACGGCACCTCATTAGGCCCAGGACTCCTGAGCTGGAGCCACATTAAAGAGCAGCCGTGCCTTTCAACATGTGCCGGCTGGTCTCCATTCGCTTTCCCCTCTGCTGGAAAAGTCTCTCACATCCGCACGTACACAAAATGTAAGGACAGACGTAGAGGAGAAAGAGAAGATGAGGAAAAAGTGGAACGTATGCATTTGTCATTAGAGCCCCAGTCCCATGACCAGCCACCAATAAGGGTGGAGGCAAGATTAACAGCTATGGAATATGACAATCAAAGGATCTAATCCCGCCTCCCTGCGGCGAGGGTGATTAATGGAGTCAGACAGAAAAGTAAACTGACACATCCTCCAGCCACACAAGTAGTTCGCCCTGTTTTGAATGACTACGGCGCCGGCAAACATTGCATATGTGGCGCCATCAAGAACATCCAGGGATGCATTTTAAAGTGTTAAATACAGAAATGGTGCTGATTTTACCCCTGTAGCAGCCTTCACCGCTAACATCCCCCCCCCCCCACACACACACACACACACACACCAAACTGATATAAAATCATTGTGGGTACAGAGATGCTGCGATATCTGCACTCGCATGAATGACAGCAGCTGCTACTTACGCGTCCCGACGACTGAGCAGGAGCTGGAGTTGACCTTTGACCTCTTACTAAAAGGTGATGGCATTATGTCTATTAAAAACTGAAAATACAAGAAAACAGACATCAGTTAAGCAATAATGGCAGCAGTGATCCTCTTTATAACCCGACTTTTCGGAGCAGACGCTCCCCGTGCGTGTCCCAGCCCGGCGAGGCTCACGATAATCCTCTAAATCCTTCCACCTCTTCACACACTTAACAGAAGTGGAGGGAGCGTCTCCTTCCTGATGTGAACTTTCGCCGGATCGGGGGCTTCGCGGGGGTCAGCTCCGTTCATTATCGCTGTTACATCGACCCAACGGTCCGGGGGAGCGGGCAGTTTGCAACCCGCCCAATATATCAGTTAACAAGGCAAGAGGAGGGAGATGAAGCGGGCTCCCTCCGCACGAGCGCCGGGAGAGTAAAAAGGTTGTTTTGCCGGGGATTGGTATTCAAATTGCTGTGGGAATTTTTGGTGCGTGTGTCTCCTATCTGTGTTTACAATTTAGTCCGGGTTTCGCTGTAAACAAGCAACCATGAGAGAGCTGTTTGGATGATACGATAAAACACACGTCTCTTTCAAGTGCTGGAATCAATATCCCATATAATCGTAAACATGAGGGCATTAGAGAGCGATGTTCTGGTTGGTAGGACATACAGGGGGCCATATTAATGCAGTTTAATTCAATTAGCTCTCCTCTGGGCGTGCCGCATGGGGCCCAGAGGGATATTTTGTTGATGCAAAAAAAAAGAAGGGAAGCTGATGGAGAACATGTGCTGCCACAACAAATTTTGACTTAAAACTTTTAATTGGAGCTTTTAAAAAAATGCCACAGCGCAGGTTTCCCAGTGACAAGAATTATTAAAATCAGACTCTTGGTTGCTGTCAAACAACAAAATAATTTTAAAGACGGAAACTTTCTGCGGAAAAATGAATTTCCCCAGTGGAACAATGTTAAGAGACCCAAGAGCTTTTTTTTTTTTTTCCTTTTTGCAGGCGAGTCCCTGTCAAGTAAGTGACACGAGCAGTTATTTTCTCTATTTTCACTGTATTTCATTTAAATTTTTCCATTCTGTGTCTTGGAAATGAATATTTGATCTTTTCCCCCTGAACCTGTCACCGATGGGCCTTTGAAGCTCAGAGACGCCGCATTGTGTTTGTGACACTGCGGGATATACAGGAGAAAAAGATCAAACTCCTCCACCGACACAGAACATAAAACGGTAAACAGTGTGTCCTGGCGGTTTACCTGTTTGGAGGCCTTCTTTGTTTCAAACGTCCTGGCCGCAAAATGTTTGGAGGCACCCGTGTTGTACGGAGTTTGCTTTTCTGGAAATGATTGTCTGCTTTAATGTTTGCGGAATGTGTTTGTTGTAGGAAAGATGCTGCGGACTGCAGAAAAATAACCTTTTTCTAAAGGTTTCTTTGCGTTCTTTGCTGACTTTTCATGCTGCTGAACTTCACGTGCGTATACATGCGCGCGCGTGTGTGTGTGGTGGCAGTAGATCTGGTCTGCACAGTAGCAACCTGTGGAATTTCCCACCTGAGATCAAATGGAACGAAAGATATATGGGCTCCCCCCCGCTTTCCAATTAATAGCTCACCTGCTTCGACAGGAAGATGAAACGTGATAAGAGAGCCGGGGACAGCCAGGGGTCGAAAACCAAAAAAACAAAACAACAGACGAGTCTTTTTAAGTGTTTTGTCGGATCTTGCGAGTTCACGTTTTCCTGCCCCGAAGAAAGTGCGTCTAAAATACACTTGGTGTGTAGCAGAAACGTTGATGCTGCGCTCCAGATTACAGGTAAAAATAGAGAATAACACGATGAGTGCGGCCTCATAAAGGAGTAAAAATCGGGCAACCTAGTTAGTCATAATTGGCTAATTTTGTGTGTAAGGTCATGATAGCACTTGAAGCCTCTCTGGATCCTTTCCCGCAGAAATGCAACATGCAACACAGGGAGCCCTTTTGTGTGCCAGCGAGCGCTGATGTGCTTTCTGTTTCCATGCCAACTCACTTTCATCTTTCATCTTTCTTACCAGCTCATCCTACGCTTCAGATGAATTAGGTTTGTTGCAAATTCTTTTGAAGTGTGCGCATAACCCCCACCCCACCCCCCCAACCCCACACACACACACACACACGCAACCCCCCCCCACCCCACTTCAGCGAAACAAAACAAAAAAATACTGAGGAGCTACAAATGTAAGCCAGTAATCTTGCTCGTTTCAGCTCCTTGGCTAACCAATGGCACCGCGGACATGATATTTCCACTTCATTTCAATTTGGAATGCATCCCTCGCTCCTTCCGCCTCTTGGCTTCCATTTTCTGCCGATGCGAACCGCTCCGCACGGCACAATTCATTTCCATTATGGAGACAGTCGCTGAGAGGGTTGCATTGTGGGCTGGTAATGATCTTCAATTACACTGATGCCTTCACCCGAGGGGTAAAAAGAAGGTGGGGGTCTCTTAAGGATCAAAGGTTTGGACCTAAAGTGGACTTCTGTGTCCTTGCAGATGCATTTTCTCGAGACGCTCTGCTCAAGTCTGCCCCTGGATACAAAAAGGCAATTTCCAGGCCCGAGGCTGTGTGTATCAGTAATAGGGGCGCTGCAAAATCTGGTATCAGCTGGAGCCATGGACTTTGAGATAGCGATGATAAACACATCTACGTTTCACCTTTTTTTTTAATTCCTATTTTTAGCTGCTAATAAACACTTTAATATAATTAAAGGACTGAATGGCAATGTGTATATTATCACCTAAGCAACAACTGCGGTCAGACGCAACAGCACAATATCCAAAAGAGTTGGGCCTTTTTTTCCCAGATATACAGGATCACTTAGTTCAATTTATGAAGGGTCATCAGAGGAGGACAAAGAGAGGACAGGAAGCCTGGCTATATGAGACCCTCTCGCGTGCTGCCACAATAGCCAACTCAACAAGTGGTCACTTAGTGGAAGAAAGGGTTTTTTTTCTTTTCTTTTTTATTTACTTCATGATTAGCTGACTTGATACAGGGCTGTTCCAGCTGGGAAACTATTAGCAGCAAATAGGTAGAACATCAGAATATTCAGTGGCAATTAGGTCACGTTTCAGGTCACACTGCTGGGCATGTATATCAGAAATGTATATTAATCTATCCAAATCTAAAAGTATATTCATTTTGAGGTACTGAGCATTTTTACCGCCCCCACCAGAATCTGCATCGCAGTATTTGTACCTGATGACATCAAACATTCACACTATCTGAACGTTCTTTTGAAGTACGTCAGAGTCGAGAGGGGAAAAAAGTCAAAATAAATAACAAGTTTCACATCCAATGTATATTATCTGGACATCAAAGTTCTTATTTAAAAATGGAACCGAGAAGGTGTCGAATTTAAGAAAGTTGAGGAAAAGATGTTTGGGTGCAGATAAATAGAAAAAGATTGAGTTCAGGGAGTTATTCTTGAAGATGATCTGACAGAAAAGAAAATGACTACAGAAAAGAATCGTGTTTCTGTCCAAATGAGGACTCTGGCTGGTCAACACCTCGCAGCACATTCGTTTAAAAAAAGAGAAAAAGCAGAAGGAGAAGCAGAAAAGACTTCTGCCCTCCCGAGATGAGTCACTGATGTTTTAGCGTCAATGCTGCCAAAGCCCCTCACATGCTGGTTCCCTTCCACGCATCTCTTTACAATTCCTGTCTTCGCCTTTTTAAAGTAAGTGTTGCAACAAAGTGTGAAGTAGCAGATGAACAATAATGGAGGACATTGTGCTGCACGATACACGTGATCGTAGCAACTGTTGGAGCTAATGTTGGAAACAGCCACAAGAGCACAGCATTACCAATGTACTGCAAACAATCCAAAGAACTGAGTGTCTGTAGACGACATAAAAGTCACAGCCTCCGGCCTTTGTAAAGGTGTCCTCAAGAGAATGAGGGAGAGATGGAGTATTATATAATCTTAGTTGACAGATCTGACCACATTTGAGTTCTCACTATCAAAGGAATGTGGTTACAAGTGGTCCGGAACACCTCCCGGTGTGGGTTTTGCTAAAAAAAATCTTCGCTTGTCTCAGTCAGGTCCACTGGTTACGACAAGGGGGAAACTACTACAACAGTGTCCTGTTTCAGCCTGTAATTATGTGTCATCTAGTCTAAAATCCCGACAGCGCACGTAAACACGAGAGAGATCCGTCCGAGTGACACCGCCGCCGGAGAGCGTCTAGCTGCAAAAGTGCACGACTTGATGAGGCCCCGGCAGTTCTCGAGGGGAAATTAGAGGATCTAATACTCAGCCCTGGTCAGCCGCACAAAGCTCCTCGGGTAATTTTCTTGATTGGAATACAGTTTTTGAGGTTCGATTAATTCCGAGCTGATTTGGAATACATTACAGGAAGACTGATTTATTTAGGTTAAGCTCCCATTGAAGCAACGCGGCGGCGCGAGGAGGCTTTAAGAGAATGAAATTTCGTAGTTTCGAAGTGAAAAATATTCAAGCCCCTTGAAAAGGCGTTAAAAGAGCATGAAAGGAGCCAAGGGTGATACTATACCCCTACAACATTTGGTTAATTGGAGATTGGTCACGGGCTGTAATATTTGACTGTAATCTGAAAGGCATGTGAAAGCAGACGTGTGCAGCGAGAGAGAAAGAGATCAGCACAAGCTGTGAGGAGCAGACATTGATAAGATTAACCCCTTTCACATTCTGCGATGAAAAACTGAGCAGCGCTCGCTCCATTTTGCTTTTTTTTTTAAATATCAGCCTCATTTCTTTACAGTTACTGTTCCATTTGTTACTGTGGGTTGTTTTCGTGTAAATAACCAAACACAAAACAAGGCAACAATGCCCGTTTTCTGATATAACACGCAATAACACACACTCAGTGTGGTGCTGAATACCGGGAGGAATCACAAGTGGAGAAATAACAGCATAAATATCAGCGCTGGCCTTATTTTCTCCCGGTTCCTCCGCGTAACCAAACTGACTCATTATGAACTTCAAAGACACAGATAGGAGTTTTAATTAAGAGAAATGCTGTGGAGCAGCGTAGATAAGTAACAACCCCCCTCCTCCCTCCCCCAGATTCCCCCTGCTTGCACCCCCGCCCCCCTCGTGCATCCCCACCCCTCAGCGTGCAGACAACATCATTAGGACGGTACAGAGGCTGGCGGTGCGCAGCAGCCAACCATCTCGCCGCCGCGCCCAACCAGAACCGGCGTGCGGCTTCCGTGTAGTAATCCGTGCATCACGAGTTCTTTGTTGCTGATGTAGAGCAGCACGGTGCACGTTGCAGGACACGCACGCGGGACTACATGGGCACCTGCCATCAGCTGTTCAATAGGGAGAACAGGAGCAAAAGGTTGCAGGCAGGGGCAGCGTTCAGCAGAACCTCCGGTGCTCTGCTCATGCGCCGCAATTCCCCGAACAGGCCAGACTTTTGCCTGGACTCCAAAAAGCCTGAAATTATAGGAGACAGAGAGCCAAGTTTGTGGGAAGCAGTTCTCAACGTGTCAACGCTATTTTAGCAAACGCATTATGAAAATGACATAATGGACATGCTGACCTAGTACAAATGTGTGTTCAGAGTCTTTAGTTTCCAAATCACTGTTTCCTGTCCACAACTTACTGGGCCAGGACTGTAGTGCTTTAATTATAAACTTAAACTCATTGTAAAGTTCAAGTAAATTAACTCCAACTGAGATATAATGTGGTCGTTTGGGGACATAAATATGGCACCACTACTGACATTATTCAAACACATGAACTATCCTAAATCAGCCCCCTTTTTCTGCCCTTTCTCCTCGCAGTAGTTATATACAACACCTGACACTTCTCCCCTTTAGACATTACCACAACACACAATCCTGGACCGTTTGTCGCATGTGCAAACACACTTAGCACGAAGGAAACACAGGCGACAGAGGCACCTGCAGCCGAAATACTTTACATTGAGTCTCTATTATATAACGCTGGTATGACCTTCGCTGGCAAGAGGTTATCCCAGTCGACCTTTCTGGCATTTAACTTTGTTGCCAAGAGTGTTTTGCTCCCGTTTGAAATAAAAGCTTCAAATGGACAAATGAAACCGGTTAAGTATATTCCAGGCTTTTAAAAAGAAGGTGAATGTTCAGACGTGAAGATTCCTCCAAGGCCAATGCGAGAGTGGTGGCTGCTAATTATCCAACGCGCCCAACTCCTGTTACATCACGCTGTCAACTCTGCCAGGTGAGCTGCGCTTCATGTCTCAGGTGGATCCCCTCCTTCCTGAGCAGACTGGGTGAACCGCGGCCGCCCACACGCCCCCCGGGCCCGCCACGCAGCGGAGATCAGTAGCACCAGAGAGATATCTGCCTCTGCCTCCAGGGTGAGGCCTGATGTCAGGGAGATTAATTGCAGACTACGAAACTGCGGCATGCTGGGAGCCTGCAGCGCTCGCGGGCTCAAATATATTCATCTGTTTTCACGCACACAAACGCGCATGTCTCCCTCTCCCCCTCACAGGCGGGATCCATCAGCATGTTGAATCCCAGATGAACATCAACCCCCCCCTCCCCTTCCCTCAGAGGTGCTGCTCCTTTGTCTCCAGGTAGTGCTGCCTGGCATTCTGCCCGTTGCCTCCCGCTTTCATGTGGCCAGGGGAATTATCCTTCCTTTTGTGTGTACGTGTGCGAGCGCTGGTGTGTGTGCTTTGCACCGGAGTGTGACGCCTTCGCAGGCACTATCTTTCATATCTGTTTTCTGTTCTGGCAGCGGGCCAGCCAGCCACCTGTGAGGTAGGCTGAGGTAGACTTCTCTCCCCGAGGCTCCGAGCAAGGCATCAAGTCTGCAGCTGGCCGCCGATTATGAGGAAAGCAGTCGGAGGAGCGGCGTATCACAGACTGCTGCTCTCTGGTTAGTGGTAAAGGGTTAGGAAGTGGTTTGCCATGTGTGTGTAGCGGGTGCAAGCGTGCCTGAGTACAGTAAATCACTGAGGCTTTTTTCATGTATACAGCGCGTCCCCGAATCTCAAAGAGTTTCCCTGTGTGCTCATGCATGGCCGTCTGTGTGTTTGCGTTTCCCCCCGTGTTTAGTTTGATTTGTACAAGGAGAAAAATTGAAGGTACAAACCCGCAGAGTGCCGCGCTGCTTATTTTGGGGAAGCATAACAACTGGTATTTCCCACTCTTCAAAGAAAGCTGTATAATACTCGGTTTTGCCATCTTCTGAGTGCGCTTTGTGCAGATCCCCACTGTGAATCCAGCTTAAATGCTTTTCCACCCCGCAAGCTCCTCGCTGAGTGCGATGGCTGACTGAACCTTGAAGACGGCTCAAGAGTCTCAACTAACTTTTCACAACAAAGATCATCTGGAGCTTTGATAGTGCCATTAGATGTCTGCGCTGATGTTTGCGTGTGTGAGAGTAAAGCTGCATCAACAAGAGCTTTAATATTATATTTGGAACGTGTACTGCTGTGTGGGTCTGTGTGTGCGTGTCTTTGAGAACCGGAGAATCTAGTGACAGCACTCATGCTAACTTAATTTTGCTATAAAGCCCACTTTAAGTGATTGACTACACATGATGTAATGCAGTATTTTAGTAAACCGGTAGATATTTGCAATTGTTTGACACATATGTGCGATGATTTGCACCACCAAACTGCACATTTGAAGAAATAAAATTGCTTTGGCTGCCGGTTCACTCCTTCCTGGCAGTGTGCATGAGTCAGCGACTCCTCTCACAGAGTTTTTACGAGAACCCATTAATATAAATCGTCATCCGGACCTACAGTTTTGGTAAAATTACCACCTGCAGGTCTAAGAGACGGGAATTGAACTTTGTTTTTTTTTTTCCTGAGAGTGCTGTGGGCTTTTGTCTGACACCCCGGCACCAAACTAGTGCAGGTATGTTTATGTTACAGCATAATATCCCTACAGGATAAACAGCAGGGGGCTGCTGTCCCCGCTGATAACAGCTGGGTCTCCTTTATAAATACAGGGCTGCAGGGAGGCGCCACTCAACACCCCTACACTCTACATTGGATGGAACAACGGTAAATCCTTACATTTAAGGGTAAATGTATGACTATAGGTCCTTTCACACCAAAGGAACTACTCTACGGTCCTTAAAATTGCTGATCCAAATGACCTTTTTTACAGATTTTCTGCTTTCATGTCAATTAGGAGGACCAGTAAGCTCCTTTTTCAAGGTGGGGTTCATCTTCACCTTGGAGCATGTCAAAAATGGAGAACTGGAATCTGAGGTCAGGCTCTGATTTTGACGCCCCAATATTTGTCAAAGGTCGGCGTTGATAAACAAAGGCATCTTTCTTGAGTACGTAATGCGGTTTTATATAGTCAAATTAATGTAGCTCTCTTTTTTTAAAAAAAAAAGCAATAAGTGTCTATGTTTTTGTAACATTTCAAATTGGGAAAATTAATTACTCTTAGTGGAACATAGTTGGCAACACGCATCAAAAGAGATCAAATAAAAGGGCTGGAAAAGTTTTGAGATGTCAAAAGAGAACCCATATCTAATTACAAGAATGGGCTTTATCATGCTATTTGTATAATAATTCATTGATTATTGAGTTTATTAAAAAATCACTCACGCCATTCTAATCTGAAACACCGCTACGGCAATATGTCATGGGGTAATACAAAGCTAGATGCTTCATCATTTCACTGCCAAAAGTCAATATTTTCTCCAAAACAGGAATCAATTCTCCCACCCACCCCCGTTCCCTTTGATGTGTGGGTGTCTGGGTCTTACATCAGACATCGGGGTCAAAAGCCCGAAAAGGCAAGTCAATTTACAGGCCGACTTCAGAGGGAGAGGCCTCTCCTGCACAGGTGAAGCCAAGAGAGCTGTGGTGTGCCGCTCCGCAGCCTGCTCATCAGGCAAACATGAATGGAACCGACAGCTGGGATAAAGCGGGTTCATTGTTGCGCCTGTAACACACATCGATTTATGAGCGAGAACGGAAGCAGCCGGGCTTGGAGTCCTGAAGCGAGGGAAGGCTAAGGTAGCATGTCCACCGGCGGCCATAAAGGTTGGTGTGTCAGCACATCAAAGCCTTGAGAGAGCTCGGCCCAACGGCCTGTAAACAGCTTTATGGTATCGGCAATTTGCTCATGTTCCTTTATCTTCACGGCTCTTAAATATCACCGCGTTGATTCATGGAGACGTGAGAGGATTGACAGCGAGCGGTCTCACCACGGCAACGGCAGCTCGTCTAGAGCAGCTGATTGCTAACTTGATGCAGCACGAGGTACGTTGAACAAACAAAGCAAATGTTGTTTACATGCCTGCGAGGGTATTGGAATTTGAGTTTGACCAAAGTTAAGGTTTAACTTTGCAGCTTTGATCGACATGAGGAGCCCCTCAAAACACTGTAAGCAACCCCCCCTCCGCAAAACTGTATACTCTATAGCTTTGAACTGCAATGGTGTTGAGAGTAATACATGTCTTTGGGTGAATGCCTTTTATTTCAGACATCAAATAAATGCAGGCGTATGTACTAATACAGTAATGCCCCACCAAAAAACAAGGAGAATATTTAACATGACCCCTAGAAATGAAGGCTGTTTCAGACAATTAATTACACCGACTTAAAAAAAGACTTTCCCCGAGTAAAATGTTTGCCGGTATTTTTTGTACAATGAAGCTCAGTTACAGCCATTTATAATAAAATCACATTTCATCTGGAAATCTAAATGTGCTCATTAGACCGTTTTTGGCACTTCCACGGTAAACTGTTGGAGAAAAACCTAATGCAATTACAGAAAATGGAGATCAAAAGGCATTTCATGCTCATTTGAAATTCTAGGATGAGCTAACGCTCGCACTTTTAATACGTCTAAATATGTCACTGACAGTTGTAGATGCATACATATCTGGGTGTATGTCTATAGGTTGGGTTTTTCCACTTGGTATTCGTTCCTGGGGGCTCGGTGGGTAAAATCCCCTTGAAGTTGATATAATGGCATCTGATCAAAATGTCTTATCGCTGGCCACAGGCTTATTGTACATATGAACATCTGTAGTCTCCTTAAAGCTCAGCGAATGTGATGGATTTTAATGCATTCTAAAGGAAAAGGCCAAGGCATCCAAAACAAGGCCTCAAAGACCAAAAACAACTCTCCCTGCAACATAATGATCGAGTGCAACATCAAATGCAACGATGGATGAAAGACGGACCCAAAGCACCTCCAACGCAGCTCCCGTATGTGCTGTTACACGCAGCAGAGTTCATTAAGCTCAGTATGTGCAGAGCAGCAAAAGACCCTGTACTGGGGGATTTCCCCCTGCTAACATACCGCCTCAACTTGACTATGTCTTTGAGGACTGCGTATTGCATAGCTGAGGGCGTATTCCTCATCACACCTCAGATACTAGATCCTGTCTTCTTTCCACAGCAGTTCTTTTTCTTTCTGTCTGTCTGTCTTTTTTTTAACTAGCATGCTAGTTAAACGTACACACAGCAATTGAAAGATCTCTTTGATGGGGATGAAGAATTGATTTATGGCCACACTTTTATCATCATTCACTGGTAACAGCTCCCTCGAAGCATTATATCCTATGGAGAATTTTTTTTTTTCCCCCTGTGGGGTGGGGGTGCACAGGCTGCTTTGAGTTTAGAACCTGAGTACGGTTGTACAAAAGTTTTAGCATGACTACAAAAACATGAAATCAAGAAGTCCAGCTCAACCAGTTTACTGGTGGATAGCAAGAGGTCTTGGCAGATTGGTAAAAAAAAACAAAACAAATTAAAATCCATTATAACTGATCAAATGTGTGGTTAACATTGAGGATAGTAAGACTTGCTACTGAAATTGCCTACAAAACACAATATTAAAGTCTTGTGGTGTGTGGTCAGACTGAGCAAACAATTAGTAAAGCTAAAATACACAGTGGCGGATGGATATTATGAGCTATAAAAACAAATGAGTGTTCACATGTGAAAATGTGGCATATGGATCAAATCAGCGTCATCTTTTCACCATCAGGGGGCACACGTGTAGTCGTAGATGCCAAAGCGTTTGTCCGCAAATCATACCAGCTTGACTTTGCAGCCAATTTCCAACCATTTCCTTAAATTCTGCTGTTTTCCACCTGGAAGAGGCTCATTTCCAAAAGCCAATTGGCAAATAGGGCCTTTCAGAATTCAGACATGCGCATGCAGTCATGTAGGGAATGTGTTAAAACAGAACAGTGGATAAGTAGATGATGTTTGAATAGTCTGATTTGTAGTTGCAGTCAGTCAACAACTTAACGTTCAGTCTGTTCAGACCCCAGATTACCAATGTTGCTGGGTTTCATTATGATTAATAGTCTTGGAGCGATTGAGTAAACTACATTAGCTGTTAGCATTTTTATGTAGCACGTATTTTTTTTTGTTTTAGAATTGGGAACCCAGCAGCTGTATACTCCCGATCCAAAGATAGCTTGATAGCAATAGCTTGACAGGACTTCCGATACTCTGGAATCTGCATTAAAAAGTGCGCTCCGTCTCCTAGGGCTACTGCCCTCCCCTATTGTTTCACGGCTATCTTGACACCCACTCTCGAGAATGGAGGCATGCCAAAATGAACCCTGGGATCTATGATTCTGCCACTGATAGGCAGAGCAGTACCGCAGATTCCATTAAGCTCCAAATTAAAGCAGGCACATCAAAGGGCCTGTAAGGAGGCAGCATGGAGATGTGACAGGGAGGGGGGGGACGCAGTATAAAGAAAAAAAAGGCCTAATTCACGCAATCCCCAAACGTGACTGAGCCTAATCCAAATCAATATGTGTGAGTGGTAGAATGTTGTTACAATGCTGGCGCACGACATATTAGCAAGAGATGAAAGAATCAAAGTGTTTAGCTTGATGAAATTATGTCTTTTATAACAAAGGGAATAATTGGGGTGGGGTGGGGAATAGAGAAGAGTGGCATACATTTAATTAAGATTTGAATGGTGTTACCAGCTGCTGACCGCACCACGACCTGAGAGTCTGACCAGGGCCAGACAACACAACAGAGCATTTGTTAAAACTTCACCAGCCTTCACAAACCAACAAAGGAACATCCACACTATGACTTGACTCAACCTATATATGTATTTCACAGCATATTGAAAACATCCATGCATGTCTAGGATCTACCAACATGTAATCAGAAGCCCTGATTCTTTTTTCTTGGTGATAGCTGGCATAGATATGGATTATCTATGTCCTTGTCCAGGGTATAAGGGGAGACCAGTGGGATCATATTGTCTTAGAAGATAATCTTTATTTATTTTTCTGTCCAGGGTGGAAAATTTGCAACAAATCCCCGAGGTCTCTCAAAGTGTTTTATCGCTTGATGCTTCTTGTGATTGTGGAATAGGGAAGACTCTACGTGATAGCGCCTGCATGATTCCCAAGGCCCTTCCAGGAGCTTCTCCCACTCAGACAAAAGCCAGGGAGCCTCAGAACGCTTCATAAGCATCATGTTATGGATGTTGAACAGCTGGAGAAGGGCAAGGAAAGGTATTGGATGGGACGGCTTGGGTGTGGGGGGATTGCGTCCCTACAGCAGTCTGCCTGATTGCATCGCCACACAAGCGTGCCTTCAAAGCCTTCCCATTCCCACCGCCCACTATGACCAGATAAGGGTCCCTTCACGCTGTGGTTCAGCTAGGGGACAGGAAGACACAGAGAGGTCAACGGTAGTGCCATATGGTTCCTCCCTGACTGTGACCGCGCTTACTGGTTTCACAATTCTTGTGAGGACGTTCAAAAATCCAAAATTTATCTCAGTACTTGTATTGTTTAGCTCCCACGGGCGCCACTTCCCTATGTTGCTAATTGAGTTCCGCGGCAGTGATTGACAGCTGAGGACGTCTCTCCCGTGTAGGGACGGACACGTAGCCGTGCAATTCAATCCGCGAGTAACAACTCTAAGAACCAAGTGTGGAGTATCATTTGCCTTGTGGCATTTTTGCAGCATGCCCGCCCTGACCCCACACCGCAACACAACGGCGACACACACACAGCGGCATCCACGCACCCGCACCTCTCGACGGGTTCTGAGTCAACACACGAACCGAAGTCAGCAGCTGTCACGAAGACGCCATATCAGGTTGCACCCAGGCGACCAGGCCAGCGCCTGCAGGTTTACTGCTCGTTACTGCGGCTTTTATGACAGCATTTCATATTGCTTTTTCACTTCTTTCCACCTTGATATGTCTCTCAGCTCTCTGTTTGTTTCCCCCCCACACACTCTCTTTGCTCTCTGAACAGCATTTTGGCAGCTTCCGCTAGCAAATCATCAAGCCAATCAAGTCAGAATGACTATAATCTGGATTTATGCTTCATTCGTTAAACCTGCGTTACTTCCCCACCTAAAAGGACCCTTTTCACAGCTTCTGAGCACAGGAAGTCGGGACGGCGCCCCGATGCAGAGGCCACGGTGGCCAGTATCGAGCTGTTGAGTCAAAGTAAAGAAAGCATGAGCCGTCCTTGAAGCATGAATCTCAGCAGGGAGTGAAACCGTCACGTCAACGGGCCAAAGAAAACCGAGTCGGCCTCTGCATACAGTTGCACAATAGAGCGTGTGATACCTGGTCAAACAAACCTGTGGCTGCTGGGACTCAGACAAAGGAGGAGTTCAACAGTGAATGGGACCCGGGGACTATGACTAAATAGTCTTAGATCATGATTTCGGTGCGAGGCCTCAATGAAGAGAGCGTTTCACCTACATGTAATGTGTTTGGAAACCCCTGCTCTACGCACGGGTAATGGGAAACAAATTATTTAAGCATACAACATATCTTTGTTTCACCTCAAGCGTGTTCTGACAGTGTACATTTGTCCCGACCTGCCAAAGAACCCTTCGGGAAACTCAAAGTTAAACGGTTCCTCCACTGACAAGGAAGATGACGGAGAAGGCTGCACTTGTGAATGAACCAAGTGGCGGTGCATTCCAAGACGCCACGAGGAAGCGAGAAGTGGAAACAGCATGGAAGCCCAAACAGAGGTCTGTGAGGGAACTGGAGGAAAGACGCGAGGGAGAAGAGAGAAGAACAGTGAGTCTCATTCAAAGGGGGTCCGGGGAGTAGAGGGTGGACCAGGGTGAAGGGTTGCACATCTTTCACATACTGCAGGAATCAGCTCCCCGACCCCGAGTGGAAACCAGATCAATTATATAGAATTAAGTTCATTTAAGGAAACCTGTCGGCAAATATAAACTGAAGGAGATGCACCGGCCGGTGTAAGTAACAAAGGTCTGTAGCTGGGTGGATGTGCGTGAGCAAGTGTTTGCACGTGTCTGTGTGTGTGTGTGCGCATGGTGAAAGGGTGGAGTTTTGAGGCCCCTCCAGCCCAGACTTGAAAAGGGATTCTTTCATCATTGCTAATCTCCCAAACATAAACACAAGAGCATCCACACAGCCGCTCTCTCAGGCCCGAGAGGTGACCCTCCCGGGACTGCAGATGACAAACTGCACGAGCGCAGGACCGTGCGTGCTCCGGGCATCAAGACAGTCTTAAGTGTCATCAGTTTCTTAAGACTCCCTTTTCCCCCCCTTATTGTGATGCATTTTCCTGTGTTAAAAAGAGAATTTGCCAGCGCATGTGTTTATAACCACAAAGGATGTGTGCACGCCTGTTCGGCTGGTTAAATCAGGCTCGAAAAAACCCAGGGCACGACTCGACATGTGAACCAGTCTCATCCGCAACAACCTGTAATTAGTTATTTTTCCACTATAACCGTGTAAACCATAATTGCCCGTGGTTTCGGCAGGAAAGAAATATGTCGAAAGCGCACAGATCTCAGACGGGAGGACAATCGGACGGCGAGTCAGTAAGAGTATTCTGGGAAGCTAAAGTGGTCCGGCCAGAGAGGGAGAAAGAGAAGGTTCAGTGTGAGAACGATGCGTCTCAGGAGCTAAAGAGGCTCCGAATAAGAACTCTGCAGCCATAATATAAAAATATATACGCTTATGTATCAGGCCTGTATGGCTGCCATAAAATAAGCTCAGCACCCATGACACACACACACACACACACACACACACACACACACAGATGAGCTGGTACACTGCACCATTCCCTTGTACACGCCAAAGCTGTTTTTGCAGAGCGTTTAAGAGATAAGGCCAGTGAGTTAATGCAGACGTACCGCCATAATCCAGCCCCCCCCCCCCCCACCTTCTGATTCCCATTTCCCCCTCTTTGCACTCTTCCAACAGCTTTTCTACACTTCAGCTGCGTATCTGTGACAGATTAGGGCAGATCACCGAGGATTACCTCCATCAGACACAGCTTCTACACAGTGACCATGGACACCCCCTCAACCCCCCTACAGAAAGGGATGTCTCATAATAAAACAAAATCAGAATTGTGTGTGTGTGTGTGTGTGTGTGTGTGTGTGTGTGTGTGTGTGTGCGTGTGCGTGCGTGCGTGCGTGCTGCTTTGGAGCTAATACAGATTGAATATAGGTCAGACCTCCTTTTTTGCCTTTGATTACTGGATAAAATGTCTCTTACGTGCTAATAATCACCTTTTACTGAAAACAGAAGCAACAGCACTGCGCCCAAAGCCAAATATCTCAAACAGAAATCATGAATTAATTTAAAATCTCGTTGTTCCAGACAAACTTTTGTTCCTCACATAACTCAGCATCACCAAGTGGCCACTTTGGGAATTGCACTTTAAGTGACTGGCGTGTGCTGAAGACTTGATCTCATGTCTTTGGGTGACAATTTAATGTCTTCCCACATTCCAATCAGATGCTTTTAGGCCTTTTATTGGCATTTCCTTAAAAAAAAAGAATAGCGAGAAATGAGGGAAACTTTTTGCCCAACTTTCAGGACTTGTACCCTGCTGCAGTCCAGAGAGAATATTTTACCAATTTCCATAAGAAGAGAGCCGGAATAAATTAGCAACATCCTTTATCCTTATTCATCTATCAGCAGTGCTTGTCAGTAGCAGTCTTGTTCTTGTTTGTAATCAATAATATATGATTCAATTACTATGCATAGATAATGTGGTGACTACAGCCATATTTTTATACTTCTCTCCCTCTCTCTCTCTCTTTTAATCCTCAGAATACCTTATCATCTGTACATAAATTAAAGGGAGCAGATCAAACTGAATTTTTCTCTACTATGTTATGAGCCTTAATTTTATGGCATAGTCAATGGTTTGGACAAATTCAGACTTCTATCCGATCCCAGACGGAGGTTTTCACAAATTATTTTGAAAATACTTAAAAGTCCAGCGACGCAACAACCCTTCCTGTCTCTCGAGTCTGCACGTGGACCGCCTGGAAACAAAAAGTTCCGAGTGTGTGCGTGTGTGTGTGTGTGTGTCTGAGAGAGAGAGGGGGAGAGGGAGAGAGAGCAGGTGTGTGTCAGATAGGCAGATATGGGATGGGGAATAGGGGGAGGGGGGTCACCGAGACCCCACCTGGACTCAACAAGCGAGGGGGGACCGACTGGGGACATGGACATGACACGGCACACACTACAAAGGGCTGGCGGGGCGAGGTGCACGGACGCCATAACAGAGCCAAAGTCCCATTGTTCCACCCGTGTTTCATCTCCCCTCCTTCTCTCCAAATATTTGGAGGAGCGCTCTGAATAACATACTGGTGCTGAGAATATTGCCTTCTGTATATTGTTGAAGGGAACTACGGCCGTCGGAGCGCCGCGCTCTTCAAAGATGGTCGCTTTGTTTTCTCTGGGGTTTGTTTGCTCCTGCATTTGAATGGTGCGCCGCGATTTCGTGGATATCTTATTGTTCCAGGATTTCAGATTGTTGGACCGAGAAGCGGCCCGCCAGGCTCATTTGTTGTTTCAAGCGCGTCACGTGACTCATTGTAATTGCAACGCGCGGGGA
The DNA here is from genome assembly GCF_901000725.2 of Takifugu rubripes. Classification (NCBI taxonomy): domain Eukaryota; kingdom Metazoa; phylum Chordata; class Actinopteri; order Tetraodontiformes; family Tetraodontidae; genus Takifugu; species Takifugu rubripes. The sequence continues at coordinate 14,124,549 of NC_042301.1, read as the reverse complement.
GAGGCAGCCCCGCAATGATGCAGAAATAACAGCTGGCTCCTGTTTCCCACTGGCCGGCTGCTCGCGAGAGAACTTTGATTCCTTATCATTACGCTTTCGATAAGATCGCCCCGTGCAGACTGCCGTGGTGCCCATTTCCATAGCCGCGCCGATGGGAAGTCGGTGATTAAAAATACAAGACTGCGGCTTTGCTTCAGAGTTCAAAAACACAGAGCTGCAAATGTGGAGCTGCGCTATTAATCGTGATCAATGGGGGCATGAGCGTGAAGCCCGTGGACGCGAGGTGACGGCGTCGTCTTATAGGGCTGTTTGATGGCCCTTTCCTGGGGACCCCGGCGCTGATTGGGCCCTGAGGGTGCCCTGCGGCTCTGCCCCATCGCCAGGGCCTGACTGACAGCTCTAATGAAGCCTGCCATCATTGGGAGAGCGCCCGCTCCGGAGCAGACGCCCGACTTCAATCGGCCCGTGTGACGTCCGCGGAGTTTTGATTTCTCGGCAGTGGCGAGGGGGTAAAAAGAGGACCCCTGTGGGAGACGGGCGGCCCCGGCCTGCCTTTGAATATTCCTCCATTTACCGCGCGTCAGTTCTCGGCGCTGCAGACGCACAGAAGAGACGGGGGGTGGCAGTGGTGAATTTTTTATAAGTCAAAAGAGAGGGGAGAGAAAAAAAAAAGAGAGATCCCACAGGATTAGGAGGCTGTCATATGAATGTCATTACATGTGGCTGTCATTGTGCCGGGTTCTAATTACATTTCCCCCCAGTTTTGGGAGACTTTATTCGACAACAAATGAATGTGAAGCAAGTTTCCAGAGTTAAGGAAGCAGCTACCAGGGAGCTCTCTGTTGCACACCTCTTATCCCGGCCATGGAGGGATGGTGAAGAGCCCTGGAACCTCTCTGAAGACTCCTCCTGACTTTGTTCTATTATTCACCATCTCTGGCTTCAGAACTCTCTGGGATCTCCACGGGGTTAGGCTCTCTATCCTGACGGAAAGGCGCCCCGCGCCACGGAGAGCCTGTTTACTCTGCGGCCTCGCGGCCCCGCTGGAGTACACAAGCAGTCCCATCACTTCCATGCTCACATCAGAGCCATCAAAAGGACATCAAACCCGCCTGGTGCACGCCATTTGTTAAACCCGTGTTCGCTGGCACTTTTCTTGAATCAGAAAACATCTTCCCCACTCTTCACTCTTCCCCAGCTCATTTTTTGCCCCCCCCCCCCCCCTAAAAACCTGCAGCTTTAGCCAAACCAGCGATGATGACATCCTGGCAAATGTCACAGAAACACTTCCATCTGCTCGGCGTCGCCCTTTTGTTCTCTTCCTCAGCAGGAGTCTCTGCACCTTCAGCCACCATCATCCAACACGGTCCCCTCTCCGAGAGCTCATTTGTACTCGCATAAATAGTTATTTGAAAGATAAAAGCAAACATGTTTGTTTTTTGTTTGTGTATTTTTTCCCCTCTACCCCCCCCCCCCCCCCCCCCCCCCCCCACACACACACACACACACACAAACCTCCCCTCCCTCCCTTCTTTCCGACTCCCCTAAGGCTTTTATGAGCACTTTGGTAATAAGGACCAGAGAAGGATTTCGCTGAAGAGGAGCGGAGGATGCTTTGATGTACTCTTAGATTAAGGGAAGTCTACGGTGATGTCTACAAAAATACATGCAGCGTGCGCTCTGAGCTCAGCGAGACAGATTCCTCTCTGCCGGCCCTTCCTCTCTGGTCCCAAACCGCCGCGGCATGAAAGACAGCCTGTGTGCTCCGTGGAAGCAGGAGACTTGTACGGACCGTGTCCACAGCTTCAGATGAACCGTTCCCAAAAGAAACACAAACTACTGATTTTTTTTTTCTCTTCCTTTCTTCAAACCGCAAACTCGTTCCCCCAAATTCCCCCAACAAATAAAATCTAAACTTTTAAAAGGCTGGTTCACACCCAGCTTTGATTTCTTTACTCCCCCCCACCTCCTGATGTGTTACTCTGCTTAAAAGAGATTCAGCAACGAGGCAATGCTCTGAAGATGAGCATCACCCAGGCGACCTGACACAGCGCTGGTGTTTGGGTTCTGATGAAGACCGAGTGGGAGAAAGAGGAGGAAGAGGCTTTTCTGACTTGCTGTGAAGTGGTCCACATTTCAAACTTTGCAATTGTCTTCAGCTAAACGAGGAATTTGGCGTGACGTCGTCTTCACCCATGGGTGACAGGAATGCCGCCAATGTATTCTGGCCACTTACAAAGTATTCAGTAAGTAGAAAGAGAAAAGGGGGGGGGGGGGGGGGGTGGTTTCAGAAAGAGTGTGTGACTCACTGCAATAATATACAGCGAGCAGGTTTACAAAGCAGCAAGCAGGCGTTTTCTTTGGAAAACACGCCTTGGCACACAGTGACTGCAACGGTTCCCTCCATGATGTGCAATTTGTATTTGTTTAGAGTGTTAATGAAAGGTTGCATGAATAATTTAACATAAACAAAGCAGGCAATTCAAAATTTACTGGAGCTCAACAAATATGCTGGAGACGTCTGTGCTGATCTGCTGCTGACCCCTACTGGACACTCTCAGATCGTCAGGCTAAAGATGGAGACCGATTAAGGCTTTACAGCATAAAATCAAGGATTATATACACACACAGTCTATATGTTAAAAGATGACAAAATGCCATGTTTTGTCTGCTGTGCTTTTCCTGATTGTTGCTTTAAATTTACAGACACAAATACTGGAAAGCCCTTTTTTTTCCTCCATACTTTGCACTGGAGCTTCAGCATCTTCAGCTCGTTGCTATTTCCTATATCTGTGTTTTGAAATGTAGTTTTAAAGTACGCTCAACGCGGATTTTTCTGAAAATGTCCTCATTATCACGCCTTGGTTTTTGAAGCTCGGAATCAACAACTATGTGATATCATTAGCGTTGGGAAAACAGACATTAAAGTAAAAATATCCTTATTTTGCAGGCAAAAATGCATCTGCTGGGCCTCACTATGCAACATATAGAAGAAAACACATGCACAGCAGTCACCTGACGCATTCCTATTGACAAGAGACAACTTGTTTTGTTGTTTATTTTCCCTTTACAACTAGGGACGGACCCAATTCCCATCGGCTCTATGTTGACACCCCCTCCCAATTCTTCTCTCCAAACACCTACCTGCACTGGCAGCCCCACCTCAGCATCAATTAACGCTGCAGGTTCAAGGCTGTGAATTATTTAGTGATGAATTATTAATAAATAATAACAAAAAGGCTCGGGGGACACGGGCAAGGGTCAATTAGCAAAGAAGGGGAAAGTGAAGGCGAGCAGCGGGGGGGGGGGGGGGGGGGGTTGAGACAGAGGGTCTGATCTGATCTGCGCCTCATCATTATCACCGCCCGTCAGACACAATTACCTCAGCCCTGCGCTCCCCCGCACTTCAAACAGCAGTCAGTGCCTCTGCTTCTGACGGCTCTCCTCTTTCTTCTGCTACATACATACACACACACACATACCTGCATGCGCACTCACTGTTTAAACAGGCAGTTGGACGAATACCGGTAATTATGATCATTAAAATTTCGAGTTACGCACACCCACATTTAGGCGTGAGGATTTTCTTCTCTAAGGTTTTTTTTTTCTTTAATTGACTTTAATAGATTTGACTTGCCAACGTTTATATCTTTGTTTTTCCTACAGAAGGAAAGTCCAGTCAGAGAGGCTTTTTACTGGTTTACAAGTGTAGCGTCTGTAGTGTCACATTAAATCCACAAGGTGGCAGCATTTATTTACAAGAATCCACCACATAATTTCCAAAACTCACCAGTTTATCAACTTGAAGATGCTGTTTGTCTCCCTGTCCCAGGATGCAGGTCCGTGAGCAGGTTCCTTTCTCATCCCAGTTGAATGTCAGTAAGGAACCTGCAATGCAGACCAACGGAATCCATGAACAACTGGTATCCATTTTGACTCAATAAGTAAAAAGTGGAGTCAAACATTTACAGCCAAACAGATGGCAAATGTAATGAGTTGGTGAAGAATAATTAAATCGTAGGCATTTTGTTGTGTTTCTCTGAACGGGCTGGAGCCCACAAACCAAGTATGAAAAAGGAGAGCAGATGGGGAAACAAATAGTCGATATTAAGTTTGTTTGTTTTGTTTTCTTTTGTTCATTTGAAGTGATTTTTATTCTAAAGGCATTTTTTAAAAGCTTGAGGGTGTCCTTTCCACAGTGACAAACAACCCCAAAGGAAAACAACGCCAGAGGCGTGTGGGTGATTGGTTATTCTGCAGCTTCCATTACTGTTGCCATTGTTGGGATTGGTTTAAAACTCAGAATTGGGGACCCAGAATGAAGTGATGTATTATTTAGACTAGAACACAATCCTCAGGCTCGCTCCCAGTTTACCCTGTGTGCATCTGTGGTACTCCACACCCCTGCAGCCTACAGAACAATCCCTGACCCAGCATTATATAAAAGATATATGTGTAAAACTTTTGAAGGAACACCTGAAACCAGAAACAAGTAAAGCTGTGGCTATGAATCTTTTATGATCTATAAAGCTACTAAGAACAGAAATCTCAGCTGTTAGTCACACTAAAAACAGAACAGGGCTCAGTTACCCTAATGTTAAAAAAAAGTTAAAAAAGTGTAATGCCCATGTGACAATGGAAAGACTTTTTCGTGATGTGTCTCCAGACAGAAGGAGCATGATGGATCCACCTATAATACAGAAAATAGGCCTGAAGTAATGAGCCAAATGTTACTGTAAAAGCAAGCCAAGAGTTTCTGAAGGCAGATAAATGAAATATTCTGCCATGGCCAAGTCAGTCACTTTATCTCAACCCAGTGGAGCAGGTTTTTACTTACTGGATACAGAACTGAAGACAGCAAATAATAAACAGCAAATGAAGCCCTGGCAAAACAGACTGGATATTTATATGCAGCAGTTCTTTTGAGCCTAGTTTTTAATCAGTTCCTATCCATGTGTTGCAGTCAGCAGGCACCCTTCCCGCACCTATGAAGGGAGATTCACATACAATCATGCTTCTAGCCTCACCAAATAAAAACGATTTGACCTTTATTTTACCGGGTAAAATGAGTTGAGCACAGCTTTTCATTTAAAATGATAACCTGGTAAGAGGGCCAAGCAAAAACAACAAAGAAAACTAAGGGTGTACAGTGTAGGTCACTGTGTTAGCCTTTAGACAAAATACACTAAACAATACAATTACAAACCTGTATGTGCATCTGCTACAACAGTGTTTACATGAGGGATTCAGGCGAACCTTTAAGAGTTTAAGGCTGACTGGGCTCAGCATCTAGTTCAACACATTCCGGCCCCAAAAAGAGAGAGAGATAGAGGAAGAAATAAACGGGAGAAAACGAAACACACAAATAAAAGCCAATGTTCGTGGCGGTTTCACCAAGTTATGGCTGAGTAGGAACCAAACTTCCACGTGTTCTTGTTCCATATCGGAGGGTTAATGAGAGAACAGTGCGGGGGCTCGTGCCGAGAACAAAAAGGAACCGCAGACCCACGGAAGAAATGGAATGCGGCGCAACCAGGAAGGCAGGCAGGGGCAGGATCAGGATCAGGATCAGGATCAGGGGCAGGAGCAGGAGCAGGGGAAGGGGAAGGGGAAGGGGAAGGGGAAGGGGAAGGGGCAGGGCTGGGCATGCCTTCATCCGCCGTCCCTCCCTCTCTCCCTCCCTCCCTCTCTGTCTGTCCCACGCCCGCCGCCGAATCTGTTGTCGTTTCCACAAAACAACCGCTTTTTCAGAACCGGAACCTCTCACGACGCGAAAAAAGTGTCTGTACCCCGTCTGTAATGCCCCAACAGCGGCGCTGACCGCCTTAACCGACAGAAGAGACGATGGCTTCAGTGCGGCTGGTTGGTAAAGTTACGACGAGACTTTTTGGAAGTATTCGCCCTCTTTACCGCAGTCACAAAACTATTCGTCCGGTTCCGCTGCTTCACCAGGTAAATGTAACATTTAATTAATCTGTCTTACATTATTCGTTGCGGATTTCTCGCAGTTGCTACCTAAGTCGAGTAGCTCTGTCTTGATGCTTTGTCGATAAGCTAATTTCTATTTTGGACGCAAAACCCTCGCAGTTTGTTTTAACTTTGAATATTTTGAATGCCTGTGCACTATTTCTTCAGACCTACTTGTCGAAAGCCACATTTAAACCGATTGTTTTCTTTTAGATAATTGAAAAGCAGTACCTTTAGTAGCTTTGCAGAGTTTATATGCTTGAAATGTCGGACTGACTCAAAGGTGTCCCTGAACGCATCATCAAACACTATGGTTCCCTCTATGAGGTTTGTGCTGATAGTCACTCTTCTCTATCTTACAGCCTGTGATGTGTTTTTAAAGAAGTATTTTGCTTCCTCTCGTGCATGTGTGCTGTATCTCTGCACACATGTATTGCACTGAGATGTGAGTGCGTTGCAGAGTAAATGTTGCAGGAAACCACACTGCTTTGTGCGCTGCCTTCCGTATGAGCCAGAGGTACCCGGGACAGGCCTTTTTAAAAATGAAATCTTGCATCGGCCATCCTTGACAAGAACCTGCAGAGGTCAGCTAAATCTTGAGGGGATGCTGGATGCTTCAAATCTCTGGCGGTCACCATCAAGCTCAATACAAAATGACAAGCATGACACGCCGACTTTACTCATCCCTTATTTTGCTGTTTTACTTTTAAGCGCTCAACTCTAAGCTGGTGTAGCCAAGGGGGGATCACATTTTTGGGTGAATTATTTTTACAACATTGCGATTCACCACAGTCCTCGAGATGCTACAGAGGTGTTTTCATTCCGATTCAGCATATTGTGTTGTGTTTCTATGTTTGACAGTGGGTCGTCATAGGAACTACTCTCCCCCTTTTTTATGGATCTCGATTAGGAAGCCATTACACACTGGCGGGAATCCAAATCACGTGGCAGATGCACTAATTATTTAACAGCAGAGGAAAAAACCAATTAAAGGAAATCCGTTTAGATCTAGCATCAGCTGGAGCTGTGTGTACCTGCCAGGGGTCAGTGGTAGTAGCATTTCATTGTCATTTTGATTTAATGCATTGTACAAATGAGCCATTATCGACTGACCGTGCAGGAAATCACTAATGACACTCTTCTTTTGTAGCTTCTTAAGCACAAATTTGCTCCTGGGGGAAATTTATCAATTCAATCAGATTTCAGCGTTGGAGTTTTATGGAGTTTGGCTTCAATGTCACTGCGGGGGAGTGCTTTTAGGTCGTTCTTCTGCTTTAGTCAATACTGGAACGCCGAGCAGGACTTAAAGTGATGGCGCTCACTGAAGCACCAGGAGGAACTTTTGATGGATTTGCAGCCATTTCAGTGAGAATAATCAATACTCTCTCACACAAGGCGGAACCATTGTGCGTTTCATACCAAAGATAAGTGGATTGCAGCGTTTTTCGTGTCAGACTAACTGCCCCAACTGCTCCCTATGAGGTGTAGCCGTGTTGCTCAGCTCGCTCGACAAGACAAACGATGTGCAACATGGTGCTGCGCCACGTTAAATATAAAACACCAGCAGGTTTTCTCCGACATACTGGAGCCCGCTGCCGTTATGGCACTTTACTCACGTCCTGTTTGTAATTTAGGCATAGAAATATAAGACAATAAGTCCGGCGATGTGCCACGGGCATTTGGGCTGCTGAAACAAGCACAATTCTGCTGGTGAAAATGGCTGTTTTGTGTGACAGCTGACTCCATGAGCTGTTCTTTATTATTATTTAGCCTGGCAGTAGCAATATTCTGTAAGATAGAAGAGGCTTCATTTCATCAGAGGTGGCAACCCCATTTCCTCAGCGCCGGAGCCGGGCATGCCCCTCCTTCACGCCTCTTTTGCCCGGATCCTCATTGCTTCAGTGTGGAAAATTCCACAGCCTGAATCATCACTGTGGACGACTGCATTTACTCGTGAGACAAACATAATCTGGGTGTGTCGCCCTAAAACACAATCCTGCAGATTCCTGTCTCTTTCTCTGCCTCACGTCTCTCCCCAATTCTCCACGCAGCTGTTTGGTAGAAATGAGGGGGTGGAATGACAGGAGCATGCTGCCTAGATCACTTTATTTGATCAATATGGATAATCTACAGGGAGAGCGGGTGTTTATTGTCCTCAGCAATTGGAACGCTATCATCATTCATCTCACTCTGGCGTCCGGGGATTAAATCAAGACGGGCTGCAGAAACCCACAAAGAAGCGTTTCCCCGACAAATGCAAAATAACTGGAGTCAGTGCAGGACGATTGCTTTACTGGGGGAGAACTAGTTTGCATATCTGCCTCTATCTCAAATTTCAGAGATGAATTCAGTTACTGGGTGAAATGGATCCACGCAGCAGGAAAACACATTTTCAGAAGAATTCCATCACCTTTGTTACATATATTGTTCTGTGATTGGGTCTTATGGCCTTACAAACCATCATTCATGGTATTTTATCGTACTTCTCCCCTAAATCTGACCTTTTTTGTAGCTTTAGCAGACGTCCAACCACAGATACTTTCTGTTCATGGGCGCTTGCTCATGAACGACCACACGTTCCTGAACGATCGGGTCAATAGGTTTATTAACAGCCACCGTAATTACACTCTCAATACTGTTAAGATGCTGAAAGCACCCTCATCATCGTCTTAACTGCTCCACTTTTAGCTGGCACAACTGCTTTCCTCTCATTTTTCTAACTTCCTTTTATCAACACATCGTGGACACAAATGAACTGCACCATTCCTGGTGGTCGAGGAGTTTTGGTTTTCTACCACTCGTGGTGTCAGCGTTTCCGTCGCCTTTTAATTAGTTAATGCAGAAACAGGAGACGGCGCCACATATTTTTTAATAAGGTTTGATGTATGAACGCTGAACCCCGACGTCAGCTCTTACTGACGGCGCCACTCCGCCAAAGCAGCGTCGGGTTTTGTCTCCACGTCCTGGGAGCTGTGTGCAGGACCTCAGGCGCAAGCCACTCTTTCGGAACTAAATGTGATCTCTCTTTTTGTTCGTTTCTCCGTAATCTTGTTTTCCCTGTTAAAACCCTGCACCCATCAGGGTGACGGACGACATGGGTCTCATTTGGCCACTTCCAGAAAATCTACTTCACGTTGCAGTATTTATTTATTTAAAATAATATATGTTATTTTGGTACTTCCAGGACCTTGGAAGGCTTTTGTTTTTCCATTTAAATGCACAAAATAAATTTATTCATATATTTTTTTTCTTAGCTGAAACTGGCTGTTATGGAGCTTCTCAGGACTGCACGTTCCTGAATCATCTCAGAGATCTGAAGGCTAGAGAATGATCGCATTAAAAATCCCATTCATTTCCATGAAAATGCCCGTTTTAGGCCTGCACTTCGGATAAATGTGCTCTTGTAGGGCCCGACACAACCCCTAATGGATTTGTCCCTTCCCTGTATTTCCTGCTCATACCTGTCCGGGTCATTAACTCTCTGAAGGCGGGTGATTTTCATGGCGCGGTGCTGGCGGTGTGTGCCGGCGATGCAAACCTTCTGGTTCCAATTCCTGCCTTGGCAGCCCTCATCTTTCACCCCACTCCTCAGGTCCATTATCGCGCTTCCATTTTCCTTCCTGTCTACCTAAAGTCGCGAGTACGGTAAATAAATGTGCAGAATAAAATCACTTTAATCTCGTTTATTAATATCTGAAGCCTTGAAGTGAGCGTGGGGGTGAAGCCCTCTGGAGTTCCGGGTGCACCAGGCCATGGTTCAGCTGTGACAGGACTCCTAATGAAGCCACTTGCTGCTAGAGAAGGCGATAAAATCAGGCTGCGCAGCAGTGCTCCCAGCATGTGCAGCGGAGCCTGCATTCTTCACTACTCCTTTCCCTCGCACGCTCTCTCCCTTCGGCATTGTGCGAATAAAAAAACACCATAGCTCGAGGGGTAAACACATCTGATCGGAATCATCCTGAGAAAGAGCATTAGAAGGAAAGCGGCGAGCGTGGAGCGTCGCTTCCCCGCAGTCCCAAATCGACCCCCGAACGTGTGAAGGACGGCAGATAAACGGCGCCGGCCTGCTGCCTGCTGGACTGTAGATTGGCTTGCTAATTGGGAGGAGTGCTTTGTTTTGATACGGCTGCTGTTGTCTGTAGGAGTGTGATGACAGGACCCATCCTGCGGTCTGGCTGCTCCGTGTCTGGGGGCTGAACAGGAGCCGGGGCCCGCTTCCTCCCTGCTTCTGTTCAGTCTGCAACTTACGGTCTGGTTCTCCCCAGTCGTTGCAGTATTTTTCTTGAGGGTGTGTCTCTCTTTGTGGACACGGTTACGCATCAGAGAAATAAGTAGTTATGATATAGATTAATAATACGGGTGTTAGGTGTTAATATGCACATGTCTAGTTTCATTTAAAAGGACGGGGAAAGGTCGTTTTAATACCATATGAATTACATACGCAGTCATTTGTGCCGGTGGTTTATTTGTCCGCTGCTCTCTCACATATACACACATCATTTAAAGGTGGGCGTCCTTACACACCACATTAGACCTGATTTGTCCCCGTGCAGGGCAAACCAAGTGCTAACGCAGTCCGCTTTAATAACGCAGGCCCAGTAACACCGACCCAGCAGCCCTGCGCACCGATATTCATGACACGTCTCTCGGGCTGCCTTTCTGCCACGGTAGCCGCTTTCTGATGATTTATGGCGCTGTGCTATGTGCGTAGCGTGCACGGCGCATACAAACCACCTTCAGATCAGTCAACTGTGGAAGCGATTCGACCCCACCGTCCTCAGTACAGACGGATGGCTCCCAGCTTCATCATTAACATAACGGTGATTTAAAAATGGGGGAAGGAAGCGACCGAGTGGTTGTTTTGTTTCACGCCACCAGGGACTTTGAAATATTAAGTAGAAATATGAGTTTTTGTGCAAACTTGGCAACAGAACAGGGACGGCAGAAAGATGCTCTCTTCAGCAGTTTAGCATTTTCATGAGGAGACCTTCTGCCAAATCATTAACAAGAGAAGCATTCATTTCCCTAACCTCGTGAAACATTTCTGGATGGCCTGATAGTGCCTAACATTTCCAGGAAATGCTCAGTTAGTGCAACTTCCTGGGCGACTCTCGAAGGCTGTTTGGATATTCTTCTGCCAGGATGCTTCAATCAATCAAACAGTCTTTATTTGTGTAGCACTTTTCATACATTAAGTAGCAAAGAAAAGCCTCACAGAGGGTGAAAACCTGACCCTCCCACCCCCACATATATGCACATGTCACATACTCATTCACACATACACATACACATTCACACATACTCGCACACTCAACCCTACACATACAGTAGCTGTCACTGTCAGTTTACCAAGGGTGGGATGCTCATTTTATTACAAATAAAGACAACATCTGCCTCTCCTTGTTCTACTTCAGGTTCAACAGAGACCAGCTCTACTGGCAAGTTGTCAAGCACTTTTCTGCAGCACACTTGCGACCCCCAGTGGTAAGATACAGTCACTACACACTTCCTATCGGTTTACGCTATGCTTAACATTTACCGGTATTGTAACACTGTTTCTCCTATACTGCAGATGCAGCCTTGAAGTACAAATATGGCCGTTTGGTCCTGGAGGTCCCGTTGCCCTCCAGGAAGGAGAAATGTTGGTTCTTCCTTCAGCCAATGCTGATGAGCGTAGGAGATCTGATTGCAGACATGCAGAGAGAGGACCCCGGGGTGACCGCCTCCGTGTTCTCTCAGGGTGGGTCTGGGCGCGCTGGACCGATGACATTCTCGACATCGCTCAAACCGCTTTTGCTGCGATCTTGTTCAACAGGTGTCGGAAGGCAAGGAGCAGCAGCATGCCCGCATCAAGCACCAATTCTTTCTTGGTGCTTTAAAGCACTAATGCATCTCTGCGGGAATATTAAAAAAATACAGATATTAGATTAGATTAGATTAGATTCAACTTTATTGTTATTGCACATGTACAGGTACAGAGCAACAAAATGCAGTTTAGCATCTAACCAGAAGTGCAAAAGAAGCAGCAAGTGAGGATAATAACTTAATAAATACAGTATGGCGGTTATTTTACAATTGTTTACCGGGTTGTGCTATAAGCATATTTTACAGATGGTGTTTACATTAAATGCCTTGGACTATAAGTGCAGGAGCTATTTAGCTATTTACATAAGATAGAGGAGATGTGCAAATTATAAATTACGTGTATACAGATACAGATGATAAAGTGCATGAGTGCGCAGGACAGGTTTAAACAGTAGCTACATTGGTTACTAAGCTAGTGAGTTGTTGTGTAAACTGCTGTAGTGTAGTGAGGTGTGGAGTGTGTAAGGGTCAGCAGGAGTTCAACAGGGACACCGCTCTGGGGAAGAAGCTGTTCCTCAGTCTACTGGTCCGAGTCCTGAGGGTTCTGTAGCGCCTCCCGGAGGGCAGGAGGGAAAATAGTCTGTGGGCGGGGTGGGAGGAGTCCTTGAGTATGCTGCGTGCTCGATGCAGGCAGCGCTTCCTCTGGACATCTCCGATGGCAGGGAGTGTAGTCCTTGTGATGCGTTGGGCAGTTTTCACCACCCTCTGCAAGGCCTTGTGCTCAACGATAGTGCAGCTTCCATACCAGACTGACACGCAGTTGGTCAGGATGCTTTCTATCGCACAGCGATAGAAGTTCACCAGGACAGCCGAGGATAGCTGGTTCTTCCTCAGTGTCCTCAGGAAGAAGAGGCGCTGGTGAGCCTTCTTGATGATGCTGGAGGTGTTTGTGGTCCAGGACAGGTCCTCTGAGATGTGGGTCCCCAGGAACTTGAAGCTGGAGACACGCTCGACGGCCATCCCGTTGATGTGGATGGGGTCCTGTGTGCCTCCTCTTGCTTTCCTGAAGTCCACGATGAGCTCCTTGGTCTTGCTGGTGTTGAGGACCAAGTTATTGTTAGCGCACCATGTGGTCAGGCGCTCTACCTCCTCTCTGTAGGCTGTCTCGTCGTTGTTGCTGATGAGACCGATCACCGTTGTGTCGTCTGCAAACTTGATGATGGAGTTGGATCCATGTACAGGTCTGCAGTCGTAGGTGAATAGAGAGTAGAGGAACGGGCTCAGCACACAGCCTTGTGGCACACCGGTGCTGAGTGTGATGGTGGTGGAGCGGCTGTGACCTGACCTAACACGCTGTGGTCTGTCGGTCAGGAAGTCCAGAGTCCAGTTGCAGAGGGAGGGGTTGATGCCCAGGTCTCCAAGTTTGGTGATCAGCTTGGAGGGGACGACGGTGTTGAAAGCTGAGCTGAAGTCAGCAAACAGCAATCGTGCGTAAGTGTTCGAAGAAGATATCTGGTAAATCTGAAAATGTGCTAGAGTTCTTAAAAGTTCTATACAGTCCCATTCTAAAGGCCTCGTCTTCATTCTACCAGTTACAACAAGCTCAACTCGTCTGTCTGTAATGCAACTCGGGTGGAACTTGCATTCCCTTGACTGGAAAATCCTGTTTTTCCCTGCAGTGATCGTTCCTTAGATCTACAGCTACAAGAGCAGTTCATGCTGCTGAATGAAGTCAGCGCTTTCTTGCGGCCTGTAATAAATTCTCAGCTTCTGGAACGCGGCCATACTTTTTTTTGCAGTATTAAACTGTCTTTCATTATCTTGACAGATGGACAGCGTGTAGCCAACACCACGCTGATCGACACGCTGCTGGATAAGGACTTTCAGCTCATCGTCAACGATAAAGTCTATGACGTCAAATCTCCAGAGAAGGGTGAACACCTAGCCATCCTTTCGTCTGCCCCATCCTTGTAGATCTCCTCCTCATTCGTTTTGTCGTCTCCTCCATCACAGCGTGCGTGTCCAGTGAACATGCCGTGGGACTGGAGGACGTAAAGAACATTGTGCATCTGCTGCACACGGCCATCCACCAGCCCGAACACCACCTGCTGAAGGAGAGGCAGCTGCTGGAGAAAATGGACAACCTCAAACAGCAGCTGTCCCCTTTGGAGAAGGTCGGCAAACGTGTCTCAACGTCTGCACAGGTGTTCACCATAGCCAAACTTATTTTCTTCCTGCCGTGCAGATGAAGGCGCAGCTGTCTCACACAGCAGAGTTCCACTCCTCCAAGGCCCTCTGGGTCGGCCTGGCGCTGCTCTCTGTGCAGGGGGGGGCTCTGGCCTGGCTCACCTGGTGGGTTTATTCATGGGATGTCATGGAGCCCGTCACTTACTTCATCACCTACGCCACTAGCATGGGAGCCTTTTCCTATTATGTCCTAACCAAACAGGTAAGTCCAGAAGAAAACATCACTTTAGATTTCACAATTTTTTTTTTCTATTAAGATTAGCAATCACTATTTGCATTGTTAACTTTTTATGTATTAATCATTTGGACGCTGCTAGATTGAATAAGTTATAAACATCAACTTTATGTTATGCTAAGCTAACGCTCCTAACCATTCAGATACTGGATCATTTCCAGACCAACACCTCTCAATTTACAAGAATTAAAACATAATTAGTGTCAATATGTGGAACATCTTAGATTGTTGTTGAGCATCATATCCACAGCACGGTATTTTCTCTTTACATTTAATTCTTTTCACCCTTTCCCTCAGGATTACATCTACCCAGACGCTAAAGACCGACAGTTCCTGCAGTACTTTCACAAGGCCGCCACCAAGAAGAATTTCAACGTGGCAAAATATAATGAGCTGAAGGATGAACTGGCTCAGGTTGGCTGATTTTCCTTTTTGAAGTTCCACATGGTTGCTCCAACCACTCAGCTTCATGCTTCTCTGACTCCTAATTAAGATTCCAACAAGCATATACAGGATACTTATTTCAGTGCTCAGGACTGAATGTTTGCAGGTGGGATAGATGCTTATGCTGAAAGCAACACGAGAACAGCAGAGGAACAATTTTAGTTTTATTAACACACACTTCAGAGTTGTTTCAGCAGGATTCAGACATCTCATTTTCACCTCCTTTGGGAAGACTCAGTAAATATTGGATGTGTTTTTGTGATTTTCAGGTGGAGGAGGACCTAAAGCGACTGAGAAATCCTCTTCGACTTCAGCTTCCACTGGATCAGATCCAGCTGAAGCCAAGCAATGAATAACGGGCAAGACCACAGTTTATGAGCAAAGAGACTTTAACCACTTTATTCTGATACTGAGTTTTTACGCAGAATCCACATACTTCCCAAATTTTGTTTACAGCCATAATAAATGTATGTATGTATCATATAGGGATGCTGATGTCCATGGAAACAATAAAAAGACAACTGAAACTGAAGCGTCTGCTGCCTAAAGCCACTAAAAAGTTAACTTTAGTTCACTTTCTAGGACAGTTTTTAACTTTGACCTTGTGTAAATAAAGACATGACTCAAATGTTTTCACACACAGGATTTTTTTAATATATAAAACATGATCTTTATCAGGAACACAGCAGATTTGATCCTGATACATACACGATGATGGGGTGGGCCGTTTTCCTGAGGTGATCATGTGACACAGCTAAAAGTGTTTCAAATCCACAGTACGATTTAAGACAAAAATGCTTCCCTGAGGTTCCTCCCACACGGGTCTTTGTCGCCATTTTGGGTGCAAATACGCATCATTAGTGGCACTGCTGTAAAGGCTCATTGCAGCACAAACATGATTCCCTTTTTGATTTAGCAAAAAAAACAATTTCTGTAAAAACGATGAGATGCTCTGAGTTTCGAGGACATTTTTCACAAAACATCACATAACACCCGATTGACTTGAGCCTCCAGAAACGTCCTGGGTGGGTTTTACCACAGGAACAGATAAAAGAACTAAAAACAGGTCAACAGAGGACGTGGTCACATGGGTCCTGCAGTTCTGATCCCTTAAAAAGTGCAAGCTTGTGATTCCTTTGATTGTTACTGATTTTACTGATGATGATGAGGGATCAACGGTTATTTACTGTGGTCAAATGCTCATTAAAACATGTCTAGACACCTGAGGACCGTTGCTCTTACTTCTTTGGGCGGAAGTAGAGTTTTTTGGTGAGCATGGAGGCGAAGCAGGGCACCTGTTTCTTCCCAATAGCGTTTGGGTCGGAGCAGTACCCGACGCTCCTCATGGACACCTTCCTGTTGACCAGCGTCAGCAGCTCTGTGAATTCCAGAGAATCTCCATATTTGCGGAGGAGGTCACACAGATCCTGGATGTACCAGGAGCCGTTCACAGTCTCCCGGTGGGAGTAGTAACCTTGACAACGGAAAACAGGGGCGTTACTTATCAATGACAACTCATCCCCTAAAGCAGCTGTCGGCAACCCGTGGCTCTGGAGCCACATGCGGCTCTTTGGCGCCGCCCTAGTGGCTCCCTGGAGCTTTTTCAAAAATATGAAAATGGAAATTGTTTTAATATAATTTCTGCAGGAGGAAAAACGTGACAAACATTCTTAAAGTTCTCCAATGCTGTATAAATGTGTATAATAAATATTTAATTTCAACATCTCATTATAATGGAAGTTAAACTTAAAGCTCCATCGCACAGCAGAGTGGCCACGTGGTGCGTCATTCTCTCCAGGATGCGCTGCAGGGAAAATAAACATTTAATCATGAATGCTCATTATGTATTTGTAGCCTTATTATCATTTGGAAAGTAGGCTAATACAGCTAATATAGACACTTACAGCATGTGTTGCCTTTATTATAAGCCCTATATAAGGCTTTAATTTTTTGCGGCTCCAGACAGATTTGTTTCTTGTTTTTTTGGTCCAATATGGCTCTTCCAACATTTTGGGTTGCCGACCTCTGCCCTAAAGTTTGGGACATCGCTCCGCCTACAGCTGCTGACCAAGGTAATGCCATCTACCTTGGTCACACAGGCCACCCACAACAATCTCACCTTCAGCCACTGAGTAGCACATGATGAAATCTGCCCCGGCAGGAAGGGTGTAAACAGCGCTGGCGTCCACTTCCACCTCGTTTTTTTTCAACTCGCTGTCCACGTCGTCAAAAGCGGCAGCCGTCGCCGGCTCGTCGTGCTTGTCTCCGCGGCACGCCTGGCGACGGACACACAGGCGCATCACACACGCTCCAACACGCGCACCTGGATTTGAGCGCAACTCCGCTTACCTGTAAAATAAAAATCTTGGGCTTTCCCACAAGGCTCTTGCACTTATCCCCTTTGAACAGAGACGTGATGTCCTGGACGTTGATCTTATCATCAAAGGTGTAGATGTGATCGTTCTCTCCGTGGCTCAGGAAGACCACCAGAAAGCAGTCGACGTTTGAATGGTCGTCCTTGGCAGCTGGGGAGACAAAATAATAGTCAGAATGGACTGGATGGGTCTTATTACTCTCATTACAGTCTGTCCAGGACGGAGCTCACCACTGGTGATTATTTCCAGGACTTGTGCTTGTGTGTGGTTGTCAAAAACCTTCACCTCAAAGTTTAACTCCTTCAGCCTGGGAGGAACATGTGACACACAAGGTCACACAGTAGAATATACTAGTCGCTAAGCATTGTGGTACCCTTGTACCGTAAACTCCAACATGATGAAATACCGTCTTTGCAAGTTGTAGCTGTCAGCATTGGTTCCATGTCTGTCCCTCAACCCCAGGCGCCAAAAGAAGCGCTCCTGGTTAAAGATGAGCGCGAGGCCTCGTCGTTTATTGTCCATCTTGTACTCCTCTGCCGGATCCAGAAAACCGATGCTATTTTATTTCGGGGGGGAAGACATGGCTGAATATTTGGTCGGAATACCGAGTCAGGTCGGAATTGGGAGTTGAATTTCAGGGAGTTTACCTTCCAGAGATGGCATCAGTCTCCATTAGATCCCCCGTGCATGCTGTAGAAATCCAACACATTAATTTACCATCTGCAGATGTGGGATATAATCCCGGAAAACCGATTCACTCCCACCACGTTGCCAGAAAGGCAAAGGGTGACCGAGCTTTTCTGACTTTCGCCCCTTTGTTGAGCAGCACAATAGAGGTAAGATCTTAAGACCGAGCCCGAGTCCGAGCCCGACCCAACCCGAAATTCGGGTCGGGCTTAAAATGCGTAAAATGTCAATCATTACGTTCGGGTCGGGTCGGGCTTCTCTCTCGCTGAGTTTTTTTTAATAAATATTTGTTTATAAAAATATACACTAAAACGATGTGTGGATACTAAACTAAGGACTACTTATTATAAATAAATAATTTGGATAAAACAGAGAAGGCGCTGTAAGGTAATTGCTATATAACTACTACTAAACAGGAAGTGTAGAGCCGGGTCGGGCTTTAATGCCCGCGGGCCTGGGTCGGGTCGGGCTGGATTTTTTAGGCCCGATCTTACCTCTACAGCACAACTACAGGTGCAAGAGTGGCTCTGACGCTGGCGGCTCGGGGTCAAGCTGCCATTGTTGAGGCAGCTTATAGACCTTCCAGCCCCCAATAGTTTGGTGACAGGTGGAGAAAGATGGCAAAGGCTGCTGAACGAACAGACACCTCCACCCTGCTCACGAGTAGGTCAAACTATGTGCTGAAGGTGGCGTTTTATACACCAAAATGTGTCTTTACATTCTTTTGACCAGGTGCAAATTTATGAGATGAACCTGGCTAATAACTCATATAATCTGAAACATTCTCTATGAAATCTAGGTGGTGTGTTCACAAAAAAAACCGTATTTATAGCTCAAATACGTGCCATAAAACAATATACTGGAAATCATTAATCCGTTTATTACATTTAATTCCACACAAAACTAGTTTTCTTTCGCTTTTACTCTCAACGTATCTGCTGTTTAAATCGCAAAAACGCAAACCTTTTGATTTTGAACTGGCTCACCTGAACTGTCTGTTGCTGTTTTGCCGAGTTCAGCATCGCTTCCTGTGAATGTGAGAATGATATTCTGTTATTTTAAAACCAACAGGACAAGCCCAAAGGCAAATGTGCAACAAGAAAAACGCCAGATCTGTCGCAGAATTGGTGTAAAGGCGTGGAAGTCTTACGGAAGTCGCACATGAAACAGAGGAAAATAGCAAACAAAAAGTACTTGCAATGAGTTTGTGTGTGTGTGTGTGTGTGTGTGTCTGTTTTCCACAAAACGATCCCACATATGTGGCTTAGAGTCTTTTAGTGTGTTTTAAGATCTTACCTGCAGGAATGTCTTCTGTCTTGTTTGACATGTTGAGATCGTCCCGACGACACTAACAAATGAACTTTTCTTCATTTGTCATGTCCCGACGAGGACCACATGGCTCCTCCCCCGTACGTGATTGGTCCGAAGTGAAAAGCCGTAAATGCGATTGGGTCTCAAAACTGTCAGTCAAATGGCAGCAGTTAGCACTTCCGCGTTATGCCACGGTAGAGTTCATGAAATGATCCAATGTTCGAGGCTTTTTAATAAACCGTCGAAGAATTAGACCGTATTCAAGAAACTTCGACATTAACATCATATAAGTTGCCGTTAAAGAGACAAAAGTGTTACTTCCAAGTAGTTTTGTCTGATAAAATGAGCATACATGCAGACTAAATCTATTCTTCTTTCCCTTATGTCCCATTAATTCTGAAAGACTAACAGTTTTATTCAAGCAAATGTGCATTTATTCATTCTTTACAGTATGTATATTTTTACATGACAGTAAAAATATATTACATTTATTCATATTTACATTTGAAATAGGCTAAATAACAGAAAGATCCTACCTGTATTTATGCATTATATTCATGTGTAGTGTTTACCACTATCTACCTGAATAAATTATTCATAACTCTATCAAATCATGTGTCTCAAAAAAAGTCAGGAAAATATGAAAAACAGTCTTATTGCAAGCTGCTACATAGTAACTATATTACACTTAATATCACACAAAATATAAATAATTACCCACAAAGGAAGTCCATAAAAGAATCTCTACACTTCATTAAAAAAGTGACGATGCAGAAGTCAACACAGTCCAAACAAGCTTTAAAGATTAGGAGTTGGGTCAGTTTCACTGTCTTGATGCTGTGGGGACGTTACAGCTCCCGCTTGACTTCATAATGACACACACACGACTCTCTCTGGCTGTCCAGGTAAGGTTTGCATCCCAAGTGCATGACGGCATCAAACAGCAGAGCCACCGCAGACTCACAGGCTGCAATGAAAGAAAAGAGAAAAGACAGTGGAAATTGAGGCCACAGGTGAAAAGCCATTGTTAAAGCAGATCCTTGAATAAGATAATCATATCTTCACAATTGCAGACAGGTAAAAAAAAAGGTGTGGTTACAGGAAGTGCTACTGGAAAATTAAAGTAAATCGGCGTCATCTAGATCCATTTTAGAGATTACACATGCATGACCTACTAATGAGCCAGCGCGCCCTCTGCTGGCCACATTACACATTGCTTCTCAGACTTGTTCCAGTCCAGCTCAGATCTAATTCCAATTTCTAAATTCTGATCAATCTGTGGGCTTACTCCCTATGCTGCAATGTGCCTCTGTGTGCGTGCATTTTGTTACCTGTGCATGTGCACAGGATTCTATTTGTCTTCTGTATCCTATTATTCTATCCCATGTTTGTGTTTGGTATTTCTGTGACATAAATTGTGCACAGGTCATCCATCCATCCCTTCAATGATGACTTTATGACAATTATTGATATATCTACTCATAAATACTGACGTTCCAATATCTGACTCCATCCAATTTGTATATTGATTATACGTTAACTGACATGTTATATGGATAACTGTAAATGAACCTACACAAACACGGCAGGTTCTGTCTCTTACCTTGGACACTCTGAGACAATCCCAGAGTCCTCTGCACATTCCTGCAGATGGTCTCCAGACAGTCTTGGAACTGGTCATCGCAGTCGTGCTTCTCACGCCCACAGGTGTCATAACAGCGATCATGCTGGTTACAACATTTAGTCATGGACGGGATACCAATGTCAAACTGGAAAACAAAAGTGTGACGGGGGCTTGAAACCTTTTGTTAAAAGGCAACAGACAGCACATCTATTGGAAACGGCGTAGCAACTTTCTATCACCTGTGGAAAAGGGCTTATATTTCAGTAATAGGTGCGCAAAAAATGCATCTGCATCCCCGGCCAACCTACCTGAAATCCAAACAGAGGAGATCCACATCCATTGGGAGGTGAGTGTTTGTACCCGGGACGGGGAATCGGTTTGTAACCTGTGACAGAGGAGCAAAGGTGAAAATGATTCCCGTCAGATTATCTTGTTTCTACATAGATAACCACATCATCCCTGATGATTTAATGGTTTCCTTTGCCACTCAAGCAGTGACAATGTCGACAGTAGTTTCTGTCTCTCAACACCGCCTCGCAAAGTGAAGGAAAGCTGTTGTAAATAATGAAAACATCATCGTTTACGTGTTCTCTCACCGTCACTACACCTGTAATGACACAGCCCGTCGTCGCCTCCAAACAGGTCGAGCGCTGCGTTCAGGTAGGTGTCGATCCTGTGTATTCCGTTACGGATGGTTTTTAAAGTCATTCTCCAGTCTGGAGTTTCTGGTTCATGTTTGCAGGCAGAGACATACCGCAACAGAGCCAAGAAAAAAACTCCTACGACGCTGTTTATGTTCATAATCCGGTTCAGTCACGTTTACCGGCACGATGATTTGGTTTCGGAATATTTAACCTGCAGAATATTGTCTTCAGGGCATTTCATTAAATAGATTCTAATTGGCATTTAACTAAAAGCAAGTATCAAGACGGTACAAGACTTCATCCTCAAGTTGCTGTTATCGCTTCCGGATTAGACACTGTCACATGACTGGTGACGCCAGCCAACGTATTTCCACGTCTCTACGTAGGCTAACGTCTTAAACGGAAACGCACAGTTTACATCAAATGTAGAATGAAATACAATCTTAATCACAACATGTATAATATGTACCTACTGCATACCTACTGTTTAATTTTGTATTCTTTTTCCATCCGGTTCAATTTCGAGGAAAATTACTCTGGCTCCCCCTGGTGGTGAACCCTGGCCACAACGACGACTATATCACCTAGAGTTGACAAGTGCAACCAAATCGCTTCACAATAATATCTTCACTCTGGCAAAACAGACATACAAATTAATATGTTTAACTAAAAATACCAACAGATTTAATGAGGGACGTTACTTGTTCAAACACCCATTAAATAAATTTTGCACACAAAGTCTATGGTAATATTTTTACTTTATTTAAAATAAGTAGGTGAACAAAACCGTTTTCTTTATAGTTACTTAAATAACAGCATAATGTTCAAACATTCAAAAATGAAAATGTACAATAATTTATGAATATATCTTAAAGTTCTTCAATATTTTGCCCCAACAGTCTTCACATTTTGAAATTCAAAAATGTTCTACAGGTGACAGGAATGGTCCATTTCCACTCATGTGTAGAAGTGAGGTTTAACGTGACTTCCATCCTTTGGTCCTTCGGTGCTTTCGGAAATGGGCAGGAGAGCAGCGAGCGGAAGCGTCTGATAATGCCGAAGAGGTGCCAAGCCAAACCGTGTCACAATTCACTTGTTTTCCCATTATTTGTCGCACATACCTTTACAATCGAGTGTCCTTTTTGTTGTCAGGAAAACAAAAAATAAGCAGAGTAAAAAAAAAAAGAGGGGTCTGGAGCTTCTTACAGTGTTGAGACTGGTTCTTTAAAATGTAACATGGCAGTTCCTGGAATCAGGCTGATGTGAGGAGGGAAGGGAGGGGTTTTAAAAGTTCAATAATAGAGCTATATTATTTCATTCCTTTTCTCCTAGTGTAGACTCCTTAAAAAACAAACATACACAGCTATTCATAGACAGTTACTGATTGTGAAAAGCATCGGACTCATCCGCCTCTGAATATGCTATTTAGTCTGTCCAGCTCTTTGCAGTTGTCCATGGTCATTAGCTCTGCCTTCTTACGCATCCGCTCATCCCTGTAGACCTTTGCAGCGTACAGCAGGTCTGTTTCTGTGGCAGAAAAGTCAGAAAAATAACATGACTGAAAGCTAAAAAGTATTTAGGAGCCCAGATTTGGGAGTGTATCGCTGCCGCCGTGGTTACTTACTCGTCTGTCTCTCCTTCCAGCAGTTATTTCTGACGTTAGACACGTAGTCCTCCTCCACGTTTTTCTCAATCTGTTGCAGCGCCGAGGCCTTGTACTCGGACTTGAAGTCTCTGGTCACGTAGTAGTCCACATGCAGGTTTTCAGTCTGCCGTTTTACAGTCTGCCCTGTAGACCTGGAGGAGGTAAAGTGTTGACAGTGGCAGAGATCTCCATGTTGGATGAGGATTGCAGACATTAATGAGCAGCAGCCAAAGTCATTTACATACGGTCTAGAGTAGAGGCTGTAGGGTGGGGGGGGAGACCAACATCTGGCTCAAGAGGGACACTAGAATCAGGACCACGATGGGCATCAGCTGGATGAACATTGAGAAACCACCCTGGAGACGGACACACAACGGTTGTTTGATTTATAATAGACACGCCTATTAAGCCATCGCCTCAAGCATTTATTAAAATAAAGCCCATACACGTACGTCTCCCCTCTCTTCCGTCCTCTCCTGCTGATACTCTGTCTGATGGCTGTTTCTCCTCCGGCTGTGGCTGAAGGTGTGTGAACTTGCTGCAAAGACAAGGCAGCGATATTTTTACACGGGTCCTCCATCTATGGCCGTTGGCGGTGAGGCTGCTCACTGCGGCTCACTCACAGGAGGGGAAGCCGCCTCCGAAGAACATGTTGAAGAGGTCTTCAGGAGTGATGTCGGCCTCGAAACCCCTGTGGAAGTCGAAGCCTCCTCCGTGCGAGTGGCCCGGGCTGCTGGGCTCCTCTCCTCCCGTCAGGTCATACTGCCGTCGTTTGTTTGGGTTGCTCAGCACTGCGTACGCGTTGCCGATCTCTGGCAGGACAGAACCGCTTAAAAACCCACAAATTTCAACCCAAATCTCAGAACTGAAGCTTAAAATGGTACTTTTAAAAGCCTCTGTGGCCCCGGGTGCGTGGTTTTTGTCTGGATGGAACTTGAGCGCCAGTTTCCTGTAGGCCTTCTTGAGCTCCTCATCGCCGACATCTTTACCAACTCCCAGCACCTCGTAGTAGTCCTTACACCGTTTTATCCTGGAGGAACGGAAGAGCACAAGGACCATGTACATGTTTAAACCAAGATCCTATAGCCGTTCAGTCACACATACATTTTGAACACATAGAATATTTATTATATGGTGCCGGAAATTAAAAATATTGACAGAAATCACCCCTTCCATATTAATGAGCATATCAGATTAAGTCCATTTTTATTTCCGAAAAGAGGTTTAACAATACCAGAACTTAGCTAATGTTAAATGTTACTCCTTACTGGAGTGCTGACACAGCCCTCTTCTCTTCAAAGTAATGCTTTTGTTTTTTTAAATGCAACAGCTCCCTTCCCCGTAGATTATGTACAACGCAGCAGGGAATAAAGTGAGTGCCTGTGTGTGTGCAACAGCACTGGTAAAATTGCATAATAAAAAGCAGCAGATGTGTGTACAAACACAAGCATCGTTCTGCCGTAGAACCAGTGGCGCTCCGTGTAATGAGGTTTACTTCTCGCTCCTATCTTGTGGTCTAAAATTAGACCGTCCTGCAGTTACCTGGCGTCTAATTCACAACTCTATCTCTCACTTTCTGCCCTCACGGGTATAACGTCAAGCCAAGAGGGTTCCCATGGTAACGGCAGTGTGTGGACATTACTGCATCGACAGACGAAGGTCAGAATCAGCGCTGCCGCTTGTGAAAAAGCACATCAAAGCAGCTCAAATGAGGCAGCTAACAGACAGAGAGGTGAAATACAGATGTAAAAAAAAAAGAGATCCAAACACCTCTCACCTTTGCACACCTTCCACTTGCTCCGTTGTGAAGCCTTTGGAGGCATCAAGCGCTCCAGGTTCTTGGCCCTCCTTATCCTGATGAGCACCAGCGTGTTCCGAGGTCTCTGCCGGCCTTCTCCGATATGCACCGTTACCCGCTGAGCTTCCATTCTTCGTCAAAGCATCTAGTAATTCTGAAGAGCGGCGAAAAAGGTGGCGTGAAACTGACTGACGCGATATCAACATGGAGCAAACAATAAGGGAATTCCACAACTAAAATATCTTCCTTCTTCGAGGAGCCAAAAGTTGTGTTCCCCTCAATTTGAACTCAGTTGACCTCATTTGTATCACCTAAATAAACCAGAACAGGAAAGTGATGTGTTTTAACAAAATGAGATGTCCAGTTATGGTCTGTAAAGTGCATGAAGCGTAATAATGCTCCCATGTTTGCCTGCAGCTCCAACAGTATAATCCATATAATCCATCCCTCCAACAATGTAAATCCTGAACAGAATTCGCAATCCTGGAGTGCGCAGGGATGGCAATATGAAAGCTGTTACATTGATATCTATGTGATCCAACCTTGCCAATTATCCACCAGCATCTTGTGTAGAGTGCCTGAAATCTTCCCTGCTTTATAGACGTGCAATCAGGCAAGACCAGAGTCCACTACATTCCAGTATAACTGACGGGTTATAATTTAACAATTTGGGGGCAAAACTACAACTACAGCTCGTGTTATCATGTTATAACCATCAGCTTTGTGCACGAACAGCCTGTCGTTATACCTGCAAGCCCTCACTAGGTCAATCGTTGAATTAAAGGGTTGCATTTGAAAAGAGCAGCACCCGTCGCCCGTGCACAGTTGGTCGTCTGACCCAAACCGGTGTTCATTCGAAATCTACTGGCCTTATGCAGCTGCAACAACAACACGCCTAACGTGCACAACCCAGCTGTCAAGGACGGTTTTAACGGTCACGAATCGTGGATCTCAAGGCGCTGCAGGCGCTGACAGTTAGCATTAACAAACCGAATGAATGGTGGGTTTAAAATGTACTGTTACCAAACCCGTCCTTCCAAGGTATCCTTTATATACCGAGCTCGATGGGCTGACACCGTGTGTTTATCCCTAAACATGTATATCGTATAACTTAGACTACGTCACCGCTTTGCTGAGAAGATGCCTTAATTTGTGTGAGCTAAGAGAAATCTAGGCCTCGTTTGACCACAGTTAATTCGGACTATTGTTAATTTCCTGCCTTTAAGCCCTTTGCCATTCCCATTTAGCAGTTCCTAGTCATATACGTAGCAGTGGGCATTGAATAATAAATAACAATAGTATGCTCTACTATATGCAGGACTAGTAGACGTCAGCTAACACTAGCTTACACTTAGCTCAGTTAGCCCAGATCGACTTAAACCCCCAAACATTAGGGACCTTACTTTTCGCTTTCTCAGTGGGATATAGCTTCTCTGCTTTGTTGAGAAACCTCAGGGCCTTCTCTTTGTCTCCGGCTTCCAGAGCTTTCGTTGCTATGTGTATACATTTTTCAGCCTCGTCTCTGTTGCCTTCCATCTTTTTTCCTCTTCCTCCTCCGGCACGATCAGCTGATCAAGTCACGGCACGTGGTTAGAGCGCGCGCCGCAGTTTGCCGAAATCTTGACGAAATTATGAAATACATTTTCAATTAAAGCCTTTAAATAGTACATATATATTAGGCAGGAGTTTAGAAAAGCGCACGCAAATGACCCGATGAAGGAGTGAGCGTATAAAAATAAAGGATAAAGCGTCAATGTCAATAATGTTTATCAAACAGAATATAAGGACAAAATGTGACATCCACAATAAAGGAACAGTTTAAATAGAACACAACAAAACGTGTCGAGTGTTATCAACAATGTTGTACCCTCATGGTTCTAATGAGTGAGAATATATTTTATTCTACTGTTTTAACAATGAGCATGTTGTTGATGGAGGCTCGTGCAGTTTCAATGTCAAACTTTATTTATACAGCACCATTTTACAAACCAACGTCCTCAGGACAGAAAATATGTCCAACGTCCCCCTGAGGGAGACACAATCTTGCAATAATACGCTCTCTTACATTCCGTCTTTACTTTGTTTTGTTCGGAAAATGTTACTTTGACTTGCTGTTAATTCATTTTTGATTTTCGGTTATTCTACCAATTCCATTTTGTGTTATTTTTCTGATGATGATCATGATTTCCATGAGTGTTTGTCTGCCATCTGTGTCCCTTTCATCCCCACCTGTTTCCATTTCTCCTCCTTCGAGGATGCGAGAAAGCGAGTTACGAGTTAAGGTCCAACAGCGCCACCTAATGTTGAGAAGAGAACTGCACCTGGAAACACCATCTGGACAAGCCGAGACGCGACTTGCCTCCCGCAGAAACAGGATCAAACAGCAATAATACTGTGCAACCTTGTACAACAGACATCAATTAACTGCAATACTAGCGCTCTACTTTTCTGCACTTGTAACCTTAGTTTCTTGCCCAACCTCAAAGTTGTGAATAAAACATATTGGCTTGTTAGTGCATTCTGACCTAAAGCCCATTCTAGATCCTGTAACTAAGACCTCTCTCTCTAGGCAACTTGATTCTCTAACCGTAATCAATAATCTTCTGCCTCAACCAGCAATTCTGTTGAGGCTTTACCCTCAACAGTGGATAAAAGCTGTCATTTTTGCTGAATGCCTCTAAATGTGCTTGCCTGTTTTTTTCTTTTTTTTTTATGTGTTTCGTGCTTATTATCCTCAATTTATAATCCGTAACGAGGCCAAACCAAACAACTTTGCAGACAGACAAACAATCAAACAAATGCTGGCTGTCACATAATTTCTTATAGGCAGAGGTAATGAATAAATTTATATTATATTAATAGCTCTGTTCTGTAAAATATAGGCAAAATACAGTAATTGAGGGGCTTTCTGCCCAGATAGATTTCAAGTAAATTTATAGTAAAGGCACCGAACTGAGATAATTTACCACCAAGGGGTTTTTTCCCCCCTCAAACCCACGATGTCTCTTTAAGCAGGTGTGCGAGAAGGAGGGAGTTTGGCTGAAAAGGAGCCCATGCTGTTGAGCGCTGCATGGATGCGGAAGTGCAGTCGGGACTCCATGTTGTAATCTTTGTAGTTTACCCTGAAATCAGGAAAAGCAGTCACATAGAACCGTTTGGGAAATGTAAGTTTGGAAAATTTGTTTTGATGTTAATTACAAAACCCCCAAACCTACTTTGCATTCTGTATCACAGTGATGGCCATGTTGATGTCACCTTTCTGTTTGTGTAACAGGCCCAGCTCAAACATGGTGAAGGGCACCAGGTAGGTGTCGTGCTTGATATCTTTTTCACTGCAAAGAGCAGAAAATGAAAGTTGGCCCACTGGAACACGCTACTTAACCTCCTACTACCGGTTTCATACACAAAAAATGATTTTTTTGGGCTGTCTGCACCAAAACACCTAGTTCAGCACAATTGTTGCACACATATGGGTGGTTTCACTGCCATCTAGTGGCGACAAATGAGTACTACATCACAAAAAAGCCGGGAGACATAAATAAAAATGATTGTCCAGATTGTTAGATATTTTAAAGGGATGATAATTAAAATGAACTATAATGCTCAAAATATATAATTATTTAAATCTATTTGTCCTGTTTGTCATACCAACACAGGTTATCATTACAGCACAGAAGAATCGACTCGTGGCATTTTTTATATGAGATATTAATTTTTTGTGTCTTCAACTGAGGGGAGTCGAGATAACCTCACCTGGAAATAACGTGATTGAAGCAGTGCTCAGCCTGGATCAGACGCCCCAAATGCCTGAGACACAGGCCCTTCAGCAGCTGGACCACACACTGGTCGTCTAGGTGATACTCTGTGGGGTCTGGATGTGGAATGACAGGTTGCTATTTTCACACCTGTGCATAAAAGTGCGTGGGGCAAACTAAAAGTCTTGAAGGAAATTTTACTTGGGTCGTTTCTGAGCTGCTCGTCTGCTTCCTCTAATGTGGCCAAAATGTTTTGGGTCAGACCGGGTCGTTTGCCGACCACGGTGAAGCCATTCCAGACGTACATCATTTCCTGTGGAGACGGAGGACAGATGTTGGATGTTGGAGAAGATTATCCAGAAGCAGCGGGTGAGAAGGAGTTTTCTCACCAGAGCAGGGACAGGTAGCTTGGCGGGGTGGGGGGAACTGTACCGCTGCGCCTTCTTTGCTGCAAACTTCTCCGTCGGAATGGATTTGCCTGCAATCCTCATCCTGAGACCGTCCACCTGCCTGCAAGACGCGTTCCACAGTTTCCAGAATGCCCCGTGAATTACCGCCAGCAAACAGCGGTTCTGTGTAACCCACCTGAAGAGTTCTGCCACGTCCTCCCCCAGCGCTGTCACCTCCTCCTCTGGCAGCATGCTCAGGATGGCTGCTTTTTGAAACGCATAAACAGCCTGCAAAAGAGGAGCAAATCAGAAGGGCATCATGGGTAAGAAACGAGAACAATTAAGAGCTGGTGCTGGCTGCTGCACCTGCGACCATTTGTTCTCTTTGCAGAGCAGGTCAGCGTAGCGATACGCTTCCTTCCATCTTAACTCGAAGGAGTAGGCCCACATCAGCTCCCAGTAGCACAGGTGATGGATCTGGCGCCACTCTTCCTGTGCTGCAATACACGCCAGGAACTTCTCCTGGGCCTGCAGAGGAGCAGGTGTCACCGCTAATTGGGCCGCAAGAAGAACCTCGTCGGCTAAGGTCGTAGCTGTTAAAAGTACTCACAAATGTGAAGTCGCCTTTGAGCAGCGCGATCCGTGCGGTGTAGAAGAGCATGAGGGCCCCCTGTGGACAAGGAGGAAGCAAATACGTTAAATGAAGCATGGCTTCATTTTTATGAAACAAAGTTTCAAGGGTCAACTCACATTAGGGAACTTTTCAACATAGGGCTTTAGCAGAGCTTCGGCCTCAGCGAGGTTCGTCTCGCCAGTACCTGACGGAGGGAAAAAGGAGCAAAAATTGCTGCGTTGATTTTAATTTTAAGGAATGGAGGTGAGGAAAGGCCTTCAGCAGTGTTCTTACCCAGAATCACAGTGATGTAGAGGTGAAACATCAGGAGAGTTAAGGTGCTGAGGATAGAGCGTAGGCTGTTGCTGGTGGCTCCTTCTCTTAACTCAGACAAACCAAGTTCCTGGAAGTCATCATGATGTGTTTAGTGTGATGCTAAACAACCCGGAGAAAGTCATGTGGCAGACTGATCGTAGCTACCCTGTCTCCAGAGAAGCCCAGAAACTCCATCAATCTGATGACTCTGGATGGCAACAGAGACAACATCTGGAGAAAGGTGAGGAAGATTTTGTCAATATTAGTTGCAACAGCAATATTTGAATTGGGTGTGTGAGTTCTCACCAGATTAAAGGATCCTATACCCATGTTGATACCTCCCTTGAAGTGAACATACGTGCTCTTCTGTTTCTCCAAATCTTTTATCACATTTGATAAGTCTTGACAGTCCCTGGTTTAGAAAATAACATCTTATGTATTCGACATCTTGCAGCCTTGAATATCCTGTATTTCCCACACAAGCCACCATCACAGTCCTCACTTGTAAATCTGGTAACTGTGCCTGATTTTCATTCCTCCTTTGATAAAGCTGATGAGACTCTCATCCAGGAAGGTCAGAGCTGCTTTCTGGAGCAGGACTTCAGCGTAGCACAGTTCCGCATGCATTTCCTCTGTTCACAGTGACATATTTACATTTAAATAATGCAGGTGCAGTTTACAATATAGCTATGATCTAAAAGTAAATTACAAGCCAAGAATAAATAAAAAAAACTTTAATTGATAGACAAACCATCACTGATTTAAAGTCAAAAGTTCAAGCCTGACTGGCCGTTTGCAGTGATTAGTAGGACGCCCCCTAGTGGAAACATACGGTGCTTAAGCGTTGGCTCTCCCCGGATTGACAGCATCAGTTAAGCAATATTTACCTTCTAAAATGATACATCAAAAACAAAAAAATGTTTCAGAGGGACGTCATTTTATCAATACAGCTTTAAACTATAGTTTAAACTGATGCAGTTTAAAAGTGGTGCTGTATCTGGAAACCAGTATTTTACAAAGCAATACACGAACTATGACAAAAAGCCTCAGAGAACTTCCTGCATTTGTGTTGTTATGTTGCAGTTCCATACACTTTCACTTTATTTTAGTTCATGACAACATTGAAGATACATATGGTGACAGAGGAAGCTCATTCCTTACCCTCAGTAGAGTTCTCAGCTGGTTGTCCATACCAAAAGCTTGCTATGGTCTCCATGAAGCCACTTTTCTTCCTAAATCTACATTAAAGAGCACACAACAAACGGTAACACCGCAGGACATCAAAATAAGGAAACTTCTTTCTTTTTTTCCTTCGAAAATGTCTGAAACCTTTGGCACGTCTGCAGGGATTCTCTCAGCGATGTCATGGCAGCGTCCATGTCCTTTGGTTCAAAGGTCATGGCAGCCTGCATGACCAAGATGCTGCTGTAACCCATCGCATGGTACATGCTCTCCGACTTCCTGGAGGGGACAAATCAGAGTAGTGGAGAAAATCTGACTGATTGCACAACGTTAAAAACTAGATAAGCAGAGATTTACTTACCAAGGTTTCAGCAGGGCCAAAGCATCTGCAAACCGGTTGTTCAGAAAGAGCTGCAGGGCACTGGAGCAGTCCTTCAAAGCACTCTCCAGATCTATGACTGGTGACCTGAATGAGCCAACAACAATTCACACTCCTGCAATCATGCGCATGGTGCGTTTCCTCTCAATTATGATCACACGTAATTGCATAATAAACCGTACAAAATAGAGAATTTAGTCATACAAATTTAAAAAAAAAAATCTACTCTAAAGCATGATCGACTTTAAAAACCCAGGATTGGGAGTCAAAACACAATTTGGTATTAAAGAGCAGTTGGAATATTCAAATATGCTGATTCAATAAAATTTATTTCACTTACGCTCCCTCTGTAGTGGAATGATTCAGATCCCCCTAAAAGTTGGTGAAGGTGAGAAACACTTTAATAGGAGCAAAACCGATATGAAAGATGATCAGTTCAAGAGGAAATAGGCCAAAACTCTGGATTTGTGTCATGTTCGGATCAGAACTCCCATTTTTTCTTCTTTGTTAGTTTTGCATTGTAAAAATGTCACAAATCGTCCAACTCCGTCAGGCCAGAGACATAAAACAACCTACCTGTTGAGGTTTCTCCATCGTGCCTGTAAATGTCAGAGTATGTAGCAGAAAACAGGAGGATATTAAGGATATTTTATATTCTGTACTACTGCGTCAGGCGATCGCCTTATTGACTCCCAGGATGCTCACTGTAGTGCGTCAGAGTATTTATAAAAGCTGGGAGTGGTTGAGGCTGCTGAAAGCCATCCTCCAAATGTGGTCCAGCGGCTCTGCTACGTGCACGGACATTTCTAGGTACTGCATTTCATTTTCTTACTAGTAGACATTTTTCATTGTAACCTAACCATGAGTAAAAGTCAGCCCACTCAACGGGAAGAGAACACAGCCGGGTCACTCCAGGACAAGAAACGATTCATTATCACAAAGATATGTCATTTTATAAACTCCAAAATACAACATAAAACAAGACAATCCCCATCGCCGCCTCAAGAATTTCGTGTCTTTCAAAGCTTTGACACTAGTAATGCAACATTACAAACCCAACTAGAAATACCAGAAGTGTTATAAGCAGCCGGAACCGTGTTTTGATTATCTTATGGAATGCTGTGTGTCACAAGGATGAACGGCGGTGGAGGAGACAGAGGGAGATTCTTTCCTCCAAAAATGTATTTTAATTTACCAAAAATAAAGTGGCGTCAGAAGATGCCAGGCTAAACCCATACAATACGTACAGACCCTGCACACTCTTACACCCCACCACTTTAACTCTTTACTTACACACACCGACCGACAAGACCCCCCGTCTTGGGCCTACTACAGGGCTTTTATACCTGTAGCCCCTCCCACAGGTGAAACCAATTATCAAAATTATTACGCTCACTAATACATTTACAAACACAAAATTACAACCGAAAAGAAAATACAAAAAGATGCGTAAAACTTCCAAAACAAATTTCCACCACCAACAACCACCCAGTGCACAGTAAAATACAGGTTCAATTTACCCCAATAAAACACCCCCGCTAAAATAGATTGTGCCGTAGCACCCCGCGAAACCCCTCCATATATACAATCATGGACCAGTCCTTCGGTTTCCCCAAACGAGGAAGTATGTCCTGCTGGTGAGCTATGGTAAAAAGTGGTGTGTATGAAATGCTTAAACCGAGTAACCCAAGACAGAACAGAATGGAAATGAAATGTTTGTGTGTGCGTATGAAGTGTGTGCGTAAGTGGCACGGCTCACTCCGTGACACTGTGCATCAACCATGCCAGAGGCCTTGTTTACATTTTTCATGCTTAAGGGTCATGCATTACATTTTCTATAAATATCCCCTTTTCCCCGTGCGACACGAGCTAACGAGTGAAAAACATCACCATTAAAAATCATCAATTGCTTTACTGTCCAGATTCCTTCATCTGCTCTCAGACCAGTGTGTTACTCATCCCAAAAAGCTTTTATTGGCACACATTGCTTGGGCTCCGTGCACATGTGATATCCCTGCCGATTAAATCATCTCTAGTGGTTGAAGATAATATGTCACGAAATGAATAGATGAGGCGATGGAACCTTTTGCTGCGTAGAAAGGAAAGCCTCTACAAGCATTTCCCAACTCCCAAGGTTTGGAATTTGACTCAAATAAATGATCTTTTTTTGTTACAAAGTGCAAATAAAAACAGTAGGATTATGATGTATGTATGTGAAATGAATTAGTGCCCGGCCAGAGGGGCACAAGCCCTTTTAAACAGTCATGTGACCCAACATAGCTTTGGGTCACGTGACTTCCGGACACTTGTAGACACATTAGTAGTTTTAGAGGACATAGCCCATTATTTTACTGCATCATACTCTGGTTTGAATCAAGCAACACTATATTAAAGATATTTAATTTTTTTTTCATTTTCCTGCACATTGTCTATGTAGCAGCAGTTATTCTAGCAAAATGCTAACATCAGCTAACACAGCCCAGGCTATGGAATATATGTTTTTAAAAAGCTCATTAAGAATTGGAAATTGATAACACATTCCAAACTAGCTGGAGAGGAGATTAAGGAGAATTAGTTGATTATTCTGGAACTGCGGTGTACCAGAGGCAGGAAAACATCCTGGCCAGGCCAAAAAGACACACACACACACAAACTGCATTGGAATCTACAGTATCTCTGTCACACAATTATTTGACAGCCAAAATTCAAAAAAGAATTGCTGGCCCTCTTCTCTCCAGTAAGATTCACATGATGCAGTGAAAAGCTGAGTA
Source organism: Takifugu rubripes (assembly GCF_901000725.2). Taxonomy (NCBI): domain Eukaryota; kingdom Metazoa; phylum Chordata; class Actinopteri; order Tetraodontiformes; family Tetraodontidae; genus Takifugu; species Takifugu rubripes. The sequence goes on along the minus strand of NC_042301.1, from coordinate 14,090,363 downwards.
GGAGATAAGATGTCTGAGTGGAAAAGGTTGGGTCCGTGTAATTAATTCCAACCGAGACATCTAAAGCATGATGAGGAATGACTATTTTATCGGTGAATGCAGTCTTTCTTCAGTTTGTGTCTTTGACCTATTCCTGGCTTCCGAATATTCCACACGATCACTTGTGTGCTTCCTCACAAATGAATGAAATTTGGAAAAAAAATATGATAGCTGTTGAGGCCATTAGATAAAATATGTGGTAAATGTAAATGTTTTTCTGTGACTACCATAATTGGGCATTTTCGAAATCTACGTTATCAAGTAGTGTTGGGCATAGTATTAATCTTTATAATTAAAATAACAATATTTTATTACATATTTATTAGAATGAAAATGAAAAGATGAGAGGGAAAACAATTACAGCAGTTACTACCGTAGAGTAGAGTGGGCTTCCTCACTAAAGAAAAACTACAATACCCACAATTCTCCACGCAAAACGCGTTCAGGAAAAATGGCGGCGTCCAGGCGTCCGTCAGATCCCAGCACAAACATTCCAGATTATGAGTACCAAGACGTTAACACCAAAGCATTTCATATCGGCTCTTTTAGAACAGAGTGGCTTAATAGACTGAAACCGAGCGACTACTCCTTCCAGGTGGAGGACGAAGACGCGTTCGACGCCAAGTTTGCTCAAGAGTTGGGAGTCAATGCCGAGACCATGATGGAGCTGAAATCCGTCTGCAAGTAAAATAATGTTCAATTGTGTTGTCTTAGATTCGTAATTTTCTTTTATTAGATAAATAGACCGCGTTGATACGACGCTAACGATACAGCAGCATTAAAATGCTATAGGTATTTCCTGTCACCGTGTTGTGGGTTATTGTGTATTATTCAATAAGCCACAGCTGTTTAAATGGAAGTTTAATATATGATTCTAAGTAGATATTGTTAGTAAATTCCAATCTTGGGGCACATCCCTCCATGCATTTCACTATACTCATGTTTCTAACATTGTACATTAGTGTGATTCGATTATTAAAATATATAATTTCCTCTTTTTTCTCTTTCTAGCGTTGAGTCTCTCCGTTGCGACGATGCAAAAGTGGATCCAGAGGTTGTACCTCCTGATTCAACGCTGCAGACGCTTGTGTATGGCTCTGTTCTTTATCGCTGGTCATGTCGGGTCAGAACGAAAGGCACATGAACACATTTCAATGCTCTTCTGTTCGCTCTGGACAGGCAACGGAAGGAGAAGCAGGATCTCAAAGCCTCTAAAAAGTTTTTCAAGAACAGACACGAACTCTACGCGGATGAACTGGTGGGTTGTTGGGCAATCAGAATAATCTTATATCACCGTGCAGCCTTTGAATCCATGCTTTCTTGTATGTTTGACCCCCCCCCCCCCCCCAGGAGCGTCTGACCATTGGCAAGAACCCAGAACTGGTGGACGACATGGTCCCAGAGGGAGAGCTCATTCTGACCATCAACGTTTTCTACCCAGATGTCATTGAGAAGGTGCGGTATCGCCATCGCAGTTCCTCCCACGATGTTGCGCAGCTTTCTAATGTCCCTTTCCCACCGCAGTTCAACTTCATCAGGCCTCACGCAGCTCTGCTGATGATGGGCTCCCACACCTTGGCAGAGCTCAGGGACGCTATCTGCTGCGTCAGTGACTTGCAGGTGTGCGGAGAATTCAGCAACAATCCGGACGCGGCTCCCTCGTTCTTAAGCAAGGTCAGAAAAGGTTTTACAATCTTGTCCCAAAATGCCACGTCGGCATCCAGCTTGATGGTGTTTGAAGTCCTCTTTTCTGTTTCAGGATCACTTCAAGTCGGCGTTCTTTTACTTTGAAGGAGTGTTTTATAATGACATGCGATTCCCAGAGTGTGTGGACATCAGCAGGTCTGTTCTCCTGCGACTTTCTTTGAACATTGCAGTGAATCAGAAAGTCTTCTGTTGCCATGGTAGTTCCGATACTCTTCCGAGAATGTTAGCAAGGGAGGTCATCAAGGCAGAAATCTGATCCTTGATATTACGGTTTACTAACCCAACTGACGCGACGATCATTGAACTCAATCTGCTTTTAACCACACTGAAGTTATCCAAGCAGGACTTCTGAGTAGGATGGTGATTCTTCAATACAAAATCAACTTCATTTTCTTCGAATCATTTGTTTTATGAATGTATCAACTCAGTTCTAATCAGTATTCCTATAAAAAAAATAATGTGGTAATATTGAAATCTAGGAATCAGATTTCCTTGATGATTATTTGCCGCTGGGAGGCAAACTATCAAAGACTCTACATCAGCACAGGATACACAATGGAGCTGATGACGCTTCAGCTTCTAAGTTACTAAGAAGGACCCAGAGCCGTAACCAGAGCGCAGCAGGCGTCGCGGAAAACTGCTTCGAATGTTAGCAGGTTGAAAATCTGACGAGCTTCTTACGTCAGCCGCGCTTGCTCCCGTCACAGGACGACCATCGAATGGGCAGAGTCGCACAACTTCCCCCCCTTCAGCCAGGCCAAGATGGAGGACACGCGGTTCGTGGATCTGAAGGTGAAAGTGGGCTTCCCGTACCTTTACTGTCACCAGGGAGACTGCGAACACCTCATCATCATCACGGACATCAGGTCAAAACCAGTTTTATTGCAACTAAGTGTTTCTGCTCACGCTCACGCATTAGAACTTGAGCAGACAGAAATACTAGATCTGACCGATTATCTACACAGCTGTTACAAATCCATGACGTCCTCTACCTTCATTCTGTCGGGCCGTAGTATATGGTGGTTTTGTCATGAGACGTGAATTTTGAAGGACACTGTGCTCGTTACGAGATCTGACATAAAGCCCTCTCTTGTCGGCTTAAACTGTGCTTCACAAGACCTTGCAGCTAATCTGGTTCCAAGAATCGGGGGGAAAAAATGGGCAGTGGCAGAGGAATCTCCTCGTGCAGCGGAGACGCTCGCAGAAGCTGCTCTTCATGTCACGAACGACTTTTTTTAATTATTTTTTTACAGGCTGGCCCACAGGAGCGACTGCCTGGACAAGAAACTGTATCCGCTTCTCACACACAAGCACAGGTTCACCACGCAGAAGTGCAGCGTCTGCCACGTCTTCATCGGAAGGTGCGTTTTTGTTCTTCCAAGTCAAAGCGCGTGAACAAATCAGGACTTTGAATCCTCCTTTCTCCCCAGGTGGTTCACCACCGGCGACCGGTTGGCTCCGAGCGACCCCTGCCTCTTCTGCGACAAGTGCTTCCGAATGCTGCACTATGACGCCCAGGGAAACAAGCTGGGAGAATTCCAGGCCTTCCCATTTGTGGACCGTGGTGCTTTCAACTAAAGCTGCTCTCGGAACGCTGGTTTAATGCTGTATGATACAGTTTATTTATTTCTTGAAGAAATGTATGCGAGTTAGTGTTTTTTGTTGACGTCTTGATTCTGTAAGATTTCACACACCAGTTTAAATTTTTCTATTTGCCACGATGTTCAATAAAGTTACGGAACTCGTCCAAGATCTTCGTCTAGTGTGACGCAACTCCCCCCCGATCAATGATGACACGTTAATGTATGCATGAGCTACTTTATTATCAGATGCCAAATCAGGACAACAGACAAAAATACTCTTATTTACAACTATTTTAAAAATGATAAACTTTAAAAATAAGACACCGAGCCATGGTTGAGAGAACAACGGTGAGTTTCTCTTCAAACTGAAAAGCATCCAGAAATTCTAAATTTACTGGCGTTATCAATGAAAACTGGAGTAAAATTCAAATCATACTTTTACTGAAAGCAGAGCTAAATTATGTTCACAGTGCAGCTACGCTACTGGTTATTACTCTTCATCCTTGCTTTTTTTTTTGCACGAGGTAAAAAAATAAAATAGGCTGTCGTCACAGGAGAGGAAAGGTCCGATGAACGGAAACTTTTGGGCAACGGCGCGAGACAGGAAGTAAAGCACTGATCAGAGGAACTGGGACGGATCTAAGCTAAGGTTCTGTGGGTACAGCAGCATATCTCCTCTCCTGGACGTGCACGGGGAGTGTTCATGTCGCCTCCTCTTGAGGTGCTGGGGCACTTAAAAACAGAAAATGACACAAAGACTTTAAACCTGAAACAAGTTTAAAAAGCAATTCCAGGATTTCTAGGCAACGCGTCAGATCTGATTATTGCAATTACTTCCCTCTCACTTATTGGACCTTTATGGTAAACAGGCTCAGTGATAACATGTGGACACCTCTGAAAAGATGCTTGATTGTTTTTATAAAGCGGATGAATGAGACAGTGCATTGCTTCAGGGCTAGTGTCCCTTGTGCCCGGTCATATATTCATCAACAAATTTCGAGGAATCTGACCTGGATGCCAGAACAGAAACCTTTCAACTCCATCATCGATGTTCTAGGCCTCATCCACTTATCATGCACAAGCTTGGAAGTCGCTCAACAAACCCAGCACTGCACTCTGATTGGCTGTAACGTTTTTGTTTAGAGCAGCAGGAAGGTTCACAATTCTTGTTGTTTACTTAGGTGGTCTAGAGCAAGGATGGGAAGACCCAGTCTGAGGACTGGATTCAAGCCAAGTTTTCCATCATACAGGTAGACAACCCTTTCACCTGGGATTGTACTTCCCTTGGGGAAAGCAGATCCTACCTGGTAGGACAAAAACATGGCTTGAATCCCAGTAACAGTTTTTTTTTGCTGTCTTCTCATGAGACAAGGTGCCAACAGTTCCTGAGAAAATATAACTTAAGGTAACATTTATGCTTTAACACAGAATTGGAAACACACCTTTAAGCAGAATTAAGAGGGGAAAATGTAGGATGTGTGAATATTAGAACCAAATAAAAAGAAAGAAGGCCCACAAGGTGCATTAGCAGTGTGAAACACGATTATTAGCCATAGAAAAGGAAGAGGCTTCTTACTACAACAAAATGTTTTCTGTTTGAATGACCCATTATATAACTGTGTCCTATTTTTATAACAGATTGATCAATCATTATGAGATGTTTCACACAGAGCCGGGACCCTTTTCTTTATTTTCCACTTTCATTGTGAGAAAGGTCTGTAAAATTCTAATGCACCTGTGGTTTTCTCCGACTGAGGTTTCTTCAGGAAGCTTTTCTCCTTCCACCTCTTGCTTCTTCTCCTCGGGACTGGTATTACCATTCATCATCCTGTCTGTAAAGGGCAGTGAGGGAGACAGACAAAGACTACCGTACATCACATCTTAATGCACCACAGAGATGAGTGAACACAGAAGCATGTGATGGCACATGCTGAGCTTCAGACCTTACTGAGGAAAAACAGGATTTTCCATCCATTTAGCATACTTTGCTAAACAGAGAGTAGTTTTTTTTTTGCCGAACTACAGTACGTAAATGGAGACATTTGGCCAAGGAGGAAGCAGCAGACCTTAAATTTATTTAGAGATTCTATGAGATTTTCCTGTAAAAGAGGCCTGCGCCAAAGGCCAGGCTTCTTGAGGAACTGGTTTTCATCCCATTTAACTGGGGTGAACTAAAGATTTCAAATTGGTACCATTCTGCCTCCTTCATCTACCTATTCCATATCTCCCCGTAGCACTTTCAGAAAAAAGCTGCCACCAGCTGGACACTGATGGAATTACACGCCACAAATTACACTACACAAACAGCAGTCAAATGAACACTAATGATGCCAGATAAATGGCTTCTCTGACTTGCTGTAAACTGAGATTGGGAGGTTAACATATATACATACGCAAGACTTTCTTCTATTTTTGCCAGATGGTGGAGCACAGCGCAGTTAATCTCTCTTTTTTATGCTACAAAGTGGTAATATTGCGTGATCATACGTAAATTCCTTCACTAAAGTGACACCGTGCTTTCTGCTGCCTCCTGACGCTGCACCGGGCGAGGCACAGAAGAGGCAGCCGGAGTGTTTCGATGGACGACAGAGGATGGAGCGGACACACAACGGGGAGTGGGTTGCATTTGTGATGCTACACTGTCGTTTGTTTCCATAGATTCAACCTTTAAAAATCCGAAAAAATAAGTTCACAGCAAACCTGGATTTTAATGTGATGACTGCCAAATCCTGTGCATGTGCAAATAAAGCCCATGAGAGGTGTCAACAGTGGGCAAATCCTCAGAAATGATTTAAAATGGCTGAAGAGGGACACTAAAATGAACAGTACCTGAGTTATTCTCTTTAGTTTGCTCTGCCCTCTTCAAGGCTCCTTTCCTCGCCTCCTCAAACTGTCGCTGTTCAGCTATAGACTTGTTGAGCACCTGGCTGAGCACACAGTCACCTTCTCCAACCAGGAACATGCTCTTAAACTTGTTATACAACATGGTGGCCTTGTCCATGACGTCCTGGCTCGCCTTGAACCGACGAATCTACAACACGGGGATAAAGTCAAAGGTATAGAATCACACTTGGTCAATTAGCAGTTACAACATTTACACGACAGAAGGAACCTTTTTCAGCGTGGCGATGAGTTCGCTGTGCTTCTGCAGGTGCTGAGTGGTGACCTGCAGGGTGCCGATCTCATCTAACGCATCCAGGCACTTCTTCACATCCTGGTGAGGAGTGAGTGGAAGAGTCCATCAAATATGCTCGTTTATCTAAACACATGCACTTTTTCTAGGGGAATCTGTCTCTGAAAATAAAATCTACACCCATCCAGTAACCCCTGATCACTGATGACCTTACCGTTCTGTCAATTTTCAGTGAAATCTTGATTTCACTGTGCAATCTCTGGAGCTTCAGGTCAGTTGATATTTCTGCACAAGAAAATAAACGATGAATCTAGTTGCCATGGCTCCGGTTAAAGGTACATTTCAGCGGCATTTCTGAATTGGATGCTGACCTTTCTTCTTGACGCCGGCCCTCTCATCATTTTTGTTCCCATCATCTTTGTTTTGACTGAAAAAATATATACATCAAGTAATCAAGGTTGACGTGTTTGAACTGCAGTTGTCACAAATGCTGTACGTACTCTCTGAGCCGGCGCATCTCTTTGTCCATTTCTGAGTGTATCTTTCTGCCTTTGGTTTTCTAGGGTTAAAAGAAAGGGCCAATTGTACCGACTCTTCTCTTTGTTACAGACAGCTGCTGCATCACACATCTGCACACTTGCCTCTTCGTCGTCGTCCTCGTCTTCATCGTCAGAGTCTGAGGAAGAGTCATCCTTTGACTGTTTCTTCTTCTTGGCATCAGGCTCCCTCCCGTCGCCATCTTTTATGGTGCCTTCCTCCCTTTTGTTCTCCCCCTCTCCCATCTTAGATCTGTCCTCTGCTGCTCTCTTTCTCTTTCTGTCAGACTCTGCAGAGTCCCTGCAAATGAAGGTAGCTGGGGTTAGGGTCAGCTGCATCCTGGAAAACTGCAAGGGTTGTGTGTGTGTGTGTACAAATTCCCTGTTTATTAGCGAAATGACAAAATTTACATTAAAATGCCACGGAGATGGCTCAAACTAAAAATACGCCTAGAAATTTGGTCTAAATTGCAACACTGAGTGACGATTTGACACTTTATCCAAGCCACGTCAGCTTTAAAAGGTGGCCATACAGCCTCCAATATCTGAAGTGCGTGTGCACTTACATGTCGCTTCCTGAGCCTTGTTCCTGAAGCAGAAGTAGCTTCTCACTTCTGGGCTTCCTGCCTCTTCTTTTTGGACCTTCTCCACCTGATCAGGAAACAAACCACACAGGAATGCTGATATATCCTAGATAATCAATAGTGTCTTACATCTATAAATGCCGTGAATATCTGGTCTGATGTGTGTTAACTGTGTACCTCCATCCATCCATGATTAGAACAAATGAGAAGCAGTGAGGACTACCTGAGTGACTAGCGGGGCTTCCTGGAGCATCATCCTTTTCAGTCTCTTGTTCATTATCAGTCTGAGACAAAAACAAAAAGGAAAACATAATGTCAGATTTAAAAATAAATAAATAAATCACCCATCTTCAACCGTTTTTCTCCATTCAAAATCAAGTTAAAACACTCCAGATAATACAACTTCCCACCTTTTTCTTTCTTCCTCTTTTGGCCTTAGGTACATCAGAGGAATCTTTCTGTTCCACGCCCAAAAATAAAAAACAGGTTAGTTTTCAATTATCAAATATCTTATTTTTATATAAATCAGACAACAAAAAAGACAAATACGCATCTAAAGTGGACAACCTTTAAAATATTAAACGGTACAGAGTGTAACCATTTTATATTCATATTTCTTAAGTTAAGTTCAATTTGTAATATCTACATGTAAACACTATTTATTTCTGTACTGGAAATACAGACTAAAATTCTTACAATCTATATTCATGTCGCCAAATATAAACTTTATTACACATCTTTGTCATTCAAACTGTATGCAGTATTTAGATCAGTTAAAGCATGTGTCCAAATTCCACTATCACAAATAAGAATATCAAATAACACGTAGTGAAAACTCAATTGCCAATTCAACAGATTTAAAGATACATGGATTGATATAAACTGAAATATTTAATATTATGTTTTGATACACGAGGAATTTGGACAAGCTTAGAAAAGCAGAAAGAAAAAGATAAAAGTCAACACTCATTAGATGCATAAACGAGTCCGTTTCTCCGGAACAGAGAAAGTTGTGCATGCGAAAATCAAAAACGAACTCCAGACAGAAACTTGCTGAATATGTAGAGAGGATAGACAGAAACTGTGGATCACATGTGTTGATATCAAGGAAAAAGAAAGACAAATGCTATTTCTGGAAATCACATATAGAATTAGTATCCCAGGAAAAACCCCAGCTGGATCCAAACCAATCAAGACTTTAACAGATTCTTTGCTTCAATCCCTGCAAATGTATCTGTCTGTAAATCACCTCACCGAACCCAGAACAAGGAACTCTATTCAAAACATCAAGACGAGACCACGACCTCCCACCAGAACTCGTGTCACATGCTTTCCCACATGGGAGGGAACGGGGCCACCTTCACCGCTTTAAAGGGTCCCAACATGCAAAGTACGTACATCCTGGTTCTGAGGACCCTGCTCAGAGATCACAGCCCCTTCCTCCTGCTCCTCCTCCTCATTCTCAGCCTCACTTCCTGGGACCTGAATGCACCCAAGACACATCATAGGATGCAGTGTGGTGGGGGAAAGGGGAAAGGTATCCAGTATCCTTCTGTTGCAGACAAGGGGCTTTAAATATTAACTAAGCGGATGTTTCATCTGACAAAGAGTAGAAAAAAACAGCAAAAGAAGAGAGAAGCTGACAGCACAGGAACATGGCAGGAGTCGTGATATGTGCTCGCAGACTTCAGTTTGAGCCGTCATGTCACCTTGTCATCTCCGTCCTCTTCTCGTTCGGGGCTGCTGTCGGAATTCTTGTTGGCAAAAGTGTCTTGGGCCACCGGCTTCCCGCAGAGAGGCAAAATTTAATTAAAGCAAATAAAGTGAATGTCAATGTATAGATCAGGTCAGTTAACAAGAAGTCCCAATAACCGCACTATTAACCAAGCTTGTTTTAATTGTAACTGTAGTTTTACTTTCTCTTAATGCAGAAATGCGTTACATCAAACAAGCATGTGTGGATTTTCTTACTTAATTTTTAAAGCAAGGACCGTTTCATATGGCTACATTTGCCACGTCACCGCTGAAGCGCTATACCGCCATTTTACCTTTGGTGCAGTAAGCTCCACTTTCGGGTTGTTCTCGATCTCCCACAGCCCTTCATTGAAGCCTTTGCGTTTGTTGGGCTTGGCGTACTTCTCTTTGTTGGCCTGATACGGAAAGATGTCTTTTGGGCCAAGAAACGCACTGTCAAAAATCAACGATAAGTATGAAAATTAAACTGTTATAACATCAGGAACTCACAGGCAGGCACTGGGCCACATATTTTTAATCTAGCAATAATGTAGTAGCAGTATTTATTTATTTATTTTTAAACAGAAGTGTAAACTTAAAATCCTACATCTAGCAACATAACGGAAAGGTAAGCGTTATACGTTTAAAATGCCACAACCGAACGTTTGCATCAAACTAAAAACTGACATTGCACTTTAGAGTGCAGTTTCAGTTGTAGTCATACTGAAGTAGCAGAATGGAGGTAACGGCAGGACAACTTTCAATATAACGTGTTTGTGGGGTGTGTGTACTGATTAGTAATAACCCCCCAAATATTATTTTCCCAGTCTGTTACAAACGTTTCATGGGTCCCGAAGAAGAAGATGGGATATTTGATATTGGATGGCTTCACAGCACCATCGGGAACCTCATCGATCTGCAAGACAAATGACAAAAACAGATCCATCAGCACAATGTAGCACAAGAGCAAAACAATGCAGCGAAAAGCCAAATCTCCTGCTCCTCGGATATTAACAGTACACCTGCTTTACATGACATGCAATAGGCATTCGTTGTGTCTTGGGTTCCATATTAAAATTCAGGAGAGACTCACTCTTGCAGGCCAGTGTGGATAACCCTTCATCTTGGCAAAGATCAGATCACCAGGCTTCCAATCTCGAGCCATGTTTAATAAATACCTGTTTTAAAAAAAAAAAAAAAAAAAAGACACACGTTGAACATATTCACAGTGTCACCGCCTAAATAAAACTAGTTCGTCAAGACTACAGCAACAAGAACACTGTGGATAATAACTTATATGAAGGTTAATGTTACTGATATTAAGCTGGGAAAACAAGCTAGTTGAACACACAGGAACATGATCAATGGATGCTAACAAACATACAGCAATTCAGTCACCGAACCAATGTCAATTACCTTTTATCGGGCCCACTTTCGGCTAACGTCTATAAAAACTCCAGATTGGGCTTATTAGATATTTAGGTAGAGTTGTCGAAGGAACGCACTTATTTACCAGAAACAGCGCCACTCCTCCTGGACAGACGCACGTTTTCAATCCCGCGCAGGACGTCGACCGACTGTACCAACAGGTGAAAAAATGGGGGGAGTTCAATCTAATTGCACTTCGTTACACGTGTTGTTTTTCATTAGCTGAGTACAAATTTCAGAAATAGCATAGGTAAAAATACATTTTATTCAAACGCTGATCTGAAGTTATTACAAATATATATTAATTCGGCTTACTATGAGAATAATAACACTGGACCTCTCCGGCCGCAAAGACCTTCCGCAGCACACGTCTTTGAAAAAAGTGGGCGTTTACCACCGCGCATGCGTATTTCATGTCTAATGTCTATTGGCTGTTTCCAAACACCGGAACCTACTGACATATAATCTAATTTTTCCAGTATTGTCAGTTTTGTTGCTGTACTTAGTTATGACATGATCATTAGTTATGATTTTGTGACACTTTAAGCGAATCGTTTTTTAAAAAATGCGAGCAGCGACAAATCTAGTGACCATTTCTGGTGTTATTGGAGACTTTTCTCTGACGTGTATACACGCACCGTCCTGCCGGCCTCGGTCGTTTCACTTCGTGCATCATGTCTCTATTTATTTCACATTAAATGTGTTTCGTCAGACTTTAATAATGCTCTCCGCTTCAAAATGCATAGAACTATGTGAAGTTCTATAAAATACCTAAAATTAACCTGCAGCCCACTTTTCCAGCTTTCTTCTCTTGTGCACTTGTACTTAATAACTATATATATAGTGGGCAGATGTGTATATTTTTTGTCGCTAATGGCAAAAAATATGCCATTTTTTAACTTGCTAATGTAATTTTTTTTTGTATCACTTTGGCAGATGAATTGAAATCAGCTGTTCTTACACTGACCTCCAGTGGACAGATGGCGTATTACTGCCTGTCACTGGTACGCCAATAAAATTGTTGTTTTCGTACAATGTATTCCGTTTAGAATTAAACATTGTCTAACTAACAATGATGACTACGGTATTCAGAATTATTGTCATTGTGTTATTAGTTTCATTCACTCATACAGATAATGCAATATTCCAGTGTAACGAAATTTATAACTATTTAAATATATTTTAAAACACGAGCTTGCCGCGTCCATGAATAGCACCACTGCATTGTAGACAAAAGATGATCCTGAAAGTTGAAGGACATGCTCATCAGCCTCAGGGTCCTGTAGAGGGGAGGCAGCAAAGGCCATAGGAGAGTGGAGTAGACAAAAGAAGATGGGCGCTATGCAGCCCAGGTCCAAGAATAACTCACAGGAGCTGGTGGGCCCCCCTGCCCAGCCTGCGAGGTGAGAGACCTCCATGTTGGACCCTGGCCAGCTTAGTGGGGTACCTGCTCAGACACATGGCTCAAACAGAGACCAGGGACGGACCTAGAGAGAGAGAGATGACAGTGTTTTAGTGTGCGGACACAAATGTGAGTGTATATCCTTCACCCCGGCAGACGAGCTGTTGGCAGAACATCCCAAACCACTCCGTCTCGGAGGGCCGCGGTGTCTCGCTGTCTTTCCTTGCTCATTTGTTAACCTACCTCTCTTCTTTAATGGATCCTTGCTCACATGCCTACAGAGGCTCATACTGTATATAACCAGAACCAGTTGTCCTCCTGCTTTGGCGCTGTCCTTTGGCCATTTGGTGTGAATTTTCTACATTTTTGGAAATATACAGAGAAAAAGAAGAATCGAAACAGAAACAAAAACACAATAGAACTTCTAGAAAAGAAGTTGTTTTTAAATTCTCCTGTGTGGCATCAGCTGAAGGGCACCTTTCTTGGACTTCCGTGAGGGATGGCGTCCTTGAGCTTGCGTGTGTTTTATGCACGTGTCATACCCGTGGATTGGCATCTCTCCCTTTACTGCTGGCAACCCTTCAGCGTGTTAGGGGGATGGACAGGGTTGCCACTGGAGAAAGATAAACTGGTTGCAAAAGACAGGTCAGTGCATTCATTAGCAAAGCTGCAGTTAGGAAATGCTGCTCAAGGTGGCAAGGACGCGATGATCTGAGGCCAAAAAGGAGCAGAAGAGTTGTGCAAAACAATAGAATTTATTGTCCTATAATATCATTATACTCTACAGCTATTACACATTATCACAGATGCCCGGCTAAAGAAATTAGGCATTTTCACAGAATTTCTTATTACATCACATATTTAAAATCCAATGAACTGGTGTTTAAAATTGATCGTAAATAATAGTCATTCAAAAAAATAACCCGTGGTCATAGATGCAATACAAAAAACTATTTTAAACCAAAACAGCCTGAAATCCAAACACATATAGGATGGACTGTGTTATATAGCAACATGTTCAACTTATGGGGCATTTAAGTTACAAACCTTTTAATCCTTGTACCTGTCGCATGTCCCTTATGTGGATGAACTGCATCTACAATTACAACTTTTTAATTGCGTTCATTTGACAGTAAATCTTTTCTCTTAGTGAAATATGTGGGACTCAGCATTCGTTTTTAAAGAAGTGCAAAATAGATTCACATGTTTTTTGAATCCTCATAACATTTTTCTGTTTAAAGCTCATTTTCTTAGATGATACTAGTCAGGCACTGTTTACTTACTTTCAATTTCTTTCCCCGCCACCGACCTGGGATTAAAGATTCTCACTCATTACGGTTGAGGACTTCCAAAGGAGGCGTCCGAGAGCTTCACACACTCCGCAAGATAGAGAGAGAAAAAACGAGAGAGAGAGAGAGAGAGAGAGAGAGAGAGAGAGAGAGAGAGAGAGAGAGTGAGAGAGTGTAAGAGAGAAAGACAGTCGGGCCCTCGGACAGCAGGTGAGTGTGTGAAAGCAGGCCGTGACAGATGCTTCTGTCAATGTTCCAACAGTCGCCGCTTTGTGGGAGCAGCACAGATGCCTCCTCTCCCCCCTCCCTCCCTCCTCGCCTCCCCTCAGTCTCATCCTGCCCTCCCCCCCTCCTCTCCGCAGGCCGTGATGAGGGGATAACAAGACAGGAGCAGTCCTCTCAGCAGTAAAGTGACCACACTGGCATGGTCTTACATGCGGACGGGGGGAGAGAGGTGATGGAGAGGCGCAGGCCGCCAGCCCAAGGCTTGAGTAGCTCTCTGCTGTGGTGGCAGCAGCGGCGGGGTTATAAATGTGGGGGTCAGCGTGTGAGGACAGAAGAAAGGCTCTGCTCTCGAAGCCGTGGGAGCCGGCTGAGACGTTGGGGTCCGCGCCGGTCCGCGCCTGCGAGGAAAGCAGATGTTTTCACTCGAGGCCGTGCCAAGTTTTCAGAGCAACCTTCAGCTGCTTGGAGGTCAGGTGTTCAATAGGGGGGGCGGGTGTGGGACATTTCAGAGGCAAAAGCTTCAACTTTGATACAACAACATATTAATTATGACGGCGGACCGCGGGGCAGAGGGTTGTAGAGGAACATCCCATCCAACTGTTTTGGAGCCTCCGTCAGTCTGACATTAGTCAGAGCTGGACTGCAGATTTCCTGCCCCAGGCAGCAGGTTTCACTTCTTTATGACATCTTAGGAAGGTGTAGAAGTATGTGAAATCACTTTGCTCAATTAAATGTGCTGTAAATGAAATACTCAAATGAATCTGCGGGGAATCTCGATTTATATTTGCCAACACTTCTTTAAAAAGTGTAAAGAAAAATGACAATAATAAAACATAAATTCAGCTCGCGAGGGTGTTTCCTCCTTGAGTAAGACAGAGCTAAAATCAGAAAATAAAGATAAATAGAAACAGAGATAGGAGGCATCCAAAAGAAATGAAAATAAATGTACTTCTTTGCCAAAACAGAAGGGAAACACACTCCACTTCATTTGTGTTTCAGAAAAGTAACGCACTACAAACTGGCAGCATCTTGTTGAGGTCTTTTGTTTTATCCGCTTGTTGATAAAGGACATTTTGAGCGGGGCCGCACGTAATACGACAATTAGTTTCATCATGGAGCCACAGTGATTGCAAAAAAGTGATCCTAAGACTTTATCGCTCCCCAGCCCGATGAGTTAAGAAGGCGGTTTCACCTCATCTCAACCTTTGCATTGATTTTTGAGAGAGTGGGAGATCTGAGGATTACAACGGAGAGCAGAAATGAAGACCTAGCTTACTGGCTCTTTTTTGTATTTGGCAAATGGGCTTGACAAAGATGGAGGAGACAAAATCTAGGGCTTACAGCCGCGGCACCCAATCGGGGTAACTTGAAAGCAGCGCTGGGATGGGAAGCTGGGAGTGAGGGTACCTCATTTAGCAGCAGTGAATTTGGACAAGGGGCATGGGGAAATGCTTAAAGTAAACCACAGAGGCCCCAACAATCGTCAGGAATTGAGACGTTTTAAACCTTTAACGGGGGACTGTGATCAAAGCGGCAAGTGGATCCTCGCTTGAGTGTGAATGCAGAATCGCAGGGAACTGAGGGGATTGTGGGGGGATCATGGCAGGTTGAAAACGTAAAATCAGCACATTAGCTTTATGAGGGCGTCAGAATATAGGATGATCTGGGGATCATTGGACCCGTGGGGAGCCAAAAAGAATCCAGCATGTACCGAGCAGAGCGGAGGAAAAAGGAGGCCACTGCTGACAGAAAAGCCTCTCTTATCAAAGATGCAGTTGGAGGGGGAATAATCGCGCCTTATTCCCAAGGATAGCCACATCAGGCACAGGTTGAAAACCGTAAAATGATCTTTAAGCACATGCTGCTGTGGGCTAATCAGTCTGTGTGTACCTTTCATCGCAACTTTTCTCTGTAAAGTTCTCCCGCCATTTACCGCCTCACTCGTTGTTTCATCTCATCAGAGGAACCTGCACAAGCCTGTGTGGCGTATTCTGTGATCCCATGCCCACCGGCTCTAGGTATGGACCTCACGTCTCCTTCCCCTTTTTAAACCCACCTCAAACAGAGCACAAATTAGCCAGGTTCTACCCCCTCTTGCTGCAGCCTCTCCCAGTCGCTGGGCTAATTCAGAGGAGTGCTAGCCTTGGGTTGCAGGGGTTCTTGCTATTGCTGAATTATAAATCAAAGGGTGCTTACATGAAGCCGCTTGCTAATTATGCGTTCGCTCAGTGCTTTTTTCCTACGTACTTTGTCGCTTTATACCAGCTCTGATCCCTGGGAGGTAGTGGACGGTACAGAAAAAGGCCGGCCAGTTTTCACATTATCGCAAAGATGAGAGTGATAATTTGCCTCTGATCAGTGCATGGGACATTGATATTAGGACCCACCACATGGTCAGACCTTAGGCTGCGTCCTTGATGTCCAAACTCCCACTGATCCTCCTAAGTACGAGGCCAAATGACCGCGACGGCCCTTATGCTAGCTCTCTTCAGCCCTCGCAGCTTGAGATATTTTTATCCTGGAGAATCACTCCTCTCTTGCTCTGTATTTGTGACTTCCTCATTCCCTCCATGTCCTCTGAGTGTCATTCTCCACCCCCTCCCAGCCCGCGAGGTGGACCAATTTATCACTGGCCAAAGGAGGGCCTTCACTTTGTCTGTTTTTGAGCCTCAACCTCCTAATGAAAGGGGGTGCTGCGTCCCAGCCGGTCCAGGGAGATTTAAGGGGCCAAGAAGTCCAGTTCCAGGACCAACTTGGGGAAGTAATTACCTCTCCGCCGGACCACTGAGAGACGCCCCTCCAGCTGGTCAGAGCAACTCACACGCTTTGGACTTGCACTCTTGGGTCTATGGCCCGGCCTCCATCATTAGGGAGGCTCCTGAACCTGGATGTCGTATGACCCAGGATGAGGGTGATGCAACGAGGTCGGCTCAGCGTGCCTTGGCCCTGGTAGCCGGTATTGGCGAAAGCATGGGAGGCTCCGTGCCAAACTCAACAGACGAGAGAAGAAAGTGGGGTGATAGAAGAGGAGGGGCTTTGACAGGAAGAGGAATGAACCGTCAGCGAGAGATAAATAACGAGGGGGAAGTGGGCAGCAGGTGACCCGCGGCAGGACTGCCTCGTAGGGACAGGGACCGGCTGACCTCCAGGCTGACTCTCACAAGGGGCCACCCACCGGTCACCTACGTGCACGCTGTCATGCCACAGGCTGGGGGAGGTGGACGTCCATCAGGACGGACTGCGGAGGAGATTGTGAACGCTCTGGCTCTGGTGCGAGGCATTGTGTCAAGGAGCAAAGAAAGACTGCTTCTGCTACATCTGTGGCCTATTTACCACACTTCACAGTTTTTATATTCTTAGAACTGTTAGTTGCTTGGTCTAAAATAGGTTCACAATGTAGAAGTGAACTGTTTGGCATTCAATCGAACCTTGTTAGGTTTTAAACACTATTAACATACAGACCTAAAAAATGGACTCTGACACTCATGCAGGCTTCACTATGATTATTTTATGGAATAATATTTGTATTCCATGTCATAATCCTTGATTTAGACACAGCATCTATAATAATTAGAACGCCACAATGTAAGTTGTGTCCCCAAATATAAACATCATCTTCATGTAAATATCTTTTTACAAATACATTGTTGAGTGGAAAAACTGTACTGTAATGGCAACAAATATAACTAAGCAGACCTTCATCTGTAAAATCAAACATCCTGATGTATCTGGAGCCACTCCAAAGCTAAAGTGCCAACTTCTAGCTTAAAACTTTCCCCACCCACATCCCTGTCTCCCATCACACCTTTTTTTTTAATGCTGAAAGAGTGCCTGAGGTTTTAATGTAATTTACTTTGTAATTTACTTCAGTCAGATGTCTGGGATGCCCATCATTGGCTTTATCTCTTCCTGTGGTATTGATCCTCGTCTCCGGCCAATCTCAACTCTGCCTCTGTCGGAGTTGCCGTATCCATATCTGTGCCACAGCCACCGTCCAGACAGCACATCTTCACTTATGAGATCATCTGTTAAATAAAATTAAAAATCAAATAGAGAATGCTATTATCAATATAAACATATTTCCTTTAGGTGGATGAATTAACTGTGTTACATGCATAAACATCTAAAGTTTAAAAACTTTTCTACTTAGAGAAGTTTTCTGTCTGGTGAAAGCGTTAGATAGTCAAAAAAGTAAGAAAAAGAAGTCCAAAGAAAGTGTAACTATAACAAATCTTAGTACCCACTTCAGCATATAACTTTTCAGATCAATCAGTGTTTTAAATTTTTTTAGATATGTTCTTTCAAATCAGATGTATACATCCACAGGAGAAAATAGTCCCACAAGACCAAAAAGGTATTTATTTTCATTGAAATATCTATTCTATTCTATTCTATTCTATTCTATTCTATTCTATTCTATTCTATTTTTGGTGTTAACACAGGGTAACATCATTTTGTGACCTTAGACTAAACTCACATTGTCTAAAGCTTTAGTACATTGAAGCCATTTGCCAATCAGAGAATTCTGGGTAATTATGGGTATATTGTCCTTTTAGACTGTTAGATGTGATATTGGTCCTTGACAAAGTTGCTCACTACAGTGGGAAGAACCAGCTGAGGAGTTAATGATTGTGTGTGTGTGTGTGTGTGTGTCTGTGTGTGCGCGCTCTGCCCTGAACGCATCATTGCCCAAGGCAGTCAAATGAACCCTATCCCATAATAGTGCGAGTTCTGGCCTGAGGAGAGGTGACAGCGGGCCAGCCTGGAGTCGTCACGGCGATGGCCCGTGTGGAAAGTCAATACTTGGTGAGTGGTGGAACTGAAGGGAGGGAGCAGAGCAAGCGTTGAGGGAAGAGAAGATCAATTTTGCTGTTTGATCTCGCACAGACTCTGAATAAATGTATATTTTAAGACGTCTTTCTGTCTTTTTCTCCTCCTGAGCAAACATTGACATTCTTCATGTTGATTCTAGACTTTTGTGGATAGAGACCTGATTTATCCAGCCTCTTGGACTTGTTATTCCCTGCAGTGGTTTTCCTGTTCTTCAGCAGCCGGGCTGAGGTGGCTGTGCAGACGCCACGCTGACAGTCGACCTCGCTGCAGCACAAACACGGAGGGCGGCCGTCCTGGCCATCATCCACCACCACCACCACCACCACGCACAGAAGCGCCCCTCTTCACGGCTCACACTCCCGGTCAAAGTCAACTGGACTCATACCAGACTGCTATCAAACAGCACTTTCAGTGACTCACGACCACACAGTAAATTCTCCGAGGCGCATGTTTTCCAGGCCTCAACCCTCGCTCCACCTGCGTCCGGGCTACACTCCGACCTCCGGAGACACGCCGGGGAGAAAACATTTCTTTATTCAAAACTCACTGATGCAAGAGTGACGCAGAATGCTCCAACGCCCGGACAACGCCGATGCACAAAAAGCAGCGGGCGGCGTTGCGATGGGTTGCGTTTGGCTTCAGCGGCGCTGTCGGACAAAATGAATTAATTTTACAGTAAAAACACAACAGGCGCCTGACAGCGTAAACACATGCAGTAAGTGTCAGAGGTGGTTTGAAACAAACCTAGAAAGTATCATGCTTCCCCCCTCCCCGTTTTGACGTTTGAAGAGGAGTCTTAAGCTCTTCTTCAAGGGCCACGCTGGTCCCGGAGGATTTGGCCCATTTAAAGCCTCGCCTTCTACTGATTACCGCTGTGGCTATCAGTGCCGCGGTCTTTCTCATCCTTGATCTGGTTTAAATAGTCAGTACTGCTGCCATAATTACAATTATATCACATTTAACATCACGGATTAAAGTGTTTCAAGGTTAAGCAGATTGGAAATAAAGGAGGATTTGAGCCCGAGTTAATGAATTATGCCGACTGGACACTTGTCTAAATTATTTATTGTCTCTATGATATTGAAGATATGGTCATTAGCAATTTAAATGTCTTGAGGGGAGTTTAACTACATTCTGTATAGGGTGTGTTAAAGGAAAAATAAAAGTGCTACTTGTCAGGCCTTTCGGTGTCTCGGTAACGTGCGTTCAAAAAGCATAATTATCCCCTCATTGCTTCAGATGCATAAATAATGCTGCTGACTGGATGTGAAATGCTTTTATTTTCTGAAATCGCGCCACAGATGTGGCAACATTGAAACATAAAATCAACTGAGATTAGATTAGTTAGGGATTAGAACACACCAGCGTGTGACTGAGCATGTGTGCTTTTTTTTGGGGGGGGGGGGGGGATTTTTCTCTAACCACGAACATGAATCATTGTAATGTAGGCCTAAAGGAACTTGTTCAGCATAATTAATGGGTATAATAGTGAAGCTCTGCAGCACCTTTACTATCACTTAACTTTGTTTATTGTAGATAAATAATGTTATTTGGTATTATCAGTTTCAAGAAGAAACACACAAGGTCCTTCTGGAGGCCTTTGTGCAGCTATTTAATTAATTAATGTAAGTTTTTTTTCCTAGTAATATTATTGTGTTATGTTGCTTTCCAAAGTGGCTTTGTGTTTTTGTCAAATTTAAATATTAAATGTAAAATCCTAAAATTGTGAAAGGACGACATAAAATGGAGCTGCAAACAACCAAATATATTTTGAAAAAGTAAAAAATAAATGTTCCATTGTTTGAAGTACTATATAGTATATTTGCACCATTATGCGTTGTTTAAAACAACTGAGGAAATAATTGTGTTACTGTGTGTGTCTGAATGTGTGTCCCTGTGTGTTTGTGTGTGTGCCTGACTGGATTTTGAAGGAAAGTAATGAAAGTGAATCATTTACACCTGGAGGAATATTGAACGTAATATAGAGAACCTGGCTGCTGATGGGATCTGTGAATATTGATCTTAATACACTCACCGTGTGTGTGCGTGTGTGTGTGTGTGTGTGTGTGTGTGTGTGTGTGTGTGTGTGTGTGTGTGTGTGAGAGCGCGAGAGAGAGAGAGAGAGGTTCTCTCCTCTATCTTGCAGGTTCTCTCTTTGAGTTTACCCTGTTTGTTATTCTGCTGTTCGCTGCGTACCATCTGTGTCCATTACAGAGTGTGTAGCGTCCTCCAAGGAGTTGCAGTGGATCATATAGTTTGTGACCTGTACCGGCCCTCGCTAGCATGCCTGTGAGCTAATAACGCAACAGTGGGGCCTGCAGGACTGCCTGCGCTTCGGCCCCTGTGCACCGCCGCTTCGGCATGCTGCGACTCTCCCCCGCCTGACCCCCTGACCCCGGTCGGGGCTCCGAGCTAATGAGCAGGTAGGCTGGCTGTTGTGGGGCCTTGCGGCCGCTGAGTTTTGCTCCGGGTTTCAGATGACATTTGTCCTCCCTGCAGAAGGAATTTGAAAGAGGCCGCCCGGAGTGAATGTTTGCGCTGTGAAAATCGCAGGAGGCTGCGGCTGAACATGCAAAAATCACAAGAGCCACACACGCAAGCTAGCCAAGGACAGCTGCATTAATAATTCACTAACATTAATTATGACATGCCCCCGACTCAGTTTGGTGCCAGTGCTGAGGGCGCGTTAGCGTGACTGCGTCTGTGAGGACCATCTTTCCCTCTGTTCCCTCTGTCTTCTCTCTCCATCCTCCCACTCTCCCTTCGTAGGACCGGCTACTGCTACCAGCCAGCTTCAACCATGGGGACCTAATTAAGGCAACATAAATGATGCGATGCTGATAAAGCAGTCACCGGTGCCATCGCAGGGCAGCACGCCGCTGCGCTGGCTCTCACCGGCCGCACAGCAGACCGGCGTGGATGACTGTGTTTGCTCGATTCTGCTTGTTTGTGGCGATGTGGGGGGAAAAGGCGCATGTGTGTTTGCGCGCGTCTGCGCCACCGGCTCCTCAGAAAGAGCTTGATTAACTCCAGCCTGGCAGTGCAGTTAGGCTGTGCAAATTACTGCAAATATTAATCAAAGCGGACCCTCACACACCCCCCCCCCCCCCCCCCCCCCCCCCCCCATCAGTTTCTTACAAATCATTTTCTAAATAATGAATAAAGCAGTAGTCATTAGAGAACAAAATCTATACATTTTTCTTTCTTCAGAGTCAGCAAAGACAGGAAAGCTTGTCATAATTGCCTCTAAAGGGAACGGTAAGGTTAGTGTTCAAGTGCAGAACACTTTTACATTATATTTGTGTTTATTATTACAATTTTGACCTCCTTTTTAAAAAAAACAACAAAACAGAAATGAGCACAATGGAGCTCCACTGTGCACCGAGAAACCTGTAGATTTGATTATAATGAAAAGTAAAAACGTTTTGGTTTTTTTTTTTGTAAGAAATGATATATTATTTGCACCCATGCTCTGAAAAACTACAAGCTAGGTTCTCAAAGATATGGGCAGCCGTCCCAGAATGCATTGTGCCTGGGGTATCAGCTGTGGAAGAAAATAAAAATCAAATAGACACTTGGATGAGAGTGTCAGGTTATCGGGGCTTATTTTTATTTTTATGGCTGATGTCCTAATTCAGATAAAATGCTTAAAATGTGTAACACGTTGGTACTAACAATGACGGGAAAATGCAATCATAAGCTTTCATTTTTATTTACAATATTTCCAAGACAAAATAGGATCTGACTTTTTGAAGAGTTACACAATATTTTTGTATTTTAAAAAGCTTCATTTCAAAGTCCAATTTTGATCCGTAGATTTATCTACGGAAACACTGGTGCCGTAGAAAAATCCATTCTTGACTTGAAAACCCAGCCAAATTCTAACCAGAAAACAAATTCAGAACTAATTGGGCCATTGTTCCCCTCATTTGTCGGGAAATGATCATTGGAGATTCCTTGAAGCCACGTGCTTTTGTGCAGTTATGAAGACTACAATGATAAAATGAGGAGAAGCCTGGAAGAAAGCTGGACGCAGATTTGGGAGACGCGCACGGAAAAAAAAGAGCACAGTGAGACGGCGGTCGATACACTGAGACAAGATGAAAATAGAAGTCTGGAGCCATCTGTTAACCTCCAGCAGTAGAGGAGGCAAACCACAGCCGTGCTTAATGTAGACGTGTGGGGACCAGCAAAGAGAGACAGCAGACTTAAAGGACTCTGAGGACACGATAGCTAAAGCGTATGAAACGGTGAGGTAATGAACCTTGAAAAGATGGAATCCACCGGTGCGAAGATCTCTGCAGAAATAGAAGCAAGTAAATAAAAGGAGGGTGTGTGTGTGTGTGTGTGTGTGTGTGTGTGTGTGTGTGAGAGGGGGGGGGGGACACATAAACAAAGATGATTCCAGCAGCTCTTGACTCTTGAGGAGAATCAGGCAGTGCTCAGGTAGCCTTGTTCTCTGTTTATCTGAAAACAACAGAGGAACGGGCCGAGGTGTGTTCCTCCAGGTGCATTGTGGGCACTGCCCATGGATGCGCTGTTTGATTTGCGCTTGGCCTTGCTGTTGTGCTTGTCTGTGGGCTCTTGACATGTGCACTGCCGCATGAATAATTGAGGCCTCGCACGCAGTCAGGGTCCAGCAAGCACTGGCTGCTCCCCTTCACTTTCCCGTGGAACTCCCTTTTCCTCTCTCCCCCTCTCTCAACCTTCCCTTTGTCTCCGTTTCCTTTCAACTGAACTCGGCAGCGAGTCCTTGACAGTCTTCAAGATGTTGTGACATTTTAGCTTAAGCGGGATTTGAGACTGGCTGTTGCCTTAAATGACTTATTGCTCCTACGTTTCATTTAATATTCAGATAACAGCAGTGATTCACCTCACATGGGATTCACAGGTGTAAACCCTCAGCAGAGTGACTCTAATTAGTATCAGTGATTTAAAAAAGCAAGCAAACAAACAAAAAACATTTAAATAGCTTTTTAATTACATTCATTTGTGTACATTTAGGTCATTATTTGTCTTTATATTGAACTATATGCCTTAAGTTCCTGAGTTAAAGTGGAAAATGTCATTATCATGGTGGGTTAATGGGATGATTTAAACAAAAACAAGTAATATCTCATAATCCTGTAATGTTGGGTGTGTTTTTGAGGTTCCTGATTGGGTCCTAATGATATTTATCCAAACTTAAGTTCTCAGTTTTTCCTGCCACTGTTGCTTGTTTGGGGGTCAGGGGGACGCTGTATAAATAAAGCTGAAAACTCATTTGTCACATACTGGCTGAAACACTTTATTTTAGTGCTGGATTCGTTTTCCTTATGCTGTATAAGCCTAACTGGAACCAACTGTGTCCAAACGTCACGCAGAAGGTTAACTGAAGGTTAGCCTAGCGGGAGCAACATCATTTGACAACCTGGGAGTCAAATAATGTTAAATACTGATTCTGAAGCCTGGTGTCGGAGACTAAATTTAACTCTATTAGTAAGACTACGTTGCCATCGCCTTGACAAACACGTGCTTGGCAGATTAACTCCAGCAACAGAGGTTTAATGAGAAATAAAGAAAAGCTGCGACTGGGTCCGACCATTGATGAAGCTGCGCTAAATCAATGAGAATGAGATGAGAATATATGACAGGTCTGTCCGTCCGTATCTTCCTCCCACTCCGGTTCTCCTCGCCCTCCCTCCCTGCCTCGCGCTCCGTGCAGTTATCAGGCCCGGCAGATAAACAAGTCTGGCTGCTAGATATAACTCCAATATGGGGAACTCAATCATAGCTCCGGAAACCGGCTGGGAATATGAGCGGAAGAAAAAGGAGAATGAAAGCTGCCATGCCCACAGGGCAAAACTCCAGGTCCCTTTTGGCAAAGTACAGCTCATTCTTACCAATCACTTATTAATCTTAGAAAGTTATATAAAAAAAACCCTCCTCCATCCAGCAATCTCTTTTTTCTTACCGTACCTCCCTTCTTTAAATTTTTGTGAACATATCTCACCACTTTTTTTTCTTTTTTTTTTTTATAGAATATAACAGAAGAGGCAAGCTTGGAGTTCAGGACACTGATAGCTGTAGGGTACAGATTTCTGAAGTCTTCTTCACTTTCCATCGTTTGCCAGTAGGATCTCTGTGATTTCCACTTGTCAGCACGGGCCAGTCATGCAGAGGGGATGGGACCTGCGCATCAGAGGGAAGGAGAAAACTTAAAGCAAAGAGAGGAGGGGGAAACAAGGGGGTGTGTGCCTGCGTTGAAGTGTGGGGGACGCGCTTTGACTGGACTCACTCATGCTTTGACATTGACGGCCCTGGGAGAGGAGAATAGGTCCAGCTACCCCAGAGGACCGAAGGGGGGAAAAACAGAGGGGGGAGAGGGGGGCGAACTGCCAGAGGCTGCTCTCCCCTTTGATGCAGGGACTAGAAAGGGCTGAGGCCGCTGTTAGGCCCTCTTGAAGCCGTTTCAGCACTTGTCACTTTTCGGGGCATCGCCTGGAGCCACGGACAGCTCTTTCAGGATGAGGTCCCACGGCGAACTCTGCAGCGCCCATGCTCACCTTGATGCGGTGGCTCGGATCAATAGGCCGAGCAGCGAGCCACCGGCGCCTTGTGATGTTTAAAAAGCACACAGCCGAAGTGCCTGGCGATGCCCGTGTACGCAGGCGAGCGAGGGAGAGGCGTGCCTGTCAAAGGCATCGGGGCTGCACACTGCGGCTTACAAAGTAGAGCAGGAAAATCCACGGCGGAGCCGCGATCGAACACAAAACTCAGGGCAAAAAAAGTTTTTTGAGGCCAAGAAACGATTTCATGTCATTTGATGTTCAATTGATAAATCGACTTTACGTTGCTTTCTGACTCACATCTGTTTAAAATACCAACCTTTAGCGCTGCTGAGGGATTAGCTCCTACAGAAGAACAAAGCTGTGCATTTCAAATCTGAGGAGATCGTGAAAACTCCAGAGCGGAAAGCTGCTGGTCCCCCAGGGGGGAGATGGACCCTGGACCTGTGCCACCCTTAAATCAACATATCAAAATTAATTTTTGACATCATAGAATCATGGTCCCACTCTTTTTAATGCATGTTATATCCAGGATTGGGTAAACAGGACACGTTCGGGTCTGAATATACACTTTAACGAACCAAATTAAAAGCTTACAATGAGGCAAAACCAGATAAATCAACACAAACAAGGAAACGCATCCAACAAGGATGAATCAGGAAACAGGCAGGATACTGGAAACATGTGCATACATCCAGAAAAGACTGGGAGAGCTCCACGCCAGAAACAAGCCCGAAAGACACCGATGAACTCATACTGAGGGGGTGGGGGGATAATGAGGGACAGGTGAAACAAATCTGGACCGGGTCGCACAGGAAGCACACACGGGCAGGAAGTGAAGTCACTTGGACCGGAGCAGAGGTGAGCGTTTAACAACAACAACAACAAGAAACCATTATGAATGCGTGACATGACGCGAGGACAAACACGCCCTCGGGACCGGCGCCAGATATGACACCACGCAGGATCAGCACAACTCTTAACCAGCAACACCCGAACCCACTCTCTTGAAACGACAGCCCTTTATTTCCATCCGCACTGGAAAAAGACGTTCTTTCCGTCCCCTCTGTCCTCTTTCTTTGTGTGGCTGCCATTTTTATTTTGAAGTCTTATTTATCACATTCTACCCTGTTAAAATTTACGTCTTTGCTTAGAAGCCCAGCTCAATAAATAGGCTGAAATATTCCTGTTCCCATAGTACCCACTAAGTACTATTAGTATTTACTGCCTGTGTTTCCTCTGGCCCCTCTCTCGGCCTCCCCCTTTCCCCTAAAGATAGATTACATCCAAGACAGCCTATGACCGATGGATCGGGGGCACGGCGCTTGAGCCTTTGGAGAAATATGTGCTTATGAAATCATAAATATTATCTCAAACACTAATTAGCATTAAGAGCACTGGTGATTTTATTTATCAACTTTAGCCACAATTAATAACCACAGCCTTGAGAAGAGCACGAGGCAGATAGGCAGGACAAGCCGGCCGCGCCAAGGCCATAAACCCATTACACACGTAGACTGATTGAGGCGGCCCTGCTGGGGGAATAAGTAATTGTGCCGGAGAAATTTTAATTGCCCTGAAATGCATTCTAAATTACACCACCTTGTTTTCAGACAGTGGTAACATGGCTGAAGGGCCGGGATAATGGTGGAGTGTCGCGGGCCCTGTAATAGCTTGCTAAATACCAAATGACCTCGCTTTTAATGTTGTTTTTTTTACCATCCAAAGTCAATTTTACCCCAATGCTTCTAACACCTCCGACAGTCAGGACTTTTGAGGCCGAGAGAGAAAAGCGCTAATGTTAAATGTGCATTATATATACATATATTTATATTTTAGGGAAGCAAAGTAAAAAAGTATTTTTACAAAAAGGAAAACCCTTAAATTAGACTAAAATAATGTCAATTAGGAAGCCGCTTTTCACATCTAACTCTCAGCACAAAGGCTAAGGTCCAAGTACTTGGAACCAATCTCCTTATATGCAGCGTTTACTGAACTGTGAGCCGAGGGGGGAAAAGATGAGTTAAGCACAGCTCCAGGATGAAGGGGGTGAGCCGTCCGGGGGATACAGGGGCCGCTGCTGCTGGAGCGATGGGTGGCTACAGGTCTCAGTGCTAATTATCCTTATTGTGCTTCCCTGGCAGTTTTCTGAGCGGGCGCTGTCGTCCTCAGCGGCCTGCAGCTAAACATCTCTCGTGGCTGCTGGACACAATCTCAGCTTTCTGATGTTTCAAATGGAGGTGGACATATGGACGAGGAGGCGGTCGATGCGCATTTGTCGCCATTTTCACAACTTTGACCATCATCAATTCACTCAATTGATTTTTTTTTTCTCTTCCCAGTCAGGATTCTTAAAGGGTTCTGTTCAGGTCAAAGTCTGGTCGTTATCCTATTTCCTGTGTTGGAAACCCTGTGACAACTTTACACATTTATCTCAAATATACTTTCAAGTACATTAACAAAACGGTAGGATAGTTAAGGTCCTAAAAAGGCTTCTAATATCACAATAAATGCTGTTAGCACTTATTCACAAACAAATGGAACATTCCCATTTTGTCACCTTTCTTCCAGGAGTTTTTCCTGGATTTCTCTAAAGCGCCTGGAGACAATATTGACCGTAAAAGACGCTATATAAATAAAGTCGAATTGAACTGAATTGAATTTTCTTGCTGCCTTCGCACCACTCTAAAAAAAAAGAACATGTGAAACATTCCAGAAAACCCTGTTGTGTTAAAAAAATAAAATAAGCAAACAATCCCCAGGAGCACTACTGGTAGAGGCCAGAAACCAAGTAGAGTCCAGCACAGTCAAGGTAGCGGTGCCTGCAGGAACAAGCAGCACAATATTAACGGATGTTTTCACTTTCATGGCATCATGGGTTGTCTTTTCAGATCAATTGCTTGGGCAGTGAAATGTACCTCATCCAGATTTCGTTCTAGAGTTCATCGAATTGCAAAACATCGGACGTCCAAAGTGCACGTGGGTCCAGGGTAGCTGTTGGGCCTGCAGCAGCTGCATCTGGGAGCCGAGCACGTTGTAGCCTGTGTGGGAAGGAAAAACCCCCACAACCCCAAAACTGAGCCTCCACCTCCATCCCAATCCTCTCAGAATCTCAGCCTCGCCGTGGGGGGGCTCAGACATCCCCTCTGCCTTGAAAGCTGAAGCAACCAATGGGAAAACACCACGAAAGTGGATCTGGAGGCTCTCCTGCTGGAGGAGGCAACGGTTACAGGCAGACGCTGCTCTTCGCGATCCGTGACAAGCACGCCGTCGAATTACCTTTCATTCAAATGCTCACGCCGCGCGATGTTTGTCTGGTATACACAGCGGAGGATTCTGGGAGATTTCTGATGATAGATCATTCTCTGAGATCTCACAACCCTGTTCTGACCCTGTGGTTGTTGCCAGGGTTTGCATCACCTCCAAAATATCTTTTTTTCCCCCTTCCTTTTTGTGTGACTCAAGGGGGGGCGAACCATCAGACGGATGAAGATTGGACTGATGTGTTTGCAGAAAATGAGTAAACAACATTAATTTCATATGAATTAATAGGAAAACAGAGAGTGGCAACATTCACAAGGGCTTTTCTGTATGTCTATCGTGGTACAAGCTCGTCAAGAAGTTAAACTTTTGAGGTAAAAGTCGGACATTAATCAAAGTTTTGAACTGACAACTCCAATCCTGTGGACAGTAAGAGCCCCTTCAAGACTTATTTTGCGAATTGCTCTGCACTCTGGCTGCTCTCAGAGCTGTAAACGCCAACAGTGGCTGCAGCCTGCTAACTGCAGCGGCAACGGCCTAGCGTGCACTTCATACTTGTGCAGAATTAGCGCCGGAGCCGGTTGATCTTTGTCGCTTCGGGGGAAAAGAGACACCGTGAGCAAGGCCAGATATGGAGCAGCCGTGCTCATGCACTGTCTTTAACATCAAAAAAGTGTCCACATGGATATTCTTAATGGTTCTAACGTGGATGAATTATTTAAACCTTCCCCCCAGTGCCCCTCTCCCATGCAAAAACACAAAAAAAAACCCACAACACATAAATGGTGTTTGCTAAACCCGTCAATCTTTCCTTGTCAGAGGAACCTACGTTTCAAATTCCAGCCACTAAAAGTAATCAACAGTGTAAAACACAGTGTTTGAAACAATTTCATTGAGTTTTAAAAGCAGAGCTTGCAATAATCTGGGCATTTTTAAATGAGGCGATCGCATGCTTTGATGGATGTGATATGTATAATATCCTGCATCCGTCAGTAGAAACACTATTAGAATTTTAATCGTCACGTCCAAACTCTCCAATCTTTACAACTGAGTAACACCGGTGAATGATGATGCCTCTGGTTGGCTGATTAGGGTCATATCAAATTCCCTTTATCACTAATCATCACTCGGTACACAGCACATACTGAGAACTTGGAGCGGGATAATTACATCATTAAAGTCGGGGTGCAGCCGACCGCTCTGCGAAAATAGAATAGCAAAGAATTGGTTCTGAAAAACTGGGCAACACCGGCACCTGCTGCGAACTGTCAAATCGCTGCGATTGCTGGAGTTTTTGAAGATCCGGCCACATGAGGTCCGCCTTTCAAGGCCAATAAAAAGGCAGCTCAGCTAAAGCTCGATGGGGCACCCACTTTGATACCTAAACCAGCGTGGCTTTACTGTGACAAGGCGGCGCAGGGGGTCTCTGTGAAGCTAATCTCTAATAAGGGATGAAACGCGGCCTCTGATGCAGAGGTTGAACGCCAGGTGGATCTTTACACGAGTGCGTCGAGATTAACTGGTAATGATGATGATGATTTAACATGGCCAATATAGAGTTAATTACGCTCCTTCTATGTTTTCTGGGAGCTTTTGCGCCTTAGAATGCTTTAACTTTTAAAGAAATTACTGTTGAATTGAAACATTTTGAGTATTTTGGAAGAAAAAAATAATGATGTGAGATTTAGATGAAAAATTAGATGAAAGTTTGGAAATAATACTAAATTGATCTGTAATAACAATTTAACTGACTATTGTCTTACAATGTGGAGACATTGCACATAAGGTATTGAATGATTTGTATCCAATTTTTTAGAGATTTTTCAATCTGAGTCTTTTTTGGGTTTGACTTGCTGAAAAAAATAATGCAGTTTATGTATTTTGAAACACTTTCCTTTCCTCTAAAAGCACATTAAGGTATTTCTTTATGCATTTTTTTGCGCAAATATATTATTTTGTGCGGAGTATTCAACAATTTGCAGGAGTTAGTTAAATCAACCACATGGCAGCTTTAAATACCTTGGGGCAAAGATCGAGACATTCCTTACGTTATAGAGACATGTCTGCTGCATGGACCTGGATCCTTGAATGTTTTCCAGGCCAAAACAAGAACCCTTAAAGGAGAAGTGATGGCTGTGTGTTACAGCTGTGCACGACTGTGATGGTGGAGATGATTAAAGCTTTAGGAGATTTAATTTGGCATCTATGAAGGCCATTTATAGCATCCCAACGGCAATCAAAGGAGCAAAGTTTACTTCTGATTTAGGTGAAATCTCATTTTCCCTGTTCCCCCTGATCACAGCATCACAGAACACATTTGTTAGCGTCCAGAAGGTATAACCTCTAATATTCACGGCAAAAGTACCAGGGGAGAAAAAGAATCTTGTGGCATGATGACTTATTTAACCCGGAACAGGTGCAAACAGACCATAATAGCAGTTGCTGTCGGTTCCTGTCATTTCACATGTAACTCACATGTAAAAAATTAGCAGAGACCTTGCGTAGCAGTGCCGAGGTTCAGTCCAGGATTAGAGGGGGGGGGGCAACTATCTCAAGGCTGCGCTTCTCAGATAACCGTACCTAAAGCAACCTTTTCTCCAACACACAATTACCCATCTGCCCCCCCACCCCCACCCCCCAATCCCCTTTACCACCTCCCCTTTGAATTTCATCAGGGGCTTAATTAGTATACAAATAAAACTTCCCTTATCTCCCTCTCGCCCTAATTGGCCTGTCTTTAGCTATGCCTGGTGAGTGTGTGTTCGTGTGTGAGAGAGTAGGGGCCCCTGTAATTAGGGTGACCGTGTTCACCTTTCCTCTTAGACGCAGGGGCGCTCGGGCAGCCCGTGGGGAGGGTGGGGCGCTACATTGCTGCCGTGGGTGTGTGGATGTGTGGATGTGTGTTTGAGTGTTTAGGATATGTGTGCACGTATTTGGCAGCAGCAGGGGGGGGGCTCAGGATTATTGCTCCGCAATCATTCCTAGACCCTCCCAGCGGTGTTCTCATGAGCCAGGAGGGCTTTGGGTGCTGCCGTTTCCCACTGAACGGCGGGGGCATCACACTTTTCTTCATCGCCTCTGCTCCTCGACCCCCCCCCCCTCCCCCCCCACCCCCCAGCAGCCAAAGCATTCATTGATTTGCCCGTCCCTCTCTCCAACAACTTAATATTGGGTGACAGTGCACTGTATTCTCACCGTAATTAGAGTTCAGCGCCGAGGTGGGGGTGCAGAGGGCAATTAGAACCCTTTGTTATTAAACTTGATCCATCTTCCTCCTGCTCCCCCCCCCCAAGGGTATGGGGCCATCCGGCCTCCTAAAATTGGCTAACCTGCAAATTGTCATGTTTGCTGCTAAGCCCCCCCCCACCACTCACACACACACACACACACACACACACACACACACACACACATCCACTATTATAGCAATAAAGGAATTTCAGGGATTCATTTGTCAAACATTTCGATCACGCATACATTCGTTGTGAGACAAATACAACAGGAATAACGTCCATTCTTTCCACACAACTCCAGCTTTGAATCTGTAGGAGGCGGGCTCACAGCTGTCATCAGCCAGACGTTCGGGGATACATCGAGATACAATCTTCTCTTTTTTGCTTTAAATCATTAATCTTATCATTCCAGAGTCCAGTTTACAGCAACGTTATCAATCAGGAGAGATTTTTATGCTTGTCTCCGGCCCTGTTGCCTTTTCTGTGGATGCTGTTTTCACTGGAAAGTTAAAACACGAAGGTGTGCAGATGAGATTTTTTTTTGTGGGGGGGGGGCAAAAGGTTTTTGTCTGTGAGAAGAGTGAAACAACGCTGCTGTTAGTAGCATCAGGGCATCGCACTTTCGCCGTTGCGTAACAATGAGCAGCGGCTGAGCAAAACTTCCCTCTCCCACCACCAGCAAAACTGTCAACTTTGCCTTCCTCATCCCTGCGCCGTACCAAACATTGTTAGCTTGAGGAGGATGACGATGGCCCCCACCCCCCACCTTTGATGTGAACCTTATGAGGAAAAGGCGGGAGATCCATCCTGGCTTCAGCAGCCCGGCGCACATCTCTCCCAGCAACGGCAGGACAAGTGTCAGCTGGAGGAGAGGCAGCCGCCACGCAGAGAGACAGGTGGGTGAGGAAAGTGGTGGTGGTGGTGGTGGTGGGGGGGTTAGGATGAGGGAGAGAGCCGAGCGAGCGAGCGGCCCAGCCCAAGGGAGTGCACCTCCAGCAGACAAAAGATCAATTCTCTCCATTTCACTCTCAGCTCTTGATAACAAGCAAAAGTTCAACAGGCCCAGCAGCTGTCTCGCCTTTGAAATGTGCGGTTCACACATGCGGTTACACTCACGTCCCAGTGGCGCGATCATAGCATCATGCTCACATTTGAAATCGCAGCCGCTGTCATTAAAACCTGCACAAATAGATTATTTTATCCTATTTTTTTTTTATGAAAACAGGCAAAACAATACAGCGCTCAGGACGGGTTCGGAATTTCAGGGTTGTTTTTCCTAAAATCTGGATTATAGTCCCGGTTATTTAGGAACATCTTGACATGTTCCTAAATAACCCCTCTGCGGTGGATATGGCGTCCCGCAGTTTGCATCTTGCTGAAGACACTAAAACAGACAGTAAGGGGAACCAGCGCAGACAGGAAGCTGCTGCATTTGGTCAGAATCAAAACATAATTTGTGACAGCGCGCCTCGCCAAGTGCGTTGTGGTTTTGGATCGTGATTGCGGGTAACATTGTTATTGGCGGAGGGTTACGGTTAGCCAAACCAGAACCATGCGTCTTGTACAGTTTCATTTCGTTCCTCCTGTAGACACGAGGATAATTGATAACATTCTCATTTAGGCGAGTTTATGGAACAGATTTCCTTCCTGTTTGTGCTGATACTCGAGTCGCAGCACTTGTTTTTGTTAAAATTTTAAAGCCTTCCCCTCGGAACCACATGTTTGTTGGTGAGACAAGATGGTCCTTGTTAAAAATCAAAAAAACCTCGTCAGGCTCACACATCATTGGAATAAATCTGTGACGAGATGTCACATTTATAAACAGCTGGCTATTCCTGTGCAGCACTGACAACATCTATTTAAATACTTCTTCTCACGGTCTCTGCCGCCAAACTTCTGTACCTTTTCCAGCTCTGATGCGACTCCTTTTGTCTCATTACACCAAAACCAGATTTGCATGTGACTGGGCTCCCTGAAGATAGATCCAACTCAAAGACGTGCTCACAGAAGGTCTAGAGCGGTTCTAGAGCGGCCTGTAGCTGGTTCTGATTAGTTTTGGATACAGGGCTTTGGTGGTTATCATGCCAGCTCTCGTCAGAAACAGGGTCGCTCCGACCCTGACCCCAGGCCCACGTCCCTTCATCCAAATGTCAATCAGTGGTACGTGCACCCCCTCCTTCCAGCAAATTCCCCATTTGGAGTCCAAATGTTACAACGGCGTCTGTGTAATGGAACCAATGATTAGATTTCGCACAAGGACCCGTATTCACGGGCCCCGACAGATGGCGAGCACCTCTTTGTCCATGCAGATTTATTCACTGAGAATGTTTACAGATCTTGTCATTACGTGGACATCCGTGGCTAAATAGGCGGTAATTACGGCAAAAGCTGTCATCCAGTCCGAGTTGTTTGTGTCCTGCTCCGGCTGAAAGGACCAGCGCTCAGAGAGGGACAGCCACGACCACACAATTGACCTTTTACATGATTTTCAATTACTGGGGAGAGGAGAGAGACGGAGGGGTCCCTGTAGTGCAGCTGTCTCCTCTGCAGAACATCTGTCCATCCAGCACGGCAAAGATGCCCCCCTGTCTCCCCGTGAGGTCGCCTGGCCTATCCAGGATGGGCAGGTGCGCGCCAGGCCAGGCCCCTCTGTCATTAAGCGGCCCAGCTGTGCTGTCACGTCTGGCGCAGGGGCGAGCATCATCCACGATGACCCCGTCTCGGCCCCCTCGGAGGAGCGAGCGCGGACCTTGACGGGGCAGCCGAGGGTAAAGCCGCGCGCGGAATTTTCTATGAAGGACGACCGTGTCATCCCCTCCACGTACCCTGGCGGGTGCCACCTCTGGGCGCCGGCCTGCCCTCCTGCCAAAGTGCGGGGTGAGCCCTCGTCAGCCGTGTCAGTCAATAAAAAGGATCACACCTCCACCCCCCCGCTGGGTTCTGTCTGTGTTTTCTTTTTATAAACTTGGAAAGGGCGTCTTTACTGCTGCACTGAGGGTATAAGTACATCGAATCACCTCCCCCCGTCTCACTATAATTCAGCTGCTAACCGGGCTACCTTCTAAAGTAACTTTCACTCCCCCCCCCACCCCCCCGAAACCACTTGAAGCGAATATTAATGAGTTCTGCTCTTTTTAGTGCAAACATTATTCCGTTTTAAACTTTTTCATTATGTTTTCATGGCAAACACTGAATCTGCCCTCCACCCACCAATCCCAGCATTTCGGATTCATCCGAGAGAACAGAGGTTTGTGACCTGACCCCCCGATAAAACGCGGGCACGACTGTATATTAGCGCGCAGGCACAAAGGGACCGGCATTGCTCACGAACACGGCAATGAACCTGATTTTTTTTTTTTTTTTTTTTAAATGCCTAATGATAAACTTGCGATTCCTGGTGTTACACGTTGCCTTGGAAACTGGTCCGTGTTGAGATTTTTCCTGACAGCTTTCAGTCAAGCATCGCCCAAGCGTTGCAGAGACATGGTGTGTGTGTGTGTGTGAGTGAGTGAGTGTGTGTGTGTGTGAGTGTGTGTGTGTGTGTGTGTTCTCAGAGAACTGTGAAACTACTCCGTGCTGCACAGTAAAACGCTTTGAGGAACATAATTTGTTTCCTCTTTTAAACATGTTCAGTGGCAGTTTAGCAGCTCAATAGTTAATATCGAGGTTAGAGACTCAGCACGTTCCTGTAATCTACCTGATTTTTGTCAGTTCCAATCACATACTAACACAGCTCAGTTGCTTGGCTTTATTCAAGTGGGAAAAGGTCAAGAACCAAAAGTCAGAGCACTTTGGCTCAGCCCTGCGAGTCAACTTCCTGTCTGCTCATTATTGTCAATGAGGAGCTGTTCTCACCAGATTCTCTCAGATAGAATAAAAGTAAAATAAATACAAATAAACATCATTTAGCCTTCTAAGGAACAGTGAATAATGATTGTATGCATTGATGTTTAGCCAACAGCAGAGGGTGCTCCAGCTCAGTCCACACGGAGCCATGGAGGAACCTCCTGACTGACCTTTATTATTTGTCCCAGCTGACTGAATGGAGGAAAATCTGCTTCTGAAACTGATATATGAAGCTCAGATTCCCTGATACAGCCACAAATCAGATCTATAATGAGTTTGGGCCTTTCTGTATGGTGCTGATACGCACGGACACAAGGCAGGATGTGGGGAGAGCAAAAATTGTCACATTTTACTTACAAAATCAGGTATTTAGCCTTGTGTTACCTGATCACGGCCAGTTTTGGTTTTGATTTTCAACAACTTGACACTTTTAATCCCAAATCTGTGACACGCCGAGAAAAACAACATCCAAAAGAAAGCACGCGCCGTCCTACATGTTCTAAAGATTTAATTAATTATGTCGTGGTTTTTCTGGCTCCACATGTCAAGAATGTTTCCAAAAATGCAGGAGTTATCTTTGCTGGTAATCTAAACTGGAATGGGCAGATTGGTTTTCCTGGGCCGCGCACAATGTCTCCAGGATATATTTGCAGCGACAGATTTCCTTCACTCTTGTTTTTGCAGCTTGTGCGAAGAGTGTTTGGGGGTTGCGGAACTTCAGCCGTGAAGAGCGTAGCTACACCTGCAGATATGCTTGAATGTTGTTGGAATAAAGCCTCTGGCGTCAGACGGCTATATATTTATTTATTTACTTTTAAAAATTAATTTTGTTCCTCCTTTATTTACTTTGTGTTTGCTCACAAAGTATCAAGGCGGAAGAATTTGCTCGTCAAAGTCCACCCCAATGATTCTAGCCATCAGATCACACCTTGCATGTGACATCTTCTTTCTGGATCAAGAAAGTGATATTTGTTTTTTTAAATATTGTTTTTCTTGTCAGCAGAGTACTTCTATAATCTCACCTGCACACACACACACACCCACACGCACACACACGTCTGGTGTTATTGGCAGAGTGCCTCTATCCACCGACACCTCCAGCGTCCCTGGTGGCCTTTGTCACAGAAGAAAGAGAATGATCAATATCCCAGTTAAACTCGACTTTCAAGGCTCATGGCAGGGCCTCGTTCTGGGGCCCATCTTCTTTAATGAATTTTCTTTCATTCCGCACAAGTTTTTAAACATCAAACAATAAATTGTCCAGGGTACAGTAAAATATTTAGATCTATTGACTGTGTTTGAAAAATGTAGAGGGCAAAAACTCTGGTGGTTTGATGCTGATGCGTTCTGAACACTTTAATCCACCCGAGTGTTTCCTTTTATCTGCCTGGGTTTCTCCAAAAGAGGCGAAAAAGGGCCTCGAGAATGTTCGTCAAAGATCCACCGACACTTTTTGAAAAGCTCCCCGCACCGCCAGCCACTCGCTTCTTACACAGGTGCTTCATGTTCTTGTTACCTTTTAATTTTAAGAATAAAAGATCCCCCCCCCCCGCCCCTCATTGGGAAACAAAATGATGGAGGATCAGCGGGTACATTTTGGGGTCCCACCTGAAATGACAGTAGGTGCAGGACGTGAGGGTGGTTTTGTGCATGGCCTGGGTGTCAAAGGTCAAACCTGCTTTGACAGTGCTCCCATCGTGGTGGACGCCAGCGGCTCCTTCTGACCCCTGCTGGGGCCACGCGTCCCGACCACGTCCCGACCGCGTCCCGCTCCTGCACATCTTTGCGTGGCTGGCGTGACAGCCTGGCCTTGACTCCCAACATCTGTCGGGTGATTCATTCGTCCGCAGATGTGAAGTGACACAGAGGCACATCTGCCGAGGCGCGGGCGATCCCTGCAACCTGCCCCTCGCCAGG
Source organism: Takifugu rubripes (assembly GCF_901000725.2). Classification (NCBI taxonomy): domain Eukaryota; kingdom Metazoa; phylum Chordata; class Actinopteri; order Tetraodontiformes; family Tetraodontidae; genus Takifugu; species Takifugu rubripes. The sequence continues at coordinate 14,053,065 of NC_042301.1, read as the reverse complement.
CCCCCCAGCCCCGCCGCCCAAACCTTCTCCCTGCTGATTGCGTCATCCCCCGCCCCCCTCCCACGTTCTCTCCAGCACGGCTGGTTCACAAAAGTGACATCCAGATTTTTTTCCCCCGGTGTTGCACGCTGAAAGCAGCAGATGCGTAGCCTTGGGGAGATTTACAAATGGCAAACACAATGAAACTCAAGAACCTGGGCGAGAGGGAAAAAAGGCGATTTACCTCATTCTGCTCTTTCCTGCCACAACAAAAACTAACACGGTGCTCAGGACATGCTTTGCTCCCCTGCAATTAGACTGTGTTTAACTCCTCTAGTACCACCCCACCGTAAAAAAAAAGAGGCTGGAGCCAATTAACGGTGAATTTATTATCAAAAGCTTTAATAACTGTGTAATTGCAACACTCACTTAGCAAGACAAAATATTGAAAGTTAATGTAAAATGGGATTTTCAACACTCTTAAGAACTCTAAAACAGTGTCTATTAATCACAGAATGTCGGATGAAGCATTCAACACGGGCAGAATTCTGTCTTGGATTTTCCATTTGGCTCAAAAACTATATTACATTTATTCTGCTGAGAGCCAGGATTGAGAAATCATGCGAGTTTAGGTGACAGATGCTTCTCGTAACTACTGTGCAGGGCATTGTGATGCACTCGAATGAATACAGCTCGACTAATTAAGCTTACGCACTTGGCTGGCTGTCTCCAAACAAATCCCAGGTAATAGTAACGCGGTGTTTAGAGGAGAGCCGGAAGGACGCGCTGTTTAGTCTGTCGGTCAGTTGGAAAACGTCTAGGAGGATCAATCAGTCTGGAGATTGATTAAAGAACTAAAAAACATAACTACAAATCTAATTTGGCTGAATCTTGGTGCGCTGGAAGCGTCTCCGCGGTGTCCATGACGGTAAGGCGTGCAGAGGGGTATGGCTGCTCAACAGAAATAGCTGATGACTAACAAACACAGCAAGCGCAGATGATGATGACTGAAATGTGCTGGATCGCCATTCTTGGGCTCGCCGTGCGTGTTTGGCGCAGATAGAGTCCAAGGACGCGGCGGGCCTTTGATCCCGTCTCTGGGGCATCCCAGATGTTTCAGCGCACAGCAATGTCAAGTCTGGTTTATTTGCAGATGTAATGCCCAGCCATTATATGCACAACTCATCCATCACACAAAAAGAAACATTTCCGTTACTCCCCCCACGTTCTTCATTGCAGGGATGAACAACAGAGCGCAGACATCTCTCGAGCTATGGGTGATTTTAAAAAAAAGCCGATGGACATTGTGCAGGTAATATAGATGCTCCAGAATAGAATAGAGTCGAATTACATATTTTCAGAGATGAAAAGACGCAATGAATGTTTTTAATCACGCGTGACTCAGTGAGGCGCATTCCGACAGGCTGGAAGTCTCTGAGGAACCTGTCGGCCAGTAGGTGGCAGTATAACACCTGAATACCAGCTTTGTCAATCAAGAGGAACTCTGAGGCGTTCAGTGGACAGCTTCAAATTGACAATAGTTTCTGAAGCAAAGCACGGACACTATTATTACTATTATGGTATTACAGAATTACCTTCAATTAATCATTTTGGGAAAAAAAGGATGTTTGGCTCTGCAATGATTCCAGCTGAGTTTAGGAAGAGAAATTGCAACTATCAAGTGTTTTGCTGAAAAAAATATATTGACTCAATCTATTGCGTTCAGAACCAGCGTGCAGAGATTAAACTGTACTCTGCGTTTAAAGCAGATCCAGCAAGCCAAGAAAAGAAATGCAGTTCTATATCACAACACCTGTACTGTTAAATTGAGTCTAATTTAAAGCCATCAAATTCACATTTTTGGGGATTTATTTTGCAGTTGAAAAATTTGGAGTTACTGCAACATGCACACAGATCTTGAATAAATCTTGAGGTTCTATTCAATTCATTTTATTCCCTCCACGTTGTGACCACTGAGCACTCGGGGAGGAAACAGGGAAGCAGCACCGAGCGACACGACTTCCTCCCTCACTGCCTCAGTCGTCGGCTAAAACTAACAGGCGACATTTTCATGTCTGGCTTCCGCATCCCTTTCCCCCCTCCCCAAATTAATAAAGCTGTTTCTCAACATTCCATTCCGAGGCAGAATTTGCTACTTTCACCACCTCGTCTCAAAATTCCAGATTTATTTTGTGAGGAAGAAGAAGAAGAAGAAGAAGAAAAAATCAATTAGTGCTAAATTTATTCATGGATTTCTGCAATCAATGCGAAGTCCACTCAGAGGGGCTCGCTGGGACCCGGCTCATCCCAGTTAATGTGGTTGAAGGGGAATTGCCATTGATGTTGTTTTCCTTTCCTCCCGGGTCAAAGAGCGTGTGGGTGCTGTCACGGCCCGGACGCCACACGGGAGGGACCTCCTCTTCGCCTCCTCTTCACCCACGCTGCTTCTGGACAGCGGAGGGGACGGTGGGGCCGATAGAACGACAGCTCGGATCCATCACTCCCACCGTCAAGTCGACTCTTCCTAGAGCTAATTGTGGATCCAATCAAGGCTGGAAATACTGTTTATTGATCGGCTAAGCACACGCAATAAACAAATACAGAGTGAATCTATTAGTGCAAATTCACACCCAAATGGCTTTCATGAGCGGAGGATTTTCAGATTTTCCACAATAGCGCCTAAAGTAAACTGGTCTGCTAGCAGTTCCTCACACTCCCTTAATTTGCAGCAACTGCTGTAATTTTAATTTGCGCGACCTTTGATGACTTCTTGATTGTTTTTCATGATTCTTGCCTACTTCGCGATGCCGCCGCAGAAGACACGCGGTGCGGGCTTCTGAAATGTTCCTTCAAGGATATTCTTCTCGCTCTCCGTATCGATTTCAAACAGTTCCTGCTCACAGGCTAGATTTCAGGTCAATTAGACATATTTGGGCATTTGCAAATCATTTTTTTCCCTCTCAGATCCCGGGGCTCTAAAACTGCACTTTTGGCCCTAACAGCACTGCTCAGATTCTCTCTGGAGCTTGACATTTTGATCCGCAACAGAGACTAAATGATAACCGTTTCCTTGTAAATGCTGTTGCCTGCAGGGGAGGGTTTAAATAGACCAAGAAGGACTTTTCACTCACTCTCTTGTTTATTTGCACAACTCATCTAAATATGGACAGTGGAATAATTTAGTATATAGTCTGAAAATCAAGCTGCCAATAATTAGAGCAGAATTATTGCTCGTGGTTTTCTAAGCTCCTCAGATTTACGCTCATGAAGGATGTAATTATGATCACAAACAAGCAGTGAAATGTCAGCGCGGGCTTTCTCTCTTCCACTGCCTGTTTTGTTTTTCTTTAAAGAGAATATATTTAAGGTCTGTGTTTCCACCACTGTATGAAAGAACAAACTGCCTTTGTTTGAAGGGTTGGGTCTTGGCATCTGTGATCACTCTCATTAGGCCCCTTTTCTCACTGAAACCCCCCCCCCAACCCATTCCAATTCATTTATTTTGGTTTCAAACATCATTGACTGCTGTCAGAGCGCCCATCCACATCTAAGCATTTTTCTGAACGCAACAAATGTCCAATCCTCCAAGAAGAAGAGAAAAATAAAAAAAATTAAAAAGAAATGGAGGCGGGATCGATATTCACTCCCTGATTTTTGTATGATCTCTCCGGCGCCTCTGAAAAAACGAGCAAATCACTCCCTTTGCTAATGAGCGCGGCGAGTGGATGGAATATTTATGGCGTCTTAAGAGAAAGCCGGTGCTGAGGTTTAACCTCTGCCTGTTGGGCGACCCGAGGTCTCCGGCTCCTCGTGGCGAAGGGGATGACAACAACCCACTTCTAGCTGCAGCGAGCATGTTGGCGAGCCGGCGGCGCCCACACAGGCGGAGACTGACATCAACTCTTTCTAATTGAGCTGCAAACGCTGTCAAAAGATAGAGCCATTATTTTTTTACACCCCTAAGGGGAAAATCAGCCCATGCACAAACACACACGCACACAGGAAACATAATGAACCCAGCCTGCTGCATTGCGCCCAACGCGAGGCCACGCGGAGATTATAATGCTATGGTTCTCCACCGGAACCTGTTGGCTGATAGCGCTCGCCGCTCGCCAACTGGCTCGGGGGAAAACCCGCTCCTTGTCACATCCTTATCAAAGAGGCGTTTTGTTCCTTCCTGAACATGCGTTTTCTTACTCGCCAAGAAGGCCTGTGATCTGTTATACATGTGTAAATCTCTCTCTGGTGCCCCCCCTTCCTTTCCAGGATCAATTGTGTTTGTACTGTATGCGAATATGTATCAAAAGAGTCCCTGCAGTCAGCGCCTCCACTTATAAAGTAATGCACTGACATGGGCGATTCCCCGGGGACCGCGCGGAGCTCGCCGCGTACAGAGGCTGTGCAGCAAAAGGAAGGCCGGGGAGGAGGGGGCAACACAGCAGCCGTGGCGTGGGAGGAGGAAGCAGCGTGCACAACGCCACTGACACAGTTTTATACACCAGAACGCACCAAAACACATGAAATGCATAGTTAGAACATGGACCTGGGCTGAAACCTGCTATGATAACCTATTTTGCCCCCCCCCCCCCCCGCTTCCCGCCCAGGGAACGGGCTGGGAGCCAGAACTTTCAAAGCAGCAAACAAAGGGGGAAAAAAAAGCAGAACACCTCACTGAGTTGTTTAATAATCCCTCAGATTTATGAAGGTTGGTCTGGAAGCAGAAGGCAAATTATTCCCATGAATTTCAATATCATATTGACCTTATAAGTAGCCGAGATTAAGTCCTAAATCTATAGTTGCTCGTGTCTGAGAAGTGATGTCCGGCGCTCACCCAGCTCCCCCTTCCTGCCTAGGTTGGAGACAGGTCAACCTCAAGGTTGGGGGGGGGGGGGGGTGGGGGGGGGGGGGGGGGTTGGTGGATTTAGCCCAGCCAAAGGGGAGAAGTGGGAGGATAGAAGCCATGTCTGTGTGAGCGTAGGAGTATTTGATAGGAATAGGATGAGGGGTGCATTGTTCTTCTGATGTGTGTGTGACAGAAGGTGACCCCCCACGTCAGCGGGTTATTACGCCCGGTCCATTTGCCGGGCCCGACTCCATTGGCTGTCAGTTCTATCACCTGACTGTGTCAGCCGGACGGCGTTTAGGCCTGATGGGGTGTTTTCGCCTCTGACGCCAGCACGAACGGGCGCGCTATGCAAGAGGCTCGGTGACAGGTTCTCAAAACAAGCCGGCCATGAATATGCAAGTTCTCTTCACAAACATCCGGGGGGGGGAAATGCTTGATCTTGATGAAACTGAAAATAAGCAATTTTGCCATATTCAAGCAGCGGCGTTGACACTTTGGGCGTTTTCCGCGAGACCCTCGCTGTCTCTTCAATTTACTTTCCCCGACGTGAGTTAGAGGAGAGAGTTTCTCCTCTGTTTCATCACTAAATATTAAACAGGGTTTCATTTCGCTGTCACCGTATAATGAAAACAGGAGAGGCGTGTGCAGGGGGATAAAAAGAAATCGTAATTGGATACTTTTCAGAAGTGATGATATTTGGGTATTTTCTAATTACGTGGTTTTGCAGGAGTAACACGTCTTGATTGATCGGGATAAGGACCTCCTCTTAGCTTCAAATGTGCTTCCTCCCTCCCGTGTTTAATGCAAATGAAGACAAAAATATGCCTTTGATATTGAAATGATCTTATCTCATTCCCACAAACATCTCAGCGGATGAACGGGAACCGTGTCTGCACTTCCCCGCTCTAACTTACATTTACCTTGACTACAGCGCCACGAGATTATCGGGCCCAGAGGTGATGTGTTGTCTCACATATGAGAATATAGCTACAAATCATCTTAAAACGGCATAAGACTCTTTTCAGTGCAATTCTTGCAGCAAATTTAAAACAGACTAATGAAAGCTGTGGCAAAAAGCCAAAGCATTGTATTCCTTTTGTTGCATTTTAATCAAAGTTCATGTTTTAAATGCAGTTTACAACATATTTTACTCTTTGGAAATCCACAGACTTTAATCCTAAAATAAGTTGTGTTGAATTTCAAGAGGAAGGAGACTTAAACAAGTCCATAATAAGAATATACTTACAAAACAAAGAGGGTGCTGGTGAGATAACAAAATGGGTACATGAATAGATGGAAGTGTTTCCTTGCACAAAAGCCGCACGTGCACGCAGTCCCCGTGCAACAGACACGACAGCGGCGACCTCGCGACTGGATTCCCCCGATGAAGCGAAAGAGGCGCTTTAATTACCAGCTATTGTTCTGATAAATGTCCAGCAGTTGCCTTTCTAAGGTGCTCTGTCGGCAAATAACTGAAAATAATGTTCACTGAAATTCATACTATAGCTTTCATATTGGTTGTTTTTAAACAAGCATTAAAGTAGTAAGTGTATAAAACAAAGCGCTTGGTGCTAAAGGTGTTAACCAAATGGAGCACAGAAAATAGACCAAATTCAAAAGTTTAAAAAAGGAAATGAGATCAAATAAGACCTCAGGTGAGTCTGTGGACAGGTGCGTCTCGCAAGGAACTATTTACCTGCAAACTATTAAAAAAAGAAATTTCGGTGGCGACACTGAACTGAACCCCGGCCAGAACTGCAATTTAACTTTGTCTAGTCAAAAAAAAGCATTCAAAGCTCTTAGCTAGTTGACTGGACGTGATTCTGAGCTGTACAGAAATTTGCATTAACACATTTATACCAAAAAAAGAGAGATGGAAAACCGTGAACTGAACAATTGTGCACAAATTGTGGAATATACACTCCGGTCCTGCTGCTGCCGAAAAACCTCAACCCGCGATGTTCCGGTCGCGACTTTATGGAGCGACTGCTCCGATTGACCGGCTCAGCGTTCCTGTCAGGTGCTTCTCTGGGGGGAAGGACCATGAGCGGCTCGCCCCAAAGAAAAACCTTGTCCTGTCTGGCTGCTTTGTGAGGAGGGGGAAAGTGTGTCGAGACCATTAACTTACTGCTTTCCCGTTTAGAGGAAGGGGGCGTGCATTCCAGGACAGGCGCACTCATTAGTACATTAGAAAACGTTCCTGTTCGGGAGCACAAACAACTTTATTCATATTGGAGTATATATCTGACAGAGCAAAAACACACTTAGATGTGCACTACTAAATTCATATGCACACACTCATGTCTGTGTCTCTCTCCCTCTCTCCCTCACTTACTGGAAGGCCACTCTGACCGGCCCCCATCATAAGGAAAGACACACCATCCCAGCTGAGTCCAGTGGGAGTCCTTCAGTTGCAGCATTTCCAGTGGCTTCAGTGCATTAAAGCTTTTACCTTTTGCTAAAGGCACCGGGACAAAAACAGGCCGAGCTCTCTCTCTCCACCAGGGGAGGGAGAGAGAATGCATTGTCTTGTGAGGACACTGATTACTCAGGAATCAGTCATCAATTATTTAAATGATGGCATACTGGATTGCCTCCACCTTTAGCGACAAGACAGCCTTTCAAGGCTGGGAAGTGCAGAGACACACCCTGGCCTGTCCGCGAGAATCGATACGGGAATGCGTAGTTAGCTTCCTCGCTTTCATTTTAAGTCTGGATTTGGGGACGAGGCATTATGCATTAGAGCAACCTTGAAGTTCCAGCTGAGAAAGCCACAAGGCCGAGGCGGGCCAGGATGGAGGCCTGCAGGGTTTGGAACCCGGCCCTGGCATGTCCCTCAATTCACTCTGTGGCAGTTTTGTCAAAATCTGCAAACTTCTTTTGGTCTCCGCTGCCTGCTGTAACTGATCCTGATGGATGTCCGTAGTTCATCCACAACACCTGGCTCCGGGGAGAATCGCTGTTGAATCAGCCCCAAGGATGGAGACAGACAAAAAAGGGACTTTCTCCTGAACCGCTCGAAAGCTTGGACCACCCAAGGTTAAAATATTTGAGGTTTCTTCTTTGCTTTTCTTCCTTGACTGCGCTCATGGTGTTGCTGAGTTTTCCCTGGACCAGACTTCTGGCACACTTTAAACTCCCGGTCCTCAGTCACTGTCACTGACACAACAGAGCTCAGCACACAGTCTGGTGTCTAGTCCCAGGCTCTCTGACCACCCTCCTCTAGAAACACTCACTCCCTTGAGAGGGGAATAAAATCCCCCCCCTTCCCGAGGACAACAGCAGACCGGTATAAAAGGTCAAGTCCCCAAACCCAAAGAGTCACTCACACAAAAGTGAAACACACTCCTCAGCTGGAGTGGATCACTTTTCTTTAATTCTTTCTTTTCAGCTTTAATTAGCGTGTTATTGTTTTCAGAATTCATTCTGACATTCCAGAGAGCTTTTCATGTTTTTTTTCCTGTCGGCATCAAGGTCACCGAACACACCGCCGCCGCTTCTTTGTGGAAGATTTGGCGTCTCACAGTTCGCCTGTGTTTCTGAGTGTGACATGAAAGAGCGAAGGAAATATGAAGGAAAAAAAATCAGAAGGGTGAGGAAAAGCTTGGGAGGAGCTAGAAATAGACAGTGAGCGGGGAGGGGTGGGGGTCAAACGGGGGAGTTGGATAACAATGGCTGGGGTCCAATGACGGCTAATAGTATTTGACACAGTGCAATTTTGAGGCTTATATCAACATTGTTTTTACAGCTGTAATTAAGCCACCTAATCAGAAGCACATTGGTCGGGACAGTCTGGGGCTGTGAGGGGGCAGACACACAGTGAGCTGTGTTCAGCCCTGCGGCAACACAGCAGCTCCGTGCTGGGCTCGGGTTTAGCGAAGGCCAGCCAAGGGAACCGTGGGTGGGAGAATATCCTGAGTGTGGCACTCACATGAATGCAGACAAGGGCTGTGCACTCTGAGCCGGAGCCACGTTGAATGATTATACAGCTCTAATTGCACAGATGTACAGATTTACCTCAATGTGATGTGCATTTATTCAAAGTCCAGTTCAAGCTCTTTGTGCTTCAACAGTCTCCATTAATAGTCTCCCGGTAACGTGCGTATTTGTGCATATCAAGTGCTCAGTTATGCCTAAATCTCAGTTATGCACGCATGCACGCTCAAGTGCATTCCCATGTTTGTTCAGTCGACACTTTATGGAGTGGGTCTTTTGTATTAAAAAAAGAACAGCTTGCAAGTGTGCTCATGAAAGAGACAGGGAACATATGCGTGTGTGCGGTCGCCTCGAGCCCCGCTGAGGTTCACCCCGCCCTCGTCCAGGCCCAGCGTCGAGTCACCCAAATCTCGAGTGGCAACAGCGCGCAGACGGGCCCACACAGACACCCACAGGCACACAAACACGCCGAGAGCAGGACGCGAAGCTCAGCCGGGGCCAAAGTCAACAGATGAGCTGGTCTGAACTGGCTCGCTGTGTGTTCTGATTGTAAATTGCGCTGGTGATGATTAGAGAACTCCAGCACAGGATGTCGACTCTTAAAACTGTCCAGAGAAAATAATTTTCTACTATGTTCAGGAAACTTTTTTTTTTCCCTTTTCCCTTCTTCTTTACAGGGCTCCCCCCCTCCCCCTCGCCACAGCTCTCTAATTTAAACATCATGGGGCTGCATGTGAGGAGGTGGAAGAAGTCGGTGTATAAATTGGTTTAAGCCCTCCAGAGTAAAAAAGGCAGACATTTGAGCCAGTTTGTAGTTTCATCTTATCTCTACAAGTGCACACAGGCTACAGCATAAGTTCAGACCCCCATCCTTGCACATGTATGTTCTGAGAACATCCCTAAAAGTTGAGCAGATGCTGCGATATTATCTTCATCAGCACTGTGCTATTTCACTGTATGTGTGCATTAAGCATTACCTTGTTGTTTATTCCAGCGTGGCTGTCAGAAAGTGGGAAGGAAGATCAATCAGAGTTTGCGTTGCAGAGCCAGAGGTTGATGGGGATGAATGATTATTGTTCTGCTCTTTACCTCCTACTCACTGTGTCATGATGTCATTATCATGAGACAACCATCCCGGGCTAGCTCAGCTTATTGTTGCTCTCTGCATCCCCAGAAAAACCACAGCGTTCTGACTCATCACTCACCAACATTACACTGGGGCAGCGCCTGACGGACTGTACAAAGAAGTGGGCCCAGATGGATCTGCTGCTCAGCTGCTCGCATCGATCGGCAGCGTCGGTGCCCGCGTGGCGGCGTTACGCTGTAGGTGTCTGCACAAAAATACCTCGGCCTCATCAAAAATTCCAAAAGTCGCAAAACTCACTTTATTGGACTGGACATTTATGTTTGCTCAGGGTCCTGCGTTTTACAGCCAGCCGGTAGACTTTGTCCCACATTCTTACCCCCCCGCTGTGTCACCCAGCTTGGTGACTGTGAATGTGTTAGCAACTACTGGGCCCTTTCACCACATCCTTGGGTCTAATTTAGATTTACGTGCTCTTTAAAGACTTTGCCAATGGCTCCCTTTAAAGAGGACAGTTTTCAGTTCTGGGGGTAGAACTCCAAGATAAAACGTTGAGAAAATGAAGGACGGAAGGGGAGCGGGGGAAAGAAAGACGAACGAGTTTGCGGGACATGCCTGGAACTGGGTCCAAAATTTGTCAAACGATCCCCACGCTCCCTTCCCTGCTTTCTTCCACCTCTGCTGAAATATCCAGCTTGCTTTAATCAAGAAGGCAGAGGGGGGGAAATCAAACTGGGCTTGGGACCAAAAGCTTCCATATGGGGACAGGCTGGGTCCTGCAACAGTACTGACCCAGAGGCAGTCAACAAAGGCGTCCAGTGTCTCCGGGAATGAGAGGCTGTTTGTGTTATGAGCGTCGCTGCGATTTGAGTGAATGTGACTGGCGGGGAAAGTGGGAGGATGTCTACATGTCCCTTAGGCGACAAGTCACACAGACCTGTGTTTGACACGAAGAAGGAGGGGAAAGTATTTTCTGTGACGCCCCTCCCTCGTGTGCTTTTCCTCCCGCTGAGATGTTAAAGCTGGTGTTAAATTCCCGGGGACAGGCTCCAGGTGGGGATGGGGGTTACACGCGCTGTCTGTCTATCCGCAACAAACTTGTTTTGTTCCTCCAAATCTTCACATCCTTTATTTCCTCCCTCTTCTCTCACCTCTGTTCTCTCCTTCGCCCCCCTCTCCCTCGCGTTTCACCACTGTTTACCCAAAATGGCGGTCTGTCTTCAGCTTGCTGGCTTGTGGTTGACCGAAACAAATAAATAAATCCGCAAGAACACACACTCATTCACAAGTAGTCTGCACCCACCCTCCACGCACATAACAAGATGAGAGATGGAGAGGTAATGTAAGCTGTGGGCAGAGAAAGTAAATTAAAAACAAATCGTTGCACGACCATGGAACGCAACTGTTAAATGGCGGAGACAACTAACTAAACAATGGCCGAGGATTCTCCCGGCTCCCCCATCTGTGTTTAACAACAATCAGGAGTAGTCCAGATTTAAACCTCCTGCAAATAACTGAGATGTCTGACTAATTCTTTTGAGCCTTGCTGTAATAAATATGACATGATACTCTTTATTTAACTCGGTAAACTCAAAGCAGACCAACACTGTCCCACTCAGAGCGCGTTATCACAGCAATCAACGCTGGCAGCGGCGACGGCCAGCGCGCGTTGTGAGGCTCGCAGTGCGTGCCGTGCAACAGTTGGACCCGGATTTATATGTTTTGCACACAGAATATCCCCCCAGATACGGGGGATTTTGGAAAAGTGCTCTCAGGTTTCTCAGGTTCAGCATTTTGCAGCAGTGAGGACATGTCTGGGTGACAACACTCCTCTGGTCTTTCCCCAGACACGCTTTCCAAGTCCCTCAATTAAAGGAGGTGGCAGACTAGATTTCACTTTTGATAAATGCAGGAAATGCTCAATGTGATTTGATGCTGTCTGGAAAAAAAAAGTCAGCTGTAGATGCATTCTATTCCAAAAAATAATGAGTCCTTCCCTCCACGTTTCTACTTTACAGCGAGGCCTTCATATCAAAGGCTTTTCCTTGAAGCTAAATGCTTATCTTAGTCTAATGATACTCCTGAGAACAGAGTGCTTATTCGGATATAAACTGAAGATTCACAAAAGGAAGCAGCTATGGCATGAAATATGAATCATAAAATAGGGTTTGAGACAGGTAGTAACACTTGAGGGGTTGCTGGAGAAATATTTACTCTAAGCTCCGGTTTTATTAGTAATGCACATGAGTGAGTTGCAGATAAAGGCTGGAGGAAAAGTGCTGCCCCGACGTGAACGTTGTATGGAGCATATTTTATTACATGCTATGGTGAGTGCATGTCACGTGCATGTGTGTGTGTACGTGTGTGTGTGTGTGTGTCCGAGTGGTCTCTGAGGACACTTCTGTCATTCGTCCAGATTCAAAACCAAACTCATAGCTGCTGTTTCCACCATCATAAAGAAACCATTTAGGTCAGAGCAAATGATTAAGTGTTAATAATATTCTGCCAAAGCTTTTCCTTGTGGATATATATGTTAAAGAGAAGAGCAAAAGTGACTATTTAGAGGGTGAAACCGCAGACATGCCCTTGAGGCCAGTTACTGTACGCGTGTGTGTATGTGTGAGCATTTTATGCACAAAGGGGGGACTTTTTTTGACGTATGAGGACATTTTACCAGTCATCAGAACTTCAGTTTCAGGGTTATGATTTGGTTTTAAGTTTGAAGTTCAAATCTGTTAGAGGTTAAGATTAGTGATAGAGGGTTAGAAGTGATGTCAGGGTTCGGGTCAGAGCCGGAGAATGTATTAGGTCTAGGAAAGTCCTCAAAAAGATTGAAGACAAGGATATGTGTGGGTTTCAGCCTGTGTATGTGTGTGGGGGGGGGTTTGGTTTGTTCACGTGTCCCAACCAGCTCTGGCGAGAACCACCAAGAGACCTTCCACTTCAACCCAGTGTGGACCGATGTGTTGACTTATGGTTAGATGGACAAATGTTGCCATCTTAGCACCAGCACAGTCATGTCAGGCACACACACACACACACACACACACACACACACACACACACACACACACACACACACACACTGGAAATTACGATTCCTCCTGTTGGTAATCCTTAGTCCTTTCATACAAACTCAATGACAAACAATTCCGAGCAGTGCGTTTGGGCAAGGAGAAGTGAGACGCTGGGACCAGCGTTACATTTCAGCGCAGATGTGCAGCGAAACCCTGGATGAAACCTCATGCCTATTCTCCAGATGACTGAGGGCCTTGAGAGGGGACTGTGTTTTTCCCTACCTAAAATAGTCCGAGGTGCACAAGAATCTCAGATTCGCACGGAGCGGGCTGTGTTATTTTTAATTTATTGGACAAAGCCTCAGCTGTGGAAGCCATCAGAGAGATTCTGGCGGTTCAAGTGTGCTAACACAGCCCGAACTTTGTATTAATACAAAATCAGATGGCTAAACTAAACAACACCGAGGCCTCCAAAGTCAGCTTTCAGACTCTCGGATTTTACACTCTGTCTTTTGAGTGGATGTCAGCACGCCTGGGGGCACAGCTGAATGTGTAAAGGTCTGGGATCATTAAATGTTACAAAATTCAAACTAAATGAGCCTGTTTAATTGCCTACAATGCGTATCTTCATTGTGATTCCAGTACTTTCATTTTGGTTTAGCTATTGGAACAAATCTATTCATGTTTCCTGGTTGCCGATGTTAATTTTCGACTCACATATTTGTTTTTACTTATCATGCAGTAATGCGTATCACTGGGGAGCCTATTGTTTAATAGGGAGGGCAGATATAATTTCAGTGCGCTGCGTGAAGATGCAGGGAGTTGCATCTGATGAATGGTCAATATCCTCGATCGATGCTTCTCAAATTTTGGATGCCATAGGGCCTGACAGCTATGAATTGTATTATTTTGGGCAGCATGAAGAATAGGATGAAGTGGGATTGTTATGTTGTGGGAATTTAAGTCCAATATTTATTTTCTCTGCATGCACCATTTGGAGTTTTGGGTACGAGGCCTTTGTTTTGTGTCAAATCACCGCAGGGCTGTAAAACTTTATCTCTGGAATTCAAGCACTGCACAGGAAATTTAGAGAAATACACCGATAGGATACATTCTGCTTTTACTTTTATCACTGGAGACCTGGGCGCTTCATAACGCCTCATGATTTACTAATAATGAGACAACCTATGTTTTCTCCGGCTCCTGGAGGGTCATCTTAAGATGAGATACAAGAGTGTAACAACCCAACATACTCTAAATTGCCAAAGAACACAATTAGGCTAGCTTGTGGCTGTCAGTCAGCCCACTGTTGCCAGGTGTTCTATGAGATGAAATCAAGCAGGCGAACTGGGGGAGAGGTGGTGTAGAGGGATGGGGAGGCCTGGCAGCCAAGAAGCTACACTAGAGTAGCCGAGTGCTTGGGAGGAAAACACCATTGTACTGTTCGTTCGGAGACATTCTGTCAAAGCCGGCCCAGGCTGACACCTTGGATCACAGTTTGATAGATGGAAGAGTAGCTCTCGCCGGCTAGGTCCTATTAAGGTGGATGTTTTCAAAGTTTAGGCCTGGCACTAGGGAAAAAATAGGAAGGACACAGAGGGGAAGTGGAGCCTGAGCATGGCTGACATGCTTCAAGACCCACTTCCCCAAACGCGCAGTCGGGGGTCAAATCACTTTCCTTCCTTCACCCAGTCTGGCTGGGTGTCCAACTTAGCGAATGCCTAATAGAAAGAGGGAGAAAGAGAGATGGAGAAAGCTACAGAGTCCTTTACAAACACACACATTGTTGCGCGGTCACATTTGAAGAAGAAAAAAAAACCACGCATGCCCACACGTCAAATTAAATGCATGGGTGCATGTTCGGTCCAGCTCACGGGCATCCATGCGGGCACATGTCTCTGCATGTGCATGTTTATGTTCCATTCTGCAAAGTTTTGCTGCTGGATTAGTGCACATAGGTAACCATGGAAGCCTGTTTGTACCTCAGTGCAGCCCCCTCGCTTGGATCAATGCTCTCCCACTGTCACAGCGCAGTGAGCAGGCGGGGGCAGCCTGCTAGACCCACACAGGCACAACAGCATTGAGAGACACGTGAGGCAGGGGGGGGGGGGTCGTTGGGGCAACACTTGAATGTGTGTGTATGCGCGCCGTTAGTCGTCAGAGAGGGGCGAAAGCAGACACATTGCACCTTGACCACCTATTATGAAGCTCTTTGCCGCGATGTCAAGTGAAAGCAAGTTAATTGGGTGAAGCTGTAGAGCATGTTAGGGCGGTGGTTGAGGGCTCGCCGGCTTGACAGTTGAGTGTCAGTGGGACCCAGTCAAGTGTGGCTGAGAGACAGAGCCCTGTCACCGGGCCTAAAGCAGGGCCTCTGGGGCTGTTAGGGAGACACTCACACACACACACACACACACACACACACACAAACAGAACCACACAACCCCTCACAATTGTGTCTACTACACTACACTGACACACAATTACATTTAATTATCCCCTTCTCTCCCTATACTGCCACAACTGAGGATTATTATGGAGAATATACCTTAAATAAAAATTTGCCATTACAATAACATTGTGGTTCTAAATGAAGAATTCACTGTTTTCGTCATTTTTTGCTTGGATGTCTTGAATAAAGCATGACCAAAATGCAAGAAAATCAACAAAAACCAAATAAATAATGAAACGTCGAAGAGATTTGTTGTGGAGAAAAAATATAAGGGCGACGTGTGGATGTGGTAAGTTATCGACAAATTTAAGGAGAATTGAACAAAAGAGCCCCTGGAATATTCACCTTAAGGCGATTCCCCCGGGGAGAGGATCAGAGCGCTCTCACAGATAGTGTCGGAGGTTTGTGAAATGCCCATTTATCTTCCTACAGCTCACATTCAATTTCCGTCACACTGTCAGATGGAAATGAGACCCCACGTTTAGTACCACTCACACCCCCAGAAGTGCTACTCTGTGCCCCACTCCCAGCATGACAAATAGACCTTCATTGCAGGAGACTGCATGATAGATGAGGGGGGCTACGGCGCTCAGATCATGGTGTTTTACACCAGGTTATGACCATTTAGGTGATATTTGTGCCGACCGGTGTGGGAATGAGGCTCGGCAGCAGATGCTCTGCCACGAGCTGCTCGACGTACTCAACGATCCATAATGTAGGCCTTATGAAACTGATGGGCCAGAACACAGTCTCTATTCTGTAAGGCACAAAGCATTTGACAAGGTTGTTAGGACTGTGTCCAGCCGCAGTCGCCCATTAGACTAATCCTGCCGGCTTGTTTCCGTGAATCACTCTGTGTCGGCTTGCTCCTACGCTCACCTTCTGCTTATTAACTTAATGCATTTTTGCCAAAATGTGGGCAGTTGATTTTGATAAAAGGATGTTTATATTCCACCCTGCAGCTAGACAGGAACCTTTTGACACTGGACGAAGAGCAGTGTGCCTCGGGCAGCTCTGAAATAATGATTTTAATTTGATTATCTCGCCATATAATATTTATAAAGTAATGCATCGAAGCAATCCGCACCGCTGAATTTCACAGGCACAAGTGCTCCTCAGAATATTCTTTGAAACAAAATAGTTGGATGTGTTTCATTGGAGAGTTCCTCTAATTGGTCTTTAGCACTTACTGAACGTTTCTTATAAACGGTGCAGTCCGAACCTCACGAGTATCACCTAAAACCCCGGCATCGGCTTAATGCAACCAGATACACTTATAAAATCTAATTCCAAAAACATTTCTACCATTGTCCAAATGTTCGACTCCTGTCTGATTCTGCTTCATGACTCCCAGCATCACTACTAACAGCTTTGTAAACTGCTTAAAGGACCATTACGTCCTCTTACTTCCCCACTCGTAATGGGTTAAATGTACAATAAAGACTCAAGTCAAGTGGTTAAGTTAAAAGGCAATAGGCAGTCAATTTGTGAAAAATAGCTCTCATAAATGACTTTTTTTAAATTGCCAGTCATTGTCAATTTATTCTTAGGGATCACATTATAAATACAACAGGTAAAAGTGTAAATATAGAATCCCTTGTATTAATGGATACTACTGGAGAGTAATTATAAATCTTTTTTTATAAATGTTTGATAGCAATTATGCAAATATTATAGTTTGTATAATTTTTGGTAGATTCCATATTAAAATAGAGAACATTTCTTTATTACATAAGGTGAATATTATGCTGTGATGTCACAGGTAAGGGTGCTTGCTTTATTAATTTTTTTTGCCCATCATTAATTAAAAGAAAAAAAGGAGGGATAAGTTAAGGTTTTAATTTCTAAAAGTTCCTAACAAAGAAAAAGGGCTGAGAAAAATCAATAAGCCATTTTAGTCTCTATCTATCAAAGCGGATTCCTTCTTGTCTGTTTTAAAGTGGGGATGTGGCACTTTAATAGGATAGCGCAAGGCTGTTTGAAATGTATGCCAATGATTCCTGTCATTTCATGGCAGCCCGGCCATGGTTCACTGAGCGCCCACTTCTCCCCTGTCAGCTCGACTGAAGACAAGCATTTAGTTGCAAACTTTGAGCAGGTTGCGCAAACCAGAAATGATGTGACTGCTACTTCCAATCCCCGCCTCTCCCTTTCATGCTGCGATGCCACTGGCGGTCAGAGGAAGGAGAAGGGTGCTTCTGCTCATTTACCTGAAGTACGTGTTGATTTAGTTAAAGGCTCTGAGGTGAACCGGATAGAGGTTGTTGAGATGACAACAAAAGACAGGGTGGGGAGGAATGGGGGAAGATGGAAGTTGAGGGCGAGGGGAAGGTTATCCCCTGATGCGTCACAGGCATTGCTATAGGAACGCTTCCTGCGTCACCCAGATAATTAAACCAATCTTTCCAATTAAACCCAATCTTCTCCCCCCAGAAGAGTACATACTTAAGAGGAAGTACTTTCCCCTGGTTCTGGGTTTCTGATTGGCCCCTTTTTAGATCAGCTGCTATGTTTATACCTGCAAACTTAGCAAGCAAATGCATTTTGCACCTTATTAGAAAATTAAAGGACTACTATGTAACAATATCGCCCACCAGGAGGACATCAGGAGGATTTCAATAATGAATCATGCAAAGCCAGGCTAGGTTTCATTTCCTGTGTCTCAACACGTGGCCACCGAATCAGTACCAGGTTGCCCTGATGGCTAGCTGACAGTTTGTGTGCATCAAGACCGTGGCCCAGTATTTTCTGCCTTGTAGCACACCAAAGTAAAATCGCTTGTCAGGCCGAGGTGTCTGTGAACTGACAAGACGCCCCAGTGACATTTCAGCTCGAAAGAGCAAGTGTCTTGCAACCGAGTGGTCAAATATCAGAGAATAGGTCAAGCAGGGCGGAGCTGAGTGGTATCTGGAAGGCCAGTCTCTACCAAACGCCAAACGCCCCCTTGACTTTGACAAGCGGGACTGCTGGGGGGTCAGCGAGGGCAGCGGAGGGGCGGCAGTGCGACGGAACAAAGTGATGTTCTGTTGGGCATGGCCAGACAGTGTGCACCTTATTGGCTTCAAAAGGGAAAAGACATTGACATTGATTAATCTTCTTAACCCTCTTGAACATGAAGAGAGTGGTGGGGAGCTCAGAGTGTCGGGGTTTCACAGCCCCATAAGATGGGCCACTCCAGTGGTTTGTACGGAGCATGGCCCCCTAAAACGTACTCTGACATTCATTAGAATATCTTTGACACCTATCATGGGAGAGCCAGCAAGACGAGAGCAGGAGAACGTCTCAAGCGATCACAGTCACCTCAAACTGCTTTGAAATGTGTGAAAAAAACATCCTTTCCGACTACAAAAGTGACAGAACGTACATGTGTTTACGTCATTCATAAGAACTAAAACATTAAGACTGCATGCGTGTGTTAATCTTGGTAAATCATGCACAGATTCGACCGGTTATTGTCCACCTCCACACCACAGCCTTGTGCTTCCCTGTTATTTTGTTTTAGTTGTCTGCCATTTTATTGTTTTTGCTGAATTTGTTGAATAGACTCTACGAGAGAAAGACAAAATGAGGGTGAGCAAAAGAGGGAGAGAGCTCGTGTCAAAGCCTTGACAGCCATCAAGGCAATACGGCGAGGCTGACATAAATATTTAACACTGAGGGGCAACCTACAGCATGTCATGTCACGGCCGTGATTAGGGTGAACGGTGACCCCCTCTCATATAACATGGATTCTTGTTGGAGGATACTGGGGAGGGTGGGGGGGCATGTGTCAGCGCTTCATCAGCGCCGTATCACAGGACGGACAATGCTCCCTTTAACCCTCATTTCCATAAAGCCATTCCTTTGGAACAGTGTTCCCCATTGGTCCCGACTGCCTACCTGCTTATTTCCCTTCTCGTGGCGCCATGGAATTTTTGCAGAACAGGCTGCCTTGGAGACGCCGTGATCCGGGGCCGCGTTGAAGTGTTTATGCATGTGCGTGTCACTCTGCTTGATGTCGGACCTCTTAAGAGCCTTATGGGCGATTCCCAGAGAGCCGTTTACCATGCAGACGGCGTCATTTAGCTGTTCCTCATTGATTGTTTCAAAAATGTTTTTCCAGTGTTATGTCATTGTTTGCAGGCTGTCAAGGGTGAACCCCCTGTGAATAATCCCAGCCTTAATTGGATAGAAATCCATATGTAGAACTTTGTTTGCACTCGGGATCACAGCACCTTGAAGAAACAATTAGAAGACGTCGAGAGGTAATCAATGACGAAGCCTCGGAACAAAGTGTCACCCGGCGTGACCCAGTAGTACCTATTTCATATTTAATGCTGCTTATGCATGCGTAGAATTAGAGGCAGTACATCACATTTGCATTCCATATTAAATATGGATATATACAATGAATTCTGTTTGTTAATTTCCTGCTTTAAATCTTTTTTTGTGTGTGTGCAGATCCCTGGTTAATGACTTGCCAATTCACTTTGATAGCATGCGCTGCACTTCCTGCGCTACCCTTTCACCTACGGGTTTTAATAAAGCATCACGGCTAATCATTACCACCAGAATGATAATAGGACTATTTGACATAATCGTATGCCGTTAGGAATTCACACTATTTGACTACCATTCAAAAGAGAGACGCAGAGGATGGGCTGATACAGGCCAAAGCTGCACGATGTTAAAATTATTAAGCGCTTATGCAGTTGGGTATTTTAACTATGAGCCAACACAGTTAAAAAAAAGGTAAACAGGTTTGTCTCAGTCACAAAAGTGGGACAGGAGCTTGACACTGTGGAAGTTACCCTCAGCACTTGGGAGTATCCTCCTTTTCCAGTAGGCTGAGCTGATAGCTCTTCCGGTAGATGACATATTATACCAGTCCTGTGGTCATGCCCAGGCTCCATCCCTCCAGTTCTTTGTTCAGTCACAAATCATTCTGTGGGCTCCCTTAAGTGCATCGGTGTTTGTTAAGTGCCCCGGACCGTCAAGCGTGGCGTTAATCCGGTTTGCCCTTAACATTCTTTTCTTTTTTTTCTTCAAGCAGTTGCCATGTGGTTGGGTGGTTTAGGAGGATAGTGACACACCTGGGAGAAAAGGAAATAACTCTCCCAAGGTACAAAAGAGGGATGAACTTGAGGCAAACAACAAGCTAGGGGGGTGGAGATGGGCTGAGTGCAGTTACCTGTCCCTGTAGTCACTTACACTCACATAAGCACACGAGGACACACACACACACACACCCATGGTCACATATTGGGAGAGACAAAAGTCCCTGATTAAATTTTAATGAGAAGCCTTTTTAGGCCAGCCCTATTGTCTTACCCATTAAAGTCTCGGGGATACTAGCATCTCTCTGGTGGTTGGTGACAATAGAAGGCCCTCACATACTTTCCTCAGCAGCTCTTCGCCAAAGAGACGGAAGTGGGATGTTATTATTATTTCATGCCTCAGAAGAGTCCGGCGCTCACTTTAGGGCTTGGTCACAGCGGTGGAGCATCCTGCTCAGGGAATGCTCTGAAAGGTGCTCTGAGTGCACGTACTATTGTTCACTTAGGTTGTGTGCCATTTTCTTACATGCTTCCTGAGCGGTAGAGACGCGTTGTTATTTCAGCCTTGTTTCGCATGGTAAGACAAGAAAAGCATTTAGCGCGCCGCGGTAGGTCAGAGGTGACGGCCAAAGTAATGGACAGGGAAACTGTAAAATTCCCTCTGCGAGGATTCCCTTCTGTGAGTTAAGCAAAATTCAAAATTCCAACAATACGACAGTTGATCACATTTGCATTTTACAACCTTATTTATGGCGGTCAAAAGTTTGGCCAATAAGGGAGTAGAAGACTCGCTGGATACAAGTGAAGTAGTCCTTAATGGTTCTGGAATCCTGGTCAGAGCATGTTTTTGGGAGATTTTCCACAGGTTTGTGTGTTTGAGAGAGGTATACTGTTGTTCCATTCAAATAGAAGCACAAATCACTTTTAAATGACATAAATAAAATGCCAGAGTGTAAAAACCAGTGTTCCGCACATTGGGGCAATGTGACAACCACAAGGCCAGATAACTCATGTATGAAGGATTTGAATCTGTTGCATTGTTTCGTTCATTTCTTGTTTTATGTCGACACTCGTCATCTTGATTTGTCTCTATTTTAACTCACTCCCTTTTGTTCTTTCTCCGCCTTTGTAAATTCCCTTACGGGTCTCACCTGTGTCACGTTGTTCCCGCCACCCTCTCGTGTACATAAGCCGGGTCTTTCTTCCTCTTGCTGCCAGTTTGTCTGGTCTCTTTAGTAAGTGGGGGTCCAGTGTTTCTTCTTTGAGAGGTTCTTGTGTTTTGAACTTTATTTCCTGGATTATGAGATTTTGCCTGCTGGTTTTATACCTCTGCTGCAAGGTTTGTCTGTCTGGTTTTTAGTTTGGCTTAAATAAAGACACTGAGAATGTACCACATTGTTCTGTTGCATCATTGTGTCCACCTGCCTCAGGGTTCCCGATGCAATGAAGTTTAAGTTGTTTATTTTAATTACAGGAAGCCAAAACATATCATCGGCTGAAATGAAATCTGATTGGGCCTTGGGTGTAAATCATACACCATAAATTTATGTATGTATTCCTGTCTACAACCTTTCTGAGGCACTTGTTCAGGGAGTTGGACCTGGTAGATGTCTGAAGACATCTGAAGGTATAATTAATGAAAAATAGACTTGCTGTGACCTTTGAGCAAAGTGATTGACACAGATAGACAGTTACAATCTTTTAACCTTCAGAAATGTCAAGAGAAACCTAAACTCGGTGCCGCCGACACCTGTCCTGCCTCCTTTCCCGGCCTCCGCGCCACAGTATGAATCTCTTTATGTTTGCTCCCGCCATATTGATTTGGGTTTTTTTTAAGAGGGTGGGGCCCCATTAAATATTCACAGCTTGTTTTTTCCCTTTCACCATCGCTTTATTCTAAAAAGCAATTTGTCTCCTTGACTCTTTGAAAGTCATATTCCACTCGCAAGTTGTCGGAACATGGAGGCAAATCCTTTCCCACCATTAATTTTTTAAATCTCCATTCTTTTGAATATCTAAATCCCCTTATATCCGCTGACAGTTAGCTCATGATGTCTGGTGCGGCGCTTCAAAAACGAATGTCAAGTAAGCACTTACCGTCCTGTTTGTGCTCTGTGGACGTTTACAGGAGGGACAAACCCCTCTTGCCTTGTAATCGATCCATATTAATGAATATCTGTAGGCTCATGCCAAGAATTTTCCAATCGGGGCTTTTGCATTTGTCACCCAACTCAAAGTTTCCTCGTACCTATTTCAGGGGGCGGCAGAACTTTCCCCACTTCCCCACTTTTTTTCACCAATGTTGAAAATGGTGCAAATCTAGCTGTGCCAGATGAAAGTACCCTCTTTCTTAAAAAAAAAGAAGAACCCTCCCCCCATCCTCATTCTTGATTCTGATGTTCCCAGCAGAGCGGAGACTCGAGTCTTTGCTGCCGTCAGGGTGATTAGGTGTGGCTGCGGAGGCCAGCTTCCTACCCCTGTCTTCAGCGAGTCCTAATTTCATGTGAGTAGCTGAAAGGATGTGTTTGCGTTTATTTGCGCCTTTTATGTCGGAAAAACTTCAAAGGCGCCCCCTCTCCTCTTCACCTATCATCGATGACAGATCGGGCACCCTGGGAGAGGGGGGAATCACCATCCTTTCCTTATTTATTTGCTCTCCATGTGAAGATGAAATGCACCACACCCCCTGATGGAAAAATAAAGGCAGCATAGGGGCGATGTTAGCGGGGTTGCAGGTGAGGGACGCCCGTTAATATGTTAATGTAATCCTCCTGTTAGGTGTCGACAATCCCCGGAAGATGGGCAGTAATCAGTTTGTTCCTGTCTGCTGGCTTTCTGGAGGGGAAAGGCGGCACTAATCAGAAGTGGCACAGCGCTCGCAGATGCCAGGCTAAGAGGAGGGGAGCGAGATGACACCTCACAGATTTATTACCTCCCACCCTCAACCCCCGAACACCGACATCCTGCGTA
Organism: Takifugu rubripes; assembly: GCF_901000725.2. Classification (NCBI taxonomy): domain Eukaryota; kingdom Metazoa; phylum Chordata; class Actinopteri; order Tetraodontiformes; family Tetraodontidae; genus Takifugu; species Takifugu rubripes. The sequence goes on along the minus strand of NC_042301.1, from coordinate 14,029,748 downwards.
AAGTATGTAAGATAAATAAAACCAGCCTCGTTTGGGACACTTTTCCAGGTTCTTGTGTGTGTGCGTTGATGCCATTTGGACTGTAGACCCGTAGACAATTATTTTACCATATATTTTTTATGCACGGTCCACCTGTATTGTAGTTAAAACCTGATTATTTTTCATTTGCTTTTACTGCTGATGCATCAATATCAATAAAATGATTTATTTGTCTATATAATGTACAGAAGTGTGAAGTTTGAAATGAGGGTTATAAATCTTGCCGTACCAAATGTAAATGATTTCATATTTATTTGGAATTTTTCAAATTTTCCCACCAAAGACAATGAAAAACAATACAATCAAGCATTCCGTACGATGAAGACGGGGATCTTTCTCTTTGCTTTAGCGTTATTTGTATAGATCTGCACATCTCTTTTGTTCTGTCTTCAGTTTTAGGTGGCATGTTAAGTGATATTACCTCCTGACTCTGTTGTCTGTTGGGCCGTGCCCCTAATAAGTTTCGCAATTGAGCATTACATTAAGGCTTTGACCTTTCGGTGTAACTAAAATGGCCTTTTCACCCGCAAATGTTCACCTTTCACCTTTCATTCCCAACACGCCACGTCCAGGTTATGAATTGGACATTGATTTTATCTAACCTAAAGTTGTTTGGATATCGAACACCTTTCAGTCTGGATGGATGAGACGGAAAGGTGCATAATCGATGAATTATCAGAGAGCAAAGCGGGGATTCATGAGATCTTGGTTTTGTTTTTTTAAATGTACGATTTGAGCTATTAGCCGTTTTTTTTCTTTGTCCTGTTTTTAAATCTCCGCCGCTCAACGCTCTCCTTTGTGTCATTATTTGAAATTCAGTCGTCGTCGCGAGCAGTGGAGACGAGCACATCGCGTGTACTCCTCCGTGCACGTGCGTCCACTCACGGCACGCGGCTCGTGACAAGACAGGGTGGGAAAGGTCAGCGCGATGAGTTCAGGAATGACAGGAAACAATGAACCTTCCTGGGTGCAGTAAATTAACCCGTGTCACAAGCAGCTCATTCCTACTGATCAATACTGAACACTTTGCTTTCAGAAAATGAGGGTCATCCTCCCTGGTCCTCGGCCTCCCGGGGGAGGCACAGGAACGCTGATAAAACAATCACCATAAAGAGTTCCAGAGCCGCTGCGGAAGAGTGAGTGCCGGAGGCTCCTTCGGTGTCAGCATGTGTGCGAGGAGCCACTCGTTCTCCTCCAATCCCCCTACGACTGTTAGCTCTGCTCTGACAGGGCCAGGGTCGATAAAGTGGATTTGAGATATAAATGTTTCCCAGAGCTCCTTCCATCACTTGGAGACACCTGCACGTTGCAGTGACACTCGTTCTGCCGTCTCCGTCGCTCCCCTGGAACGGATAATTCCGAAAGTTTGTCCCAGAACAAAGTGCCCGCAGATCCGCGAGCACAGCACATAATCTCTTTGCTAGACAGCTTTGGTACTTACTTTTATCTCTTGTTGAATTTTCCAAAGTAATTTAAGAGCTAAAAAAGTCCTTTTGTGAGGTATAATCTCAGGAGCCATGGGGGGTAGATAAAATATCTCGGAAAAAACGGAAAAGCGTACACAGCATCCCGAGTGGCTGGAGCCGTTTTATCCAGAACTACCTCAAGATTTGGTCATATAGGTACAATTACTTTGGGAATCTGGACAAAAGTGTAGTATGGTGGACAAAAACAAGTTAGTTAATATATGAAATATCTATTTCTTAGACTTTATGGTAAAATTCGGTGGTTGGACTTTGTCAGTTCCTTTTCATTCTGATCAAAACATTTCTCCCCTGTAGTATTTCCTCAGTATTTTACCGTCACACACTCTGCAAACACACAAGTGAAGGCACACAAATGCTCACTCTTGCAACCGAGCTGCCCTGACCTCAGCCTGCGGTTGCTGCAGGCTGCCCAGAGCATATTAAGGGCTTAGATAAAGAGAGCTGGAGACTGACTGGGGCTGGTCCATTGGCCCGGAGAAACTGCTTGGAGCAGCAGATGCAGTGGTGGCTCAGCGAGCCCTTTTTCCATTAGGAGTCATTTCCAGGTCCACCCTCCGTCGGTGACAAAGTGGTGTCTGCGTCTTCATTTTCTGCTGATCCCAAGTGAGCCGGAGGGAGGGAGGGAGGGACTGTCATCAGTTACTTCTGCCGCCGCCCCCTAATTGCGGCAAACTGTCAATGTGTGCATTTGGACCTGAAAAAGGGCTACATTATTTATTGGAAGAAAAATATGGTATTGATTTTGGATGGCATGGCAACGTATAAGTGATGTTGCTAAAGAGCTGACAAGACACTCTATAAACTTTTATAACCATGTCATAGCAGGACTTTGCTCACATAAAATTAACAAGTTTGACTGGGGAGGGGAGGGATGGGGCACAGGGCAGGGAAGCGCACGCATGAATCCACAGCTCTGCTTCCGTGTTTTCCATAATCCTCTCCCGCATTTCTCCTCTGATGTGACGAAATGAAGAAACGGGAAAAAGCTTCACTTCTTGTCACACCATCGCTAGCTGTTTTTGCAGACTCTTGCACTCAGATATTACCAAGGAAAATCTAAACGTGGGCCCCGTCCGTCCAGAATTCCTCGCTCCAATTCTCATAATGAAACACGTTCGCATTTGGGAGTGACACGTATAATCCGGCTCCAACCTGCGCCGACATCTTAACGAGGCTAACAGGTCGAAGAGAATCAAAGCGGCCTGCGTCATTAATTTCCACATAAAACGGTTTTGCTAAAGATTAAAGAAATCACATTGTTGCTCAAAACACAACTGTTTGCCAACCTACCACTTTCTTAACTTTTACAACGGTGTTTGAGTCAAATGAGGCCAGCTTTCACAGACGAAGCGGGGCAGGCGTTTAGAAAACCGCCTCCGCCCTCCCTGCCCCTCGTTCAATAAAGATCCTTTGCCGAGCGTACCTGCGATGTTTGATTCAGTTTAATTGAAACAAGGCGAGAGCGGGTCCCTGCCAGCACATGGCCTCACCACCATTTAAGGGAATGTTTGCGCCGCTAAAGCGGCTAATGAATCCAAGTCCTGAGAGCTGGCACAGCCGCACCCTCATCCAATGCCTGCGAGCACCTCAGGACGATGTCCCCTTTCCTCTCACACAGCTGTGAAATGTTTAAAAAGCCCGACCTCAAAACCTGAAACGGTGAAAGCGAATGCAACCACAAATAAAATAAAAAAAATTGGAGGATGGGGGGATTTCTTTGGCATCCTCAGGCCATTATCCAAAGTTTATTGTTATTTGTACAGTACTTTTATTCTGCCCTAAGTGAGGATTGGCCTTCAATTGAAGCGGTTACTTTTTTTTTTTTCTGCAGCCTTTTTAAAATAAAATGTTAAAAAAAAGTTTTATTCGTATCTGCAAGAAAGAAACGCTTCAACGGCCCATCGAGTCTCCATAACAGGGACAAGTGTCTGATCTCAGACTGCTAATTGGATTTACACAAAATGTAATTTTTTTTTCACTGCACGCCAGACCCTCTTTGGTGTAATAATGCGCAATTTTTGGAGGCGTAGACACCACCCAAACAAACCTAAACCGCATTTCACATGTGCCCGGGGAGCAAGGAACACAAGTGAAAACCACAAGAGAAAAGTAATACTTTTCAGTGATGCTACCTACCTTTTGTGGCTCGCTCCATTGAGTCTTTGCAGAGGAGGGCTTAATCCTCTAACTAGACCAGAAAGCACCCTAACTGGCCTAATACGGGGGCTCTCCTGGGGTCTCGCAGGTACTGATTGACTGAATGGTGGAGATGGATGCTATCTGGTGCGGCGCGGCTCCGTTGGGCATTTAAACAACATTAACGTCGGTGGATAGGCAGAGAGAGGGGGAGCATTATGAACAATGAATGATGGCCTCCTGACAAACCGCTATGTGCCGTGACAAATGCGCATTTTATGACACTCTGCAGTCGCTCCTATCAGCGGGCATGACAAATGCAGCCGCTGTGTTTGTGTGTGCTGACAATGATGCATGAATATGGAGCGAAGTCCCCTCCCGTAACTGTCCTTTCATAGTAATTTAACACGTTGTGAAGTCATTCTAAGGAAAATGTCTTTTTCAGCCTCCTTAAATATTCATACGTTGCACATGTGACATAAACCATGGCAGGATGGACCTCGGTGTGGCGACTGTGCACTCGGGGTTATGGCCTGTTATCCATGAGTAATGGGTCCCTCGGCATAAAACACGAGACAAACACCTCTTCGTTTGACGGTCGCCCCTTGAATGTTGGAGACGCACGTTGCGATCCGTCATCTGGTTTTTCATTCATCATTTTTCCACGAGTGATGATGTTTAAGAGACAAATTAAGATCCAATATAATTTTGTGCAACACATATATAAAGTTGGTGCTGATTTTCCAATAGTGCTTTCAGCTGTCATGCGCATTTATATAGCTTAGCGGGGACCGTTTTAGCAGTTCATATATCAGGCAGGTTCTCAGAGGCTGAAACATGTCTGGGGTGGGATTGCGGCCAAGAAATGTTCCCATTCTAAGGTTTTATTTCCCTATAAAATGGTGGCTTTCTCAATCTGTGCGAGGAAGTCATTAGATGAGTTCGCACAGCCGGGAGTGTGTGTGTGTGTGTGAACTCTGCAGAGTTCAAATGCTGATGTAATGAGAGATCTGTTCGCGATCTTCGTGGACATGGAAGAGAAAGGACGCCGAGTGGGTTTTGTTTGCCCTGAGATTTACCTGTGGCGCCGGAAGGTGAACCGCTGGAGCGTTATTGAGCAAAGCGACGACGGCCCTCAGTGAAAATGATGCCCTTCCTCCCTCTAGCTGAGCGGTAGGTTCACATGCACGTCTGCTAATAGATATGTTGAAGTTATTAAAGTAATCAGCGCCAATGGAAATCCATTCAGAATTGATTGTGGAATATGCTGATTGAGGCATGGCGTGAGTACAGTGTGGGAGTGATCATTAGGAGATCCTCCAAATGAATGGGAACCGTCCTCGTTGTGGAGACGGAGCTTACGTGACTGAGGGCTTCTCACCCAAAACCCAGCTTAATTAGGAACGCTGGTTATGGAGTAATAGCCAACTGTTCTAGTACCTGCATTGCACCACCACCACTGGAAAAGACACAATTCAAGAGTCTTCAAGACTCTCCGTGCTGCTCATCTTTGTTTAAACGCCTTTTATTTTATCTGCACAAAGCCTTTTTTTTTCACTTATTGTCTCGATGCGAGTCACAAATCAATGCCGATTAGGCCGGTAATATGATTATGTGCATCTGGAATTGATATTTACTCTTAGCAGTCGATGCTAGTTAGGTAGGAGAGACCGTGCATTCCTTCACACTAAATCACATTAATGCCTAATCATTCACAGCGAAGGAGAAATTCAATTCTGGACAAAGTCGCTTCAAATAGCTGGTTTTCCATTTTCCTGAGAATAAATATCACGCTGGACTCCCATTTGGTTTGGTATTTTAGGAGCAGCGAGGCACCGCAAACAACATCCAAAGATTTAAGGATCAAGTTTCATTGAAAAACCCTCATCTTTTTAACATCATAATGACATTTTATTAATATCAGTTATCGCTCCCTTAATGGTGCCCGCTTTCATTTTTGCAGGAAACGTGGGATAATCTCCTGTTTCGGACCCTTTTGTTTTTTTTATTTCTGCATCAAGAAGACAGATGCCTTTTAAAATTCATCGGAGGTCCAGATGAGCAAAATGGAAGCTTAAGAGAGAAAAAATAGAAAAGCCCTGGTAGTCTCGCAGTCCAGTTTAATGAGATCTGTTATTCTGGCCCATTTTATACCCACCTAATCACACGCTCAAATAGATTCCGTGAAACCCCATCTCCCTTTGAAGACCCTCCCACCACTCATGTGATCTGATTAGTATTTTACATGAGATACCAGCCCAGGCCAATTATGAGCGCTGGCCACAATGTTCCAGTCATTCCACAGGAGGAGGAGAAGGAGGAGGAGGAAGGATCGCTGAGGTGGAATCGTAATTTAGGCCAGTTAAAGACAGACCCTGTGATCAGAGGCTCCCATAATGCACTGTGGAATATAGGTGGCCCAATTAGTGCCTCCCTGGTAGCGTTCCGCATCCCACCTGGCTCTGCTCCCCTTTTACGTGGGGATTCTCAACCTTGAAGATGTGATTGTTGCAGTCGCAAAGTCACAAATCCTGCCGAAAATAATGCCCCCCCCCCCCCCCCATTTCTTCCCTTGAAGAGCAGATATAAACACAGGCGGCGCCTCCCTCTTTACTTTAAATGAATAACTCACACATCTAGTCTCAAAATAAGATATTTAAATGGGCTGTTTGGACATCTGTTTTTAGATATTAGCGTTGGTGATCCAGAAAATCAACTTGAAATTTCAAGTTTTGTTTTCTCTACTCATAGATTGGTGGTCCAGAAGAGGGTGCCATAGATCAGAATCCAAGCAGGATGCGCCTTTTCTCTTTCCCTCTCCTCTATCTGCATTGGTAATGTCTGGTAGCGCGCACACACACACGCGCGCGTACACACAAACACACACACACAGATCTGATGTGCCTGCTCTTCCGAAGGCTTCCCAACTGTCAGCTCCTAATCCCGCACTGGAATGATGTTAATTATCATGCAACAAAGCTTGATAACATGAGGCGGCGCGCCACAAAAAAAAGGAGTCTTGAAATTAAAAACTCCTCCATCTCAGCTGTGAGGGAGGTGATCATGCTCTCATCCGCAGCGGTTTTTTAGCAATTTTCTTTTTTTCCCTTCTTCCTCTCGGCCGCTCTCTTTCTCCTCCAAACCAGTGTGCGTACTCTCCCGCAGGACCTAGGTGAGGAGTTATTTCTGCATCTGGCTTGAGGTTCCACCAAGCTTTTACATAATCAAATCAATATTGCTATGATTCACCCTCTGGCAACGGCTGCCTCGTGCAAGTTTCACTGGTGATGTTTGGCAGCTTAAGAGATAAAAAAAGACAGAGAGTGAGAGGAAAAAAAACCTTAGTTAAAAATCTCTGAGCTATTGATTTCTTGCCTAGTTGATCTTCTCCTACCACCCTGCCTCGCACCAGCCGCCTCCCTCCCGCGCTCCGTCCCTCCTTTGTTGTGTCGCGCCTTTTCCAGGTGAAGCTGTTTCATTCAGGTGAGTAAAGGCTGACGGGAGGGCGGGGCTCTGTGCAGCCTCAGGTGTGGCGGGGCGTCTCTGCGTGGAGGCCCCGGCAAGAGTTGACGGCTTGACGAGCTATAGACAGCAGCAGCGCCCCGAACGGATCTTCAATAAAGCAAATATGACAGCCAGAAGTCGATGAGGCGAGAGAGGGAGAGCAAAGGCAAAAAAAACCAAACATAAATAAATAAATAAAAGATACAAAACAAAAGAAAACCACCCACAAGATCCAAAACCAAAAAGACGAAGCCCCTGAAAACGGCGAACAGTGTCTGACTCCAGGGTGGTGCAGAAGAGATGCAGACGTTTGGAAATCAGAACACAGAGCTGGACCACAATTAAAAGCCCCAGTTACAAAAGCCTGATCACTTTTACTGCCTGACTCCGTGGGAACCACCCCGCGCCTAATCAAAGCCACCATCGGAGAGGTGAAACTCACAATCAGGCGTGTCTTTGGTTTAATACAGTGGAGATGTTGCTGCCCCCCCCCCCCCCCATCGTCCTAAATCATGTCCGTGTATGACTTATTCTCCGGTTCCTTGAGAGAGAGCTGGAAGCGGCTCCAGCCTTTTCATCTGGGTCCTGGTGCTGCCTGGACAAGTTCAGCACGGTCCCTTCAGCTGCCGCACCGGCACATAAATCCTTCCTCTATGTCACTTTGATCAGCCTCCTTCCTTTCCTCAAGTGTCCAAGAGGAATGTCGGGGGGGTGGGGGGTGACAGGAGGTGATGGAAAAAAGGTGGGGGAGTCGGGGGAAGGGGGGAGCTACAGCACATATCACGTCGCATTGATTGGGTCCATTTGGTGGACTGAACATGAACCCAATAATCAGATCTTGCTTAAGCACGCGCTTCCCCAGTAATTGACTCTTGCATATTGATTAAGATGTTGATGTGTCCCAGTCCTGCTCCTGCGCTAATGCAACCGAGAATGAGACCCCCCCACCCGCCCGATAACCCCTGCAACCGTTGCTGACGCGACGACATACGACACACACACGCAGGACACACTGTACACGCGCGCGTGGACACACAAAGGCAGGCGCACGTGCGGCCGGAACGCGGCTGTCACCGGGCTCAGGCGAGCAGATAAAGCTGTCAGGCCGATGCTGCGGAGTCTCACAGGGGCCCGCCGACCAAATTAGCCAGTCAATAAGAAAAAGAAACGCTGATAGGAAAAAAGGGGGAATGCAGCGACGTGCAAATTGCACGGCGCAGCCTTTCAATGTTGTCAGCTGCTTTGATGTCATCTCTCTGTTCAGTTAGCTTTGATATTTGGAAGGCAAACTCCAAGGGCCATAGCATCCAGGAAGTCATCAGTGATGTTTCTGTAGCACACATTGTCCAGTGTAAATGAAAGAAAGCCGCGTGAAAGTGAGTAAAAACACACACTGTTGCTCATAAACATGAATTAATCGTGTTTTCCGACATGGCTTATAACAAAAAATCCATTTAAAAGATGCATTATAGCATTTAGCTTAAGAAACACGTAGCATGTAACCTCATGTTGCTAATTTCCCTCTAAGATCTCTAGTTGTAAGAAAGCTGCCTGCAAACCCACAAATGTAATCTCTGTTCCCAAAACCATACACGGGTAACCATCACATTTCATTGCCTTCATCAGATGTGTCCTCAAACAGATTTCGGCCTTAAATATTAGATTCACATGGCCGACACACATGTGACACATGAAATCCATTTTTCTCCACATGCATCTAATGAATTCAATTGGGATGCATTGTTTGAGAAGATGACTGTCCAGATGTTTTATACTGCTTTTAAGTTGATGTGAAAAATGTTTGTTACGTGTTTCAGATTATTAAGAATTTTTTGAAAATCCCTCTCGACGGCTCCTTTCGTTGTCTGGCGGCTCTTCAGTGAAATCGCGGTCCATAGGTAAATCATTAGCGTGATGCTAATTGTTGAGAATATGGCCACGGTTTGCTTTTGATATCGATCCCAACAGTTTATCTCATGATCTGACACAATCTCAAACCCTTCTCCTCCAACATACCATCATTTATGTGAGTATTTGATAAAGCACACATGCTACAGCAGCAATGCTGGATGCAAGCATGAGCAGTGTCATTTTTGAGTGTATGTGAGTGGGCTAGCTCTGTGTTCAGGATGCCATTTACCGTATTTACTAAGGCAGATCTGCAGATTCAACCGTTATTTCCAGCTGCAGCCACACACCCAGCCTGTGTTGCTTGCGGTAACAGCCTCTCTGCTGCTAGCTTTAGCGTTGCACTGTATCACACTCAAAAGATTAAACTCATATTCGTACAGATAACGCCGGCATGGAACTTAAACCAAGCTTCAGAAGATTCCGGCCTTTGTAACACCAGAGTTTTTAGCGTTTTCTCAATGAAGACAGCCGCAACTATCAAACCAGACACATCTTTTAATCAAGACACATCGACAATAGCATATAAATGAGGAAAAATAAGTAAAATCTGATCTCTGTGCAGACTGCTGTTCTGACACCTTTTCTGTCTACTGTTGAGTTACTCCCAAATATCTCAGCAACGTTATTTGAAATGGCTGAAATGCAGCCATTAGCAACAAACTTTGCCATGTTTGATTCGAGTGTGAAAGAATTTGACTCCGAACATAAACCTCCTGCCCGATCCAGCGCATTCTAAACAATATGCAGCGCGGATGCCCCTTAGCATTCCTATACTTCACATGTGGACATGTTGATGGAATCGTGAATGACAGTAGTATCTCTATTTTTATGTTGCACTGGTGAACGGAGCGCATTATTGTTGATTTACGCTCACGCACACACACCAAGACAGGACTACAACTACTCCAAACTTAACTATTCAGCGTTGTAGGGTTACTGTGGCCACGCATACAAGAACTCTTGTTTGATATTAACCTTTATCTTGCTGGGACTCCAAGTCCCATGACTAGAAAAAAAATGTTGCCAAGGATCTTGTGGAAAAAGATCATTGTGTGTTTGCGTCTTCTGAAAAGGCAACGCAAGTGCATATTTGTGCGTGTGTGTGTGTGTGCGGCCTTCGGGCCTCTCCTAGCTTGCACTTGCCCCGATGGGAGAGCCGCCTGTAGCGAGGTGAACCATCACTCTCAACCACCCACCCCCTCCCTGCCGCCCTCCCTCCCCTCCTCCATCTCTCCCAGGAGTGGACCGACACCTCTCCGCTGGCCAGAGGGAAGACCAGCGCCTCTCCTGGGCCTCCTTCCATGTCTCCAATCAGTCCGCGCTGCCATGGCCCCGGGGCTGCAGCGATGCGATAATCTCTGCCTTTTGCGTTATGCATTGCCCCGATGAATTCATCTTGTGACCACCTGGCACTCGCTGTTAGGAATGCGAGTGTTGTTTTTGCTGCAGAGGCTGGGGCGAACGCTGTGAGGGACTGGCTGTCGGAGGCACCCTCGTCTCCACCCTCCCCCCTCGCTTCATCTCTCCTCCTCCAACATCGGCAGAATGCTTTAACCTCTCGGAAGACCCTGGCGTATCTGCCGCTGTGGTGGCAGGAGTGGGATTCTTCACCTTAGCGGGACCTGTGTGGGAAAAAGCCCTGCCTGGTATTTAAAAACGGAAGGGCTTTTCGCTGTAAGACAAATTGAAACGCAGGAGGCTGGAGAGGAATGTGGCTGTCAGAGTCAACAGAGTAGGTTTTTTTTTTTTTTTTCCCCGCTATGAATAATCACCGAGGTTGACCCAAGGAAGCCGAGGATTGTGTAAAGCATATTTTGCAAAATTAAAGGTCGATGCAAACATGTGGCACCGCTTGTGCCCCATAACTTTTGACTTCCTTCAAAGCTGCTCCGGTGACCTCAATTAAATTATGGAAATATAAACTTGAGGCAGACAGAATCACTGTTGTGTTTCGGCGTCGGGTTGTTATAATTCAGGTTCAATCGAAATAATGAATTAATGGATGCATTTTTCATAAACCTTCAGCAAAAATAAAAATAAAAATAAAGAAATAAATAAAAATGTGCACCCTGATGCTGGAAGAGTCCAAATTTGAATATGGTCTCACATGTACACCATCTAGTCACATTGCACTTGAAATAGCTTGTGGCTCAAAACATTAGAATTTCATATTTCCCTCTTAGTTGCCTCTGCATGTGCATGCGAAAGAGAGCGAGGAGAGGGAGGAGGAGAGTGTGCACGAGCTGGAGAGCAGCATGCTGATGTCCTTGGCATCTAACCAAATCTATAATTTACACTTTTACATAATTGGACTTTGCTTTTGCTGCGTATTGATTGCGCATTCTCCACCTCTCCTTTTCTGCAAGTGACAGTGGAGCAAATATTTTAATAAGCCACCTTGACGGGAGGAGACGTCTCGCCCTCGCCAAACAACGGCCCGGCCAGCGATGGCGTCCACATTTAATCGCAGTCCTTTTAAACCAGTTGAGGACACTGAACAGCCCCCCCCACGAATCTTTTCCTACCTGAACCATGAGAAATGCATTTTTCCTCAACGCGAAAATAATCAAATGAGGGTTAACTTTGTTTATTATGCCTCGTTATGTTGTGCCGTAAGTGGGTATGATAGATTGTGCTATAGACCAGGCGCGCTTGCCAGGAAAATCTGATAAGAGAAATATTTACGCCCAGATTTCTTCCAGTAAACCACCAGTGATGGATGAGCACAGAGCAGAATGCAAGATTAATTTGCCAAACGCTGCAATTTCGGACCTAAAATCTTGAACGAAGCCTCGTTTTCGAAGGATTTCAAGCGTAATTCTCGCCATAACGGCCCAAAAAAACAAAAAATGCACACCTTAAATTATTACAGCTTCATCGAAACAACGGATCCGGGCCCAGAGATGGAAACACGGCGTTCGACAAGAGCGCCTCCTTTGTTGGTGAGAACGTTTGACGCGCTGTCAAAGAAAAGCTGCAAGAAACAGATTTAAAGTCCCTCGTTTTGAAGTCTCAGCACTAAGTCATCTAAGAGTCAGGCAAGAACGATACATCTCAGGGCCAAAGTTCCAAGATGAAATATTAATCAGAGCGAGGTAGCTTGCCAGGCTGCTGTCACTCTCCTCTCATCCACAGGACTTTGGACTTGTTAGCCAGGTAGCTACGGGCGAGGCCCCCTGGCCGAGGCAGCGAGTTGCTGAGTGTGCGGGTGTCTTTGTGCGAAGCCTCTCACATGTTTTCCTGGACTAAATGTTTGCATTGCCCTGCCTCTGATCATGAAGGGTAACCTTAATCGTGCCGGCTCAAGCCCTTCTTTGGGAGCTGCCATTAAAATGGCCCCCATGGGCATGGTGGTGGGTAATTTTGCACTCAGGGCTATGAAAGTCACCATCTAAAGAATTACTCTTTTTTTGTTGTTTTTCTCTTCACCCCACTTGTTTTTAAGCAGCTGGCATCAAACTGCTCCGAACTTCGTCCTCGGCAACAGTGTTTGATTGAACATGACAGCGCTGTAACCAAACTTGAAAGGGGTCTTGGGATGCGTGCTGCAGATGCGACTTTTGAAGTTGCATCAGCGACTTTCCAGGAGGGGTGAGAAACTTGTTTCTGCTGAAATCTAATCTTCCATCAGGCCTGTAATGCTGAGAGTGGTTCCACATATGACTAAACCTAATGAGCAGAACAACAGGGGCCAACGCTTTGCTGGTTTCTCCCCCTTTCTTCCCCGAATTTAGCTGCAGTTTTCAGTGTGTCAGGTGGTGCAGTGAACAACAAAAGAGCCTCCGGAACAAACTGCGATGGACTTGGAGCAATTACGCTTAATCTGCTGTGATTCATTCCCTTTCAGCTTGTCCACTCTCCTCCCAGTTAAGACCGGCTTGGCCGGGGGACAAGAGTGGAGCGATGCCATTGGCCTCAACCGGCTCGCGCCGGTCCGTCGACTCGGTTTCGGGGATCTGCATTTTGTATCGATCTTAAATCTGTGACCAGGTTACTCACCACATCAGCGACTCGACCGCAGGTGCACGACGCCATTGCCTGCTCGCGGTAATCACCCAATATTTTGTGCGCCCTCATTTGAGCCCTCCGACCGCTGTGCCACACCGCTGCAGACTAATAAGCTTGTCCTGTAATCGTGTTAGGCGCCCTGTCGGCCCCTGCCAGGGGACCTAATTGGGACAGAGCCTTGGACAAAGTGAAAATTAATAACTTTTGTCAAGCTCCTGGCGCATTGTCTTATGAGGCAGCGCAGGTCAATTAGAAAGCGTGATACGATAAGGTCCGAGCAGCAGAGGAGCGCTGACTCAATTAGGGCGGTGACTGGACGGCCGAGCTGGGAGTCAGGGAGGGAGCTAGAGATGGATTCTATCCCTAAACTGGAGGTTAGCGCGCTGCAGATAATGGACCGTTAGTTGCGTTTAAAAAGTCCTTTTCTACATGAATGGGATGTTGCGTCACGCAGGTCCGGCGGAGACGTTTATTATCGGGGAGCGTCTTTCAATTTTCCCACTGAGTGGGATGGAATGGCTTTAAACGCTGTGTTGCTGGGTTTGTGTGCGTGCGCGAGTGTGTTTGCAGAGAGCTTGTAGAGCTGTCACTTAGATAGACCGTTCCCATGCAAGCCGCACAAGCCCCCGAAGCGTGCATCAGCGATGCGCATCAAAGGGATTGTGTCAGAGCCTTTATAGTTGTAATGGATGGGCAGATGCCAAACTGGAAAAACTCTTGATGTTTTCCCATCTTGCTTTATGACTCCCTCTTGAAAACTGTGCGGAATCCTATCCAGGAAGAATGTTCGCAAATCCCCGTCCAGGAATCACCAGCTTCCTGTCTTTAACACCGCCGACATTATGGTTTGGGCCGCCAACCCGCGTCGCACAGAGAGCCTCAAACGCGATGGGAGCTGCGTCCCGCCGCTTCTCTCCCCTCGCATACATGTGCTAATGATTCCAAGGGTCTCCAGACTGCCACAACACGTGTAATTTAATCATCAGCTTTACTTTGCGTCAATAGTGTCTGCAAAACAGGGCCGGCCAAGAAGTGCAGGGCTGCAGTTAGTTTTCTCAGGGGAGGAAGAACACACTTATCTTTGATTCAACATATTGTCCTTGTGTTTCCTTTCATATCACTACCTGCCTACTTTTTGCTTCCTTTGCTTCAGATATGATCTTAATGCCTCTCTTTTTTTTTTCTCTCGCTCCGATTGTGGCTGTATTTATTGTTGCAGTCATGGAAACTGGCCCCCGTCGAGCGCATTCTTCAAACAATCGGCTCGCCGTTGGACAAATGTGAAATCGCAATGATCTCAAACTGTGCGGTGGGAGCTGAAACAGTGATTAATCTAAAGAGAATCCTCCATTAGCAAAGTGAACCTGAGATAATTCATCGAACCACCCGACGATGTTCTGACCGGTGGACAAGGTGCCGGTAACGTGTCTGGCCCGGTCCTCGAAGCCCCCGCCGCTGCTCTTCATCCGGCACCGCGAGCTGATCGAATAGCAGGTGCACGGTCACATAATCTGATAGTGCGTGCATCACTCTGTAACATGAGGCAGATGTCTCAATCTGTACTTTCCAAGTATCCAAATCCCAATTCAATCGTGGGCTACATCTGCGTGTAACCCAGTAAGCAGTCCCTCCTGCCACCACATTACTGTTCTCCCTCTGTTCCTACTTGTGGAACTTTCAGCTCGCTTCCACACAGGTAATGCAGACAAATGGGGTTTTAATGCGTTTCGGCGTCCCGTCCTACATTCCCTCACTTTGTCATCAGTTCGCCTCCACTTTAAACGCATTTCTCGACCTTAAGCAGCACTTTATTGTGGCGTGTTATTTTGTCCAATTGGATTAAATGGACAATAACTAGGAATCCATTTGAACCCGATCCCTGCTCAGGCTTCCTCCGTTGGCTCCATTAACTGTCGTACTTGTCCAGGAGGCCTCCCGTGCAGTGGCCAAATGTGTAAGTTGATGCATCCTCAATAACCATGCAGGGAGAATTGCGCAGTCTTTAAAAAGTTAAACCTTATATTTGACGTCTTTCCACCGAGGCAGCAGATCAAATCAGCAACAGTGCAGGCCCGGCTCTAATACGTTTAAACACTGATGAGACGCAACTCTAGACTCCCCTGAACGGGACCGCGGCACTCTCGCTCTCAGTGTCTCAGTGTAAAGTGGTCTCATCCGTGAAGTTATGAGTGTAGACACAGACATCAGTGCTAGTTTACCCACATTAGAGGCCCCTTATCAGGGCTTTCGGGACCCATCCGCTTCTCACGTCTCCATCTTAAACGTCTTTTCTTTCCGTCGGTGCGGTCTCCATCGCCGAGCACCGACAGGAAAGATACGGCAGCTTGGGCGTTTGGATCCCTGCAGTGAAATCTGCTCCCTGGGCTTATTCCGGATCCCCCGCCGCTGTCTGTTGGGACTCTCCCGATTTTGAGGTGGAAGAGGACACCAGTGCCTGCAGCAGCATCTCAGATTTATTGAAACTTCGTGTCCTGTCCCAGAAGCTCATTTGTCAGGAGACCTAATTTACACCGGCCCTTAAGACTAATTGCAAATTTGTGGAAAAAATGCTGATGTCGCTGGAACAGAGGAGGGCTTTTTCAATTTGGTGTCCCTTGCCATGCATTCACTAATGCGTTTCATCTGCAGAGTGTAAAATCGAGGCTGTTTGTTTCCTGGTTTCCTGGGGGGGGGGGGGGGGGCGCAGGAAGAGACCCCGTAGCAGGGTGGGCGAAAGTGAAAACACTAGTGGGACCACTAACAGACGAGAAATCGTGACACAAACACAATATTTTCTGCTTAATTCCATTATGGGAGACCAATGCTCTGTCTCATCATCCCTATTGAGTTACTGAGTCCAGAATGAAACCATGAACAACACACAACTGTGTGTTGTTAGCAACGAGCATGACAATTAGCAGCACAATTATCCCAGCCACTGCAGATGGCGCATACGCAGGAAACATCTGTAAAGTAGTAGAAGTGCATTAAAGGATCAGCGTTGCATTGCAGGATGTACATATGCATATAAATGGGAACAGGATTGATTTCTGAGGTGTCGGCACAGTTGTCCACAAAGAAAAAAGGCCTGCTGTTCAAAACATCATGTTTTCACCTCGGCCACTAGATTACAGTTGTTTTCCTGACAAAAACGTTAGCACCCTTGAGAGAGTGTAAAGTACAGAAGTTTAGGATAAGCGGCAGAGCTACGACGTGCCGGTGATCTGAGTGTTGTGCAGATGTGAGCGCGGAACACATGCTGGCTGATTTGGGGGATAATATGCAACCACATGACTCAATCAGGCAATCTCCTCCCTTCATCAAGTCTTTGACAAATTCCCCGTAATTTGTGGCTGGCTTCACATGCGAGCGTTTAGACTCTGACAGCTTCTTGTCACAGAGAACATGTTACAGGAAATGTCTTATGCGCGTATGCACGTGTTTTTCAATCGGGGGATTTAGGCAGGTTTCCCACTGAGCTATTTCCAGTCTTTGCACAGTCCTAACAACTCTCACTTATATTGTACATGTATGTTTTTTGATACTTGTCACCTGTTTTCAAAGCTTGATGAAGCGGAGACAGAAAAGAACATGCATGGGGTCACGATTAAGGGTAGAGCAATTATCTGATTACACAAAAACATTATATGTCAAAAAGAACAACAACGTGTAATTTGCTAGCTGCAGAAATCCAGATGCAGAGAGGTGTGCATGTCTATCAGTGTAATGGCTAACAGCTTGACCACAGAATCTATGAGGGCTGCACCAGGAGGCCTGAAACGGCAATAAAGCCCAGCACTATTGTTTGCTGGTACGAGGCACTCCAAATTGATTAGTAAAATTCACTCTCTAATGGGCTTATAAAGGATTTCTTGGGCAAAGAACAATGAGCTGGAGGGCGCGAGCAGTGCCAGGTCATGGACACCCAGCGATTCACCACATCCCCCCCTTCTGGGCATGCTTAGTTTCCCCCCGTATTTGCCGTTTACCCTCTGTGGTTCTATTTAAAAGCCAGTCGGGATGTTTCAAAGGTAGTTAATGGTAGCGGTGGTGAAGGTGTGAGTGTAGATGAAGTGGGAGTGGGTTGATGTGTGTGTGTGGGGGGGGTTTCTGGACCTCCCGCACTCAGGTTGAACCACAGAGCCATGGTTTAGTGTTTCAAACCCACCACCTCTCTGCCCCCATCGCTCTCTCAGTAGCCATATGTGCCAGTATGAAAAAAAAACAACCTCTTTTAAACCAGAGGCACCTTCCTCCTGATGCTCAGCCAGTTGCTCCTCTCTCTGGTGAAGACAACACAGCGGAATAGAAAACACATAGGGAACACATTTATCCAGGCACCGGGCCAGACAACTGCATTCCCATGGACCTGCTACAGGGAAAAAAAAAAAAAAAACAACCAAAAAACAAAAACCTGCAGAGCACATTTTACACGTAAATATTCAGAATTAGATGTGGCACATTCTCTCTTTTATTCTTCGTCCTTTCCCCCTCCCTCTCTCCTCTGGTTCTCATGTCTCATCCCCTTCAATCACGCCGGGCTTTCATGCTTTCGCAGAACACGTTGGCCACGGTGGCCAAGACGGGAGTAAAATTAAAACAGGGAAGGGCCGTTGGATTCATTTGATTTTGATTTGTACTGTGTGAGGAATTCAGATCTACATTTTATCCTTGTTGCTCACAAAAGACAGACAACTTTACCTCACGGGTCAGATATTCGTGGATCGGCAGAAGGAGACCATGTTTAGCGCTCCTTCTGTGAAACCATGTGTTTTGCATGTATTTGTTTTTATAAATTCACATATACCGAACTGTCAGTGTGTGACTTACGGCCTAAGGCCTTGCTTTGTTTTCCGCGAGTGTTCATCCCTCCCGAGACTATTGTGTATGGTCGCCTCCTTCAAGATATTGATTTATATTTTTATCTTTTACATATGTTGCTGGCATTAATAACTGCTCCGCTCCAGCTGTGCGCGCATGAGGCTACGCTTCTTGAACTCTGCTTGACTAAGACTCTTGCTTAATCGTGCATTGGGACATTTGCATCACGCGTGCATGTAATGTAATTGTGGGTCCGTAATCTGAGCCGTATCCGGGCAATGAGCTGTATGATTCACAGTGTGTGCGTTGCTTTGTCAGCACTGCATATGCAAATGTCAAAAAATGGTGTAATGTATTAAACTCACTGCAAAGATTTGAACACATTAGCTTGGCCTTTAATACAAGTGATATTAATACCCTTTAACCTCCGGATACCCACCTATGCTCTTCTAGAGCTAGCTTTAGCATTGGAAGCTAATGATGTACATCAGCCTTGGCTGATTGGCTGGGCCTGTTGTCAATCACAAGGTCATCGCTGATGGGCTTCAGTAATTTACGATATGAACAGCTGAGATGTCTCTGGGATCTAAATGGCTTTAACTGGGCTTTAACAATCCAGTCATGTGAATCCATATCTGATATCTGATGCCGGTACCGGTGCATCCGATATAACGGTGTGTGTAGCAACACTGGACCAGTGAAGTTTGAGAAACTTTAGTGTTTCACTGTGTCAGTTTTTAATAGCAGCAGCAGCAGCCGTGCATCGTACCTGTTAGCGTTTCTTCTCTCTCTCTCGGTGTGCATTTGCTTCTCTTCCCTAAGCTGTTGTGATGGTGACAGTGGTGGGATTATGAAGTGAGTGTTTTCTCCTTTTCAACAGCCTCTCCACATGGCCTCCTGCCTCCTTTGTCTTTTTATAGCCTCCTTCTGGGAGAAGCTTCTCTCTCCCCGAATGTAACACAAGCCAAAACACCTCTCAGTTCCTTTGCCAGAGCCTACTACCCAGGGAATACTGCTATTCCTCCCCTACTTTTCTACACACACCTTCTCTCATCTCTCATCCTCCCCACCTCCAGTCCCCCCACCTCCCCCCCTCCCATTCCTCTCCAGCCTGTGCTGGACACAGAATTTGTTTTTGGAACACGGGTATGACGGTGAGATGTGAGTCATGCGCTGCTTTGGGTTTCAACTATGACAAGTTCAACTCGTATGTGTTCCTGAGTTATTATAGTCACCTGCCACATTCGTTTTTATCGCTCTTATTTTGCAGTGGAAAGAATGTTGATCTTTACATTATATCACAACAGTATCAGTAATATGATTACCAAATGTAGTCTGCTGTGCATATTAATAGCCTGTATTTACACTGTTGTAACCGGCCATTCATTAACATTAAAACATGCAGTTCATTCTATTTTAGCGTCTATATAAGATATAACTAAGTGTCAAGACAGTAAAAGTGGCAGCCCGGTGTCTAAAAAGACCATTGTGATTACACCCACGTCAATGTAATCACTGTTATTAACTGTGACCCTAATGTGACCTGCAAATATTTTTCCACCCAGGCCTCTGCAGTCGCACCAGTCCCGACTAAGCGTTGCTATTCCATGTGTTTAGATAACTTATTGCCTCTTTCTCTGGCGGCCCGTTTCTGGCCGGCCTTGGCCCTTCTTCCTGCCTCCGTCCCTCACCACACCCACGCGGCGCTCCTGTGTGGTATCAGACACGCAGGCGTGCCGCTGCACTGACACGGTCGTTTGTCTTCTGACCGCCATGGCATATGGAGAGCGCTGGCACTGCGCAGATGTCCGCTAAGTGCTGATGAAGGGAGTGAGGAATGGATGGGCTGGGGCTGAGAGGATCTTTGCCGTGCTGCCTGGTGCCTGGTACTGCTCTGGCCTGTTAGTATTATTAACTGTACTGTAGTACAGTGTAGGGGGGGGGGTCAACTCTTCAGTGAAGTATGTGTTCCCAGGAATGTATCCAGATACATAAGCATGTGTTTGCTTTTACTTTCTCTATGTGTGCGTGTGTGTGTAAGTCTGTATTTTTTATGTGTGTGTGCACAGACTAGTGGGTACTGCATGGCGGAGCTCGAGAAGGAGAAGGAGGGTGTGGATTAAAGCCGTAGGTAGTGCAGAGAGAGCCTGAAAAGAATAATTTGCAGCTTAAGGCCAATAGCTTCAAAGTCATGAATTCTCACGGGGGAGCCAGCCAGGCTCTGAACCTGTCAATGGTAACTTACTCCTCGGATAGCACGCCAAAGACTTCAATAATGACATCAGCCAGGCACGGGGGTAGAGGGTAGGAGCTGGGCTGGGGCGAGGAAATGCTAAAAGAAAGGCCAGCTTTTGGGGGTGCTAGCAGGGGCCTTCAGAGTGCTTTGGAGTCCCGCTTGACGAGAGCTTTGCAGCTTCCTGATACCGACCGTGTTGTTCTCTGCGCGGATTGGCCGCAGGAGCCACCAGGGTGGCTTATCAGATTTAGAGGCTTAGCATTTGCCGTTCGAGATGTGTATGTGTGATGAAGTGTGTGCGGAGGAAGAAGCGGGTGAATAGGGAAAGGGTCATCCCTCTCACAATCCTCTCGTCCCAGTTAATTTCGACAGCACCCTGGGGTCTGACAGTGAAGAGGTAAGACTCCGCACTGGGGTGCTTTGGACTTCTGCCCACCGAAGCACTTATGCAGAATCCACCCTTCTCATCCCAACTGATAATTCTGTTGTTGGCATGGCTGCAAATTGGTATAAAAACTGATGTATTTATTGTTCTGTAGTCATCCAACCATTTATTTTGTATTATGGGCATCTGGAGTACAACACTGGGACACTGACCACTATCAAATAGAATGTGGATATGTTACGGTGTTCTTGGAGAAGAAAGTGGGCACCACAAAAGCTAAAGGTTCAGACGCACACTTCAGAGTTCCTCTGTGGGAAAAACAACATTCTCCTCTCCTGATATAACAGAGTGCCATTGTTGTTTTCTTGTTGCTGCTTTGTTTTCCAGGAGCTTTCCCTGCAAAACGTCACGAGCCCATTTTCACCTCTAAATACCAACTATTTCACCTGGTATCAAAGGCGGCAGTTGGAGCTCCAGTAAAAGAATTCTCAGCCCAAACTCTGGCCAATGTGTTTTTTTTTCTTTTCCTAATGCCACAGAAATAAAAAAAATTCCATGGTTGGGAGAAAAAAGGCAATATATAAAGTATGTAAGGGAGCCGCCAGAAAAACTACACGATGCAACACTTTGCTCTTATTTAATTGCCCAACTGCTTAGCCTTTGCCGGCTCAGCTGTCTTTTTTTTTTTACCATTTTGATTACCGTGTTGTTTGGAGAACTTGGCCCCTGTTAAAAGCGTATCAAATTTGAGATGCTCGTTCCAGCCTTGGTAACGGATATGGAGAATCGATAGCATTACGCGACGGTGACAGAACGCCAGCCCCCTGCTCCTTCCGTGCCTGAAGGGATGGCTTTGTGACGGTCGGCCTCGCTCATGTTCCCGGAGATCGTATCCAGGACAGATCACGTTAGCGGCCCGGCGGCGTAAGCGGCCATTATCCCTTTGGTGACACCGTAAGGAGGCTACGATGACTGAAGAGGGCGTCTGATTAAGACCTTGAATTTATTCAGCTAGCTCAAGCTAAAATCGGAATGAGTGTCATGTTTCTGTTGTAAGTTATTTTGACAGCGAGGTTTTGGCCTCATCAGTAACTTTCTCCACGGTCTCAGTCGCCTGTGCCGCATTTAGCCCTCTCGGCCTAAGTAGCAGTTCCATGTAGGGGTAAAAATGTAAAAATTCTCCTTTGACTCACTCCCAGGTGGTGTTTGTGAGAAAGAGAGAGGAATAGTTCAGAGAGACGGACGGAGAGACGGACAGGATAAAAAACGATCACTGGGGTTTGTTCAGGTTCAAGATGCATTGTGTCTGTTGGCAGCCTGTCGGGCCAACATTGTTTGACGTTCTACCCTAGTGTGTTTGTGAGCCTTTGAGGGCTTTATGGCTCGGTGTGACTCTGCCGCCAATAGGTTCCAGATGCCGCCGGTGTGGGAACTGGGGAGTGGAGAGAGAGAGGGGAGATGGGGAGTTAGTATAACCAGGTGTGACCCATTGCAATCTGGGATGTTCTCCATGGATTCAGATAATATGAGTCTGCATCTGTGTGCGTGTGTTGCAGAGACAGAGGGATGAAATATATGTTCAATCTGACGCCCCGGCAGACCGGGAGACAGGTAGAGAAATCACGAAATCTCTCTTCTCCACGCTGCCCCGGCAAGTAGCCGCCGCGCGCACCCTCTGCCAAGGCACGGAGTTCATGGTTCGAGTCGCCTTGTTCAGCATATTTACTGCTGGCAGCGGCGAGTCTCGACATATGGCAGCACTCTGAGCCTTCGAGCCAAGCGTTGGGGCTCCGACCAGAAACTCGCCTGCTCAAGAGTGGCCTACTGTAAGGGAAAATTGTCAGCAGGACCATTTAAGGTCCCAAACCGCAGGCACTGATAAATGTCTGCTTTTTCTGTGTAATTACCTTCAATCCGTGTCCTTTTTCCAAGAGGCCAGGAAGGAAAAACACAAATCTTAGAACAGCTTAACCGGTTAAAAAAAAAAAGTGTGGGGAAAAGAAACGCTCTCAGTTTTGTCTAAATGAAGTATGATCTCTTTTGTGTGACTGAAAAGAGAGGGGCTGGAGGGAGGTGGGATCGCGGTGTCGCTGAGTTCAGCCAGTGTGTTTTCAATTTAGATAAAGACGGGACGACATTTGTCCGTGCTCTCTTTTTATTGCATTGGGAAAAGTCAGGGATTGTCAGCATATTGAGGTAAATGTATATACAGTTAGGATGCACCAACATAAACCCTGATAAAACCGGAATTAAAATAACAATTCTAAAGCAGCCCCTGTCACGTGCATTAAAACAGCCGCTGCACACGAATCCAGCCTGTGTGGGGCTTTTTTCTCGCAGTACCTGCTACCGCTCTCGCAGGGCCGCTGCCAGTGCCGATAATCCCTTCCTCCTCGATCCATCATCTGCAAAATAAACACAGGCCACCCCCTCCTGCGTCTGATTTAGAGGGGTGACGGCCAGTTAACCTCCTCACCCAGGCCACCGGCCCCGGCTGCCGTTTCCCCGCCTCCCTGTTTAGATTATTTCTGCGGAGGCGGGCGACTCTCCGGTGTCACTGATAAGAACGCAGCAGGATGGTGGCAAGAGGGTCAAACCGCAAGGAGAATAAAAATTCAAGAAAATACTGGAAAAATACCTTTATCCCCTGGAAAAAAGTACTTTCCCCCTAAACTTCTTCACCACGGCGCAAGGCTATTATACTGATAGAAATTCTCCTCCCTCCCCGACACCCTGGCCCTGCGTACGCAGGGGGCCAGAGTCTTAGCCACATCTCAAGCTAATTTACAAAGATCCCGAATTATTCCCTTATCTTGGGCTTTAAA
Organism: Takifugu rubripes; assembly: GCF_901000725.2. Taxonomy (NCBI): domain Eukaryota; kingdom Metazoa; phylum Chordata; class Actinopteri; order Tetraodontiformes; family Tetraodontidae; genus Takifugu; species Takifugu rubripes. The sequence goes on along the minus strand of NC_042301.1, from coordinate 14,006,396 downwards.
GGTTGTAAGGTTGATTAACAAGGCTCTGTCCTGTTTATCAGTTTGGGGCTGGGTGTGGAAAATAGTCTGCGATAAGTGCACAGGCCATTAAACATTCTATTTCCCCTAATATTTGTCGGCAACCATCTGCTTAACTGATCTCCCTTCACTTTAATTAAAAGGGATTCCCGTCTTGTTGGGGTCATTATGTGCTGGCGGATGCCAGGAGAGGGGTTTGTGATGAGTTCAGCGTTCCCTCTGTCCCTGGGTTGCCAGAGGGTTTTTTTTTTTCATTCCACCCACCTCTGAATTAACTCCTTCTTGTCCTGCTGCATGTCCAATTTTAGACAGTAAAAGAGGCTAAATAGCAGCTCCAAATTTAAAAAATCCTGCGTGTGTCCTTGCAAACTTCCCTTTAACTGGGAAGGTGTGCAGATATTTACCCTGCCGCCCTCCACCGCAGGGCATGGGGCTGTAATGGTTTGATTTGCCCAACACCAGCTGGATCGATGTGGCTGTTTACAGTTTCTCCTTCTCTCATCCCCTTTGTCTTTTTTCTAATTTAGTGTTCCCAAACCATGAACGGGGGTCGGAATCTGTCTGCTGCGCTTGCATCTTCACCCTCCTCCTCGCTCTCCATCACTGTCCATTGATGTTTTTCCCCTCTCCTTCTTTATTCCTCTTCCCTTCTCCTTCCTCGGTCGGTCTTGGGGAAAAGAGCTGCATGCCTCCACACTTCTGGACAAGACTGATGGCTCGTCAATAGCGTTAGCCAGCACTGCAGGCCTCACTGGTGTAGAACCAAATCAATAAACCCCAGTAAAGAGTCTTAAACATATGCGCACCCCAGCCAGCAGTCGCCGTCTCTTTTAGTTCTTTAAATTTTAAATTTCCCTGGTAAGTCGTTCCCTCGTTGTCTCGAACGCTTCTGCTCGCCGTGTCGGAATTTTTGGCATCTTTTTTTTTTTTTAATCCCAAAACATCCAATTTAATGATTTCCATTCCGCATTCTGGTGAAAGGATGGAGAGATTTGGAAGGCACATTCCATGTTTTGTCAATCCGACATCCATCCCTGTGGTCACCGGGCTGGAGAGGACCTCTGGGACGAATGTCGCTGCAATTAATTTGTCCGTAAAATCACTTCCCCTTATTTTTTAAAAATTAAATTAAATCAATCCCCACATCTAATATATGCTGTAGATGTACTTTACCAGATTATTCTAAGGGACATCGGTGTAAAACCTGCCCGTCCGTGACTACTTTTGTGCGTGTCCAGCACATAGAATCATTTTTTGCAGCTCTTTTTGGCGACAAATGTATCTTCATCATATTCTTCTAATTTCACACAAAATGCTTCGTTAGAACAAATATGATATGCATTTTATTACATCTGCAGGCTTTCTGGGGCTAATTTTACAGACGTACAGCTTGTCAGCGTTGAAGGGCGCCGCTGCAGAACAGCTCGATTCATATTCAGCCCCTTATTGTACACGATTTCACATATTCTCTCTGTGTTAGAATCGCTTCTCTCTGACAGCTTTTCTACCACAAAAAGACAGTTTTCATTTGAATTTGTATAAAATAACTTTGCAAAATAATCTCTGTTGTTGCTGGATAGCAGAAATTGGATCTATGTGTTGTTCTTGTAAGTTGCACTCGCAGGTGTTTAAAGGTTAAAGTGAACAGTCGCAGCACTATTAGTGTTTAAATCTCTGCTGAATCAGCTCAAACATGAAATACATTTGAGAAATGGGGCGAACGTATGACCGATGCAGACTGTTGAATAAACTCGGGACTCAGTGAGACAAGAGGACTGATGGACAGCCGATGGACAGCTTTGATCTTTCAACGTTGCCATCCCTGGATTTTCAGTTCTCTCTCTCTCTCTCCCTGTCTGTCTGTCTGTCTGTCTCTCTCTCTGTCTCTCTTCCGTCCATGACACTGACAGCAAAGAGCTCCACCTCTCAAAGGTCATCAGAGGGCCAGTGGATTTGTCAGGCCAACCTGTCGCCTTTGGAAAACAGAGGCAGGGAGGTCATCCTTGTTGTGGAGTGTCCATAGCCAAGTACGTGTGTGCACACATGTATATCCAATCCAGAGCCATTTTTGGGACATGAGGACATTTTGGCTTGTCCCCATAACATTTAAGGGCTGTTAAAGAGAATGCATTATGTCACTGAGGTGTGTGTGTGTGTGTGGTACATGCTGCGATGTCATCACATCAAAATCTGGTGTGTAAAAAAAGAGGAGTGGTGTCTAATTCAAGGTCAACAGGACCTGTGTCACTCCGTGGCTGTGATGGGGTTGGGAGGGGTGGGGACAGGCATTATGTTCCTGTTGGTCACCAGAGCAAACATGACATCCTGCTGGAGCTCCTATCAATTTGTAATCTGAGCCCCGGTCGCAGCAAATGATGTCAGCTCAGGTCAGTTTGCAGACGCGAGCCTGCATTTGTCTGCTGTCAGCATCTTGTCGCCGGCGTCACATCGATGTCCAGCTGTGCTTAACAATCATTCCGTTGACTGACGTTAGCACCGTTAGAAGTTTCAAATAAAGCCATTGCAGTTTTCAGAAATGAACCTTTTATCAAATGCTGTTTCCTCTTTAAACATTCCCATGCCGGTTTAATTTAATTTCACGGGATGGGATGAAATGTGGAGCACATCCTCCGTCTCCTTCGCTGACCATCGCCATAATTTGCTTAAACCAACAGCTCCTCCTCCTCAAACCACTACATCTTTTAATAACTCTATTAATCTAATCGTCCACTAATTGGTCAAGATAGCCTTTTCCCTGGTGGTTTTTATCACGGTAATTAACGAGCCCAGCAAAACCTGCTGAAATCGGTGTCCTGTTCAACCGGCTTGATTGACACATTGTTATGGCGCTTGAATATATTGCTGAAAATGCATTTTCTCCTTTCCGTTGCAATGACAGAATGCCAGTGACTGATAAATCTTTAATATAAAAATTGTACAAGAATTCTGATACAAATTACAAGAGGTATTTGGACAAAATATGAATAAAATTCCATTTACATCCCAAAACCCTTATGCATTTTATGCAAAAACCATAGACAGTTATGATACAGAAACAAATACAAGAGAGGCAAAAAAAAGGGAAAAAAAGAACAAGTCTTTTCAAAAGGAGATTCTTTTCCTCCCGTCTTCAAATGGGAAACACCGGTTTTGGTAACATACAGTTTTGACGAGGCTTCCAAATTCCACCATTTTGAGTGTTGTTTGTTGCAGTGTGACTGTGCAGCCATGCAATGCTGTCGAGCGCCGGTGCCCAGAGCCCTCGCTCTGGGCTGTTCAACTCACACATAAAGAACCCCCCCCCCAAAAAAAAATAAAAATAAAATCCACAAGAGATAACGAAAATAAAACCACAAGCTTCAAGCTTATTCATATTTTAAGACTGCAAAGTATAATTGGCACCATGGAAAACATATGAGTACATGTTTTAGGATCATTTCACAGGTTCCAGTTCAAATCAACAAGGGTATATTTGTTTTAAGAATATAACACATCTATGATGAACCATCTGTACAAGCCCACGTGTGTGTGTGTTTCATCTATCTGCGTGTTTCTTATGACGACCCATCTAACGTCTAGTCCCACATGAGCTACATGAACTGGACAAGATAGCATGCAGTGTCACTTCCTGTTCGCCTGCGCCGGTTGTACAGTTTAGCCGCCGCAGCAGTGCGCTCAGCCTCTCTTTGCTGTGCAGAATGGCAGAATAACAGACGTTCAAATCATCAAATATTAAAGACTGGCTGCGGCGGTCAGGGTTGCAGAGGCGCAGGACTGGATGTGCTTTCGTGGATCCGCGGCCTGGTCGCGGCGTAGCCGAACGCGCCTGGACGCATACGGCCGGAGAAGTAAAGAGCGAAAAGGCAAAAACTGAAATTAGGGATTTCTCAGGGGAGGTCGGACTTTGTGATCATCTCCGCTGCCCTCCCGCCCCCTCCTATCCCAGCATTCCGCGCCTTGTTAAGTGACTGCCACAAGGCTTCGGCCAGACTTCTTCCTGCTGCCAAGCCCGTTCTCCCTCTTTTCTATCCCTCTGCCTACCCGCTCGTGTTCTTCTCAGCCTCTGAGCTCTGCTGGTATCATCAGCAGCTTGCCAAGCACAGAAAGTGCCTGTAGGAGGTGAGAGAAGGATGTAGCACAAGAATCTCTCCTGTGATTTTCGGTACACCTCTAGAGAGGTTACGCTGCGCAACTGTTGCTTGAAAAATGGATAAGCAGGACATTAAGAAGTAGCTTGTGGATTCATGTTAAAAAGTGTAGAAGCTAACAGTATTGTGCAACTTTCTGGGAGAGTATGTAGCTCCAGGATTAGCTTAATGCTCACTCACATATCACTGTCCTATTTCTAATGCTAGGTAGCAAACATCACCTAATGTGCTGAGAGAACTTTCGTTTCCAATCGCTACAAAGTTAGCAATTTTGCGTCATCCTTCTGGACTGGGAAGCATAGGCGAGTGTGTGTGTCACTCTCCTCCATGTGTGTGTCTGTGTGTGTGTGTGTGAGAGAGAGAGAGTGGCTACCGATACAGCTGTCAGCGGGGTTCCTGGAGTAGCACTTTTTTTTTTATTTCTGCTAGAGCGAAGGCCGGGGGGATCGAATGAGTGAATGAGGCACCGAGCGCCTCTGTGAAATCCACTCCGGGGAGAAGGCAGGGGTTCCTGTACTCAATTTTCCCTTCACTTGGGATAAACAGGCAATTACCCATCCCTTTTTCCTATGCCATGGCCGTCCAGTGAACTTAAGCATACACTATTAGTGTGTGTCCCTGTAGGACCTGCGCTGTGGGGTGTGGAGGTGGGAAGTGAGTGGCGGGTTGAAGAAATGGAGTCAGACGGTTGTTTAATGACTGTTCTCTGACAGACAGAGGGAGAGGGAACCAAAGCAAGGATTTGAATTTAATTAGTAACGTCCCCGAATAACAATAAGCGCGTCTGGAAAATGAATAGAGGAGCCGAATTGTGCTAAATTGCCTGAGCCAAATTGAAATGTTGAGAACCTTCGTTCCTCTCCTCCTGCCAATGGCGCCGTCTCGTCAGCAGCCTTGGCTTCTCGCAGTGTAACGGAGTGACAAGTGAGTTATTAGACGGAAAGGATGGGGGGGGTTGGTGGTGGGGACGCCTCCAGGTAACGGCAAAGCAGCACATTTTTAATGATGGCTGCTGTCATCCCTTCCTCTCTCCTCAGCCCTTCACCTCCATCAGCGCTCTCTCTGAGAAAGGGGGGGTGGGGGGGCTGTAAACTGTAAACGCGTGGCCGAGGTGGAGAATTGGAACATTTTATCGGAACAGGGCATATCTACATTGTGAACAAATGAAAGAAAACACCGTTATGGATGTTACGAATGATATACGGAGCACTTAACACTGCATACGTCCCTCTGTGAGTAGCACCTGTCAAATATAGTAACACGTGGTATTGTTCACACACTGACAATGAAAGAAAACCCATGAACCATTTCTATTTTTTCCTCTTTCTACCAAAAAAAAAGAGTTGTTATACTCCACAACATCTTCATGAAGGTACATCACCAACCAATAAATACCCCTCCCCTTTGTTGCTTTTGCAGAGTCGTTGGAAACTCGTATGAAAAGAATCACAGGCAAAAAAAGGTAAGACTAAGAAGTGCATCACGTTAGTTTGTTGTTGGGGGGGGGGGTTCCTTAAGTGAAGTTGGTTTGGTCACAGTTGAAGAGCTGATCCGACGTCTGGTTTTTCTTCAGCCACGTGTGAAGTGGAGCACGTGCAAAACGTAGATGGCACAAGTACTTTACTGACATTTCCGTGGGCGCCGGAGCATCGCTGGCCCACAACCACCTAATCTTAATCTACCCATTGCAAAAGTCCTCATTATATTACACATCCCCTGTATAGATGCGAAAAGTGCAAAAACTGAATTACTAAAGCTCATAAACAAAAGAGAGGGGAAAAAAATCAATTGAAATACAGAGAACTATATCAGTGTAGGAGCCTTAAAAAAGCATGCCGGTGAATTTTCTCTGCGTATCCACATGATATTCTCATTGTCCCCCCCAAGGACTCCGCTTAAAACTTGTCTTTGGAGCTAACATAAATGAAGCTAATAAGATGCTACCTCTGCTTTGCCTATAGCTGAAAGCTGTACTTGACTGTAACATAAACCATAAAGAGAAAGAGTGAGTGAGAGAGAGAGAGAGAGAGGGAGGGAGAAAAGAAGCAAACAACCATCAACACAATTCTTTTACACCAAAAGCCTCTTGGGACATTATTTACAAATGAAGCTGTCATGCTTTTGTAAGGGGTTCATTTAAAAGCTATAATTACACAAATACGACGAGAAGATTTTCTTTCTTTTTTTTTTTTTCGTCATCACTATCGTTTCTGCAAGCAAAGTCACAAATAAGAGTTTGAATATATTCTTTGGAGACGGACATGAGAAAGTATCGAGGAGGCGTCTGCAAGGAACGATGGCAGGTCTTTTGAAAAAAAAAAAAACCCCCAAACAAACAAAAAAGACATGGAGCTGGTTTACAAAGAAAACTCCATGCGTCAGAATGCTATACTGTTCTTTTTAAAGTCAAAGGTCACGATAATAAACTGTATTTAGAGTCAACGTATCTTATAGAGGGTCATCGAAATGTCTTGACTTACAGCACGGGCAGGAGACGTACAGGCGTTTAGCTTGCGTTCGGCAGCCCTCGTTCGGGGCTAAATTGAGGAGGAATAAGGATGAGGAATGAAGGGGGGCGGGGCAGACAGACGGCAGGGAAAGGTATCGAGTCCTTTAGTCTATAATCGTAGAGAAGGGCATGTTTTTATGCAGGTTGGGGTTCTGTGAGTGTCGGTTACGGCTGCGCACGGAGCTGAACACCATGTTGCAACCTGGGATTTTGCACTTGTGCATCTCACGCAGGTGCACAGTCTTGTAGTGCACGCGCAGGGTCCCTTTGTTGCTGTACATTTTATGGCAGATGCTGCAGAGGATCCCACTGTTACTGCCCCCGGTGGACGAAAGGAGGAACGGCGAGGAGGAGCTTTCCAACCCCTCGCCGCGCTTTTGCCCCCGCAGTTCTCCGCTCCCGGGCCGTCCCTGCGTCCCGGCACGCTGAGGGCCGTCCTCCCCCTCGCTGTTGCCCTCTTCCTCATCCTCTTCTCCCTCTTCCTCCAGGTCATCCAGAAGGATCCCTTCGTCGCTGCCCTCGTCTGACTCGTGGGAAGAGTGGATGCTGCTGCTGGACTGAACACTCGATGTAGTACTTAGGTCCAACACCATGTAATCATCTGGCTGGCCCCTGGAGAAGCCGTTGGCGTGGTAGTTTTTAAAGGTTTGGTTCAGAGGGTGGTGGGGATACTCAAAGTTTGTGGGGGAACGGTCACTGTAGTTCAGGCCGGTGGGTCCGAGGCCGACGCCTCCGATGCCCATCCCGGCCATAGGGTCCAAGCCCATGTGGTGCCCGGCGTAGATCTTGGCCAGTAACTCGGCTCTCAAGTCCTTGGGCAGTGGCATAAGTTGGGGGTCCAGGACAATGTCGTCCAGCTCTTTGGTCAGCAGTTTGCGGTGCAGGTTGATGTTGGAGCTGTGCCTAAAAGATAGAGAGAATTCATTCATTCAGAGCACTCCTGCACACGTGATACTGTTGAACATTTACATTTTACACACGCTATCTTAAGTCTGATGTCCCCTGAGTCTCTGCTGACACAGACGGTCTTACAGGAACCGAAATTCGGTTTGCAGTTCTCCTCAAAACAATCCCGTCGGATCACGCCGGCGGACTGTCCGGCGAGTGTTTATCACTGTCAGCGCGTCTGCACCGCTCAGCTCTCAAATCCAATAGAGTCTAACTCAATTAAATACTTCACCGTATTGAATGGGACTTTATCAATTGATTCGAGCTGTGGTAATGCGATAATCGAGGAGAACTGGATAGCATATTAGCACGAGGGCCCTGACAGCATTACCGCTTTCATCCCCTATCAGAGGTGGCTTAATTGAGCGTCTCGGCAAACGTGTTTTCACGTGGCGCTGCATTTAATTAAGATGAGCGTCCCCCCCCCCACACCAAACACAAGTCAAAGTGTATCGCGCAGCTGATGACAGACACCAAACATCGCGTGCCATGCCAGGTCGGGACAAGATTAGTGAGGATTTGGGTTAGCATACAAAGCCATGCTAAAGGATGCAAAGCTAAAACTGGTTTGCGAAAATCAACTTTTTCTTTCCAGTTTCTTGTCGAGTAGTCGGAAAATAAGCGGACCCACTCCACATACGTGACAACAAAACTGCAAAACAGAAGAAAACGTAAGCCACGTATGACCGATATCGGGTACGACATACATACTGCCCATTCCTCTGGCATCGGCTCAGCACTTGACATCAAATAAGGATAATATGCAATCACTCTGAGCCTTTAATGTGAAGGGTTTCCATGCAGGGGGGGCACATGTGTAGAAAACAAAATTAATTTGAAAAAAAAAAAAAAACTGTTGTCCTTAGCAGGACAGGCAAAATGGAGTCACAATGGATAGTAGAGCTTACCAGCAGTGGCAGGGTTGATGCAGTCAAAAAGGGTCCCTTTCCTTTAATTATTTACTTCCCTATCCGACACTGTCCTGCAAGAGGTAAAAATACATTCATTTAAGGGACCCTTTTCTGTGAACCAGGCAACCAGGAACCCGTCCACTCAAGCATCGTCAGCATCGAGGAGAGAGAGAGAGAGCATGGCAAATCGATTGGCCGTGGTTGTCACTGCACGCGTGTAGTGTTTGCACATTCTTTTGTCTGCGTGTGTGTGAGAAAACAGAAAATATAGTACTTCCATATAGTGGAACTTCGATCAAACGGATCACACGGACCCTTTGTTCTTTCTTTTCATCCTTTGATAGTACAGTTGCACCCATATGGCGTTAGCTTATGGCAAAAATATGGGAGTCATGATTCATTGTCTCTGGGGCTTTAGCCCTCTTTACTCAAACGCATGTGTGGATACGTGGCTGTGAGGGGCCGGAGTCTGAAATATGCCCTAATCAGTGGTGAATATATGAGGCCATCTCCACGGGAGCCATATTTAGTGGATTAAAGAGCAGGTTTTGGATGCTGTTGATGATGCTCAGGTAGGCAGGTCCTTCGGTACATGTCTCCATCTCTATAACAACACCGTCACACTGCTAATAAGCTCTAACTTAACCATCACTATCTCACCTTAGGATATGGAAAGTCAGACATTTCAGACAGCATCACCACTTTGTTAGAACACATTATTGCAACAATCACATTTACCTCTGCTGTGTTGTCTTTGAACCACACACAAAGAAGACAAAGAGCTCAGTATATGAGCATTTGCATAAACGTTATTTTTATTATAACCCCTGTCCTACATATTCAAAGTAAGTCCTCTAAATCCACACACAGTGGGCATAATTCACTTATCCTCTCATTCATCAAATTTAGGCTTTATGCTTCATTTCCTAGCCCTCACCCCCACCCCCAGAAACCAACTCCATTCTACCCCCCCCCCCCCCCCAATCCCCCTTCTACCTCCCTGTTGGCTGGTAATGTGGCTGGCCAACTCAATTGACAGTCTCATCTTTGCCAAAAACACGGGGGAGGCCTCGGGAGAGGCCGTTTTTTGACTGCAGAGGAGGTTGTGAGCGAGCGTGCGCCCGTCCCAGCCGGCGTTAATCATCTTTTGGTGCATCTGATGGCCCTTGCCCTTGTTTTTGGATGTCAGCGCCCGCGCCCGTGTCCGCGAGCGCATGTCGTCTAAATGACTCATAATGTGTAAATGAGATGGAGGGCTTAGTGGTACTAAACAGACACAAGAAGTTCTTTGTCTTCCCTGTCATTTAACGTGTATTATGAGGTTAGGCCTAAGTGGGAGGGGAAAGAAGCGATCGTAGCATTTATCACTCTTTGTCACCGCTACATCTGCTCGGCGTTACGGCCTGTTCCGCAGCACATGCTGCAAACAATCCAAGATCAGTGAAATACACAATGTCTTCGCAAGTGGAATTCTTCCATTCGCTCTCTTATTTTTATCTAATAATTTGCAGGATATACAATCATTCTAATCTTTAGACAGTTTAGCGGGAGATTCCTAACATATGAGCAGCGCGGCCTTTGTTTATGGGAGACAAACAGAGAGCTGATTGTGAGGCAGCGAAGCCGGGGCCACATGCCGGGAAGGGGCCTGAGGAACAACGGGGAGACGGAGGGAGGAAGGAGAGGGAGGAAGGAGACTCTCCAACGTAATTAACCTTCACTCTCTCTGTGGCCCGCGAAGGGAGCACAGGCGGCCGCACGGCGGGAACGCGGAAGAGAGAGGACACCTTCTCCCGACGTAGGAACGGCGAAGAGTAAGGAAGTGAAAACGAGTCTGGTTGTTGCGTTCAGAGATATGATTGACGAGGCCGATAATGGCGATGATTACTGGCGCACGCGTGGTTCCAGCTGTTAATCACGGAGCTTCTTCAACACTGCCAGCGCCACTCGTGCCAGAAAATAAATATGCGAGCATTTATTTGCTGTCAGCGAGCGACAAGGAGGATGCGAGCAAAAGGCCCCGCTGTAAACTCTGATCTTCCTCAGTCAGAAATAGACACATCTCACAGAAAATCTTTATCTTTCATATAAATGAAGAACTCATCAAATGAGTGACGCAAACAATGTAGTTACCTGATGAAAAATCAGGTGCCGTCACGTCTGACAGGAAATAGAAACCTTACTGGAACTTTGACGTACTCCTGCATCTTATTGTGAAAGTCAGACATCAAGTTCAAGGACTTGAGTGTCTCTGCAGCGTTCCAATGATTTCAGAGGACAGAAACAAACCGGGTCTGCGGTGCAAAGGCCCTCACTCTGACAATGTTGCCGGCTCTCAGGCGCATTTCTTTGTAGATCAAATGACCTCTATTGTTTTTTTTTTTCCTTTTCCGCTTTGATATCAGAGCTTTTGATGCTGGTGTCCGATTGTGTTTGTGTGACTTTGGCTTCCCACTCGGTCAATGAGCTAATCAGCTCTGCAGAGGTGTTTGGACCAGGGTGATGGAAAGCTAGGGAGAGCAAGACAATCAAGTCTTTCTTCCGAACTATGCGTTGTGCAATAGGGGATGGTTTAAATGAATCCTCCAAATCTGAGGTGGATCATTATGAAAGCTACTTTATGCATCTAATAATCTGTATTTAATTTAATTTCCCCAACAAGTTCTGCGTATGAATTTTCAAGAGCTAATACTCTCATGACAACAGCTAAATTATCTCCATTTTATTGCCACCATTAAAGCAAACTATACATTTTGCCATTAGAGGATTAACTGGGGACATATTTGATGAGGGCCCAGCGCATGTATCGACTTGCCTCAAAGCCCCAGGATTTCTCCAGCTACGCACTGTCCTTTCCTCTGTTGCATGTTCCCTGTTTGAACCAAAGGAGTAATATGTCCCATATGCTATAAAGAATTCAAACCCCTGCAGATAAAGTATGGAAACAATAGTGCACTTTAGCTCTCACTCACCAGGGCAATACTATATCAAAGATACATTATGTTGACTGCGGCGATTGTCCCTCGTAGCTGCGCCGTTATCTCAGTTTCCCACATGTCCTGACACTTTGTGTGTTAGAAAAGGCTTTTATGTGGTGGCATTTACTCATCAAACTATCTCAACTCCCCCGTCTCTCTCTCTTACACGCTCACACACACACACACACACACGAGTTACCACTGTAAAAATACGAGCACACCAGAAGCCCTACAGCATTTCTGTGCCATCCGCTGCCTGTGTTAAAGCGCTGCAGACTTGCTATCTAGAGCAATGCTCTCAGATAAGGTGGTTAATGGTTTATGCATTATAACACCTGTTTAACAGTGTTAGTATAATTAATTACAGAGAGATAAGGTGTCTGCAAATAGTTTTCAGGTTATCTCCTTGTAAATACTTTGGAATGTGTTAAACTGGGTGTGCAGACTCAGCCAGGTTGTAGAATGGGTTCTGCTGATATGCTGTTCTCTACGTTGACGTCTACTTTTTTCTATTTCTGCGCGGCTAATGAATGGAGGGTGAACAAGCTAGTGCCACAATATATTAATTACATTGTTATTAAAGAAGATGTAGCAGATTTGGACTGAGAAGGAGCAATTAACGAGAATGTGGCTGGGATACTGTTCTAAACAGTGACTCCCCAGAGTAGATGCTCATGGTGCAAGTATTCTTTCTAATCCCAGGGAGGCTATGCTAGCCAGGGGCTGGAGTAATCTTCTAGAGTTCTCGTGTGTGTTGTATCATTTACCTGCTGTTTCACCTAGAGCTGCTCTGAGGAGTGACTGGAACCGAGACGTGCTAACAAGCCGGATGAGCGCGGGTGCCCTCACCTTCTAATGCGTTAATAAATGCAGCGGTTTGACGAACTGCTCCCGATGTTAATGTATTCACCACATCTCCCTCTGACAAGGTGAGGTACTGAGGGCAGGTAAACAACATGCTGCAGCTGGTTCCGGGGTAAGGCCTGGTGCACGACTACATGTGTGTGTATGTGTCTCTCATCCCGACACTCTTGACTTCTGAATTCTGACTTGACACCGAACAGATGTCCCTGAATCAGTTCCATGCTAAATTTGTTAGCAGGTGTTAAGCGATAGCCTAGCTAGCTAAATGTCAACCTTTTTAAAGATCAAAGGAAAAGAAATAATAAATATGGATTGTTCATGTCTGATAAATTAATTTAACCACAGCTCTACAAAGTTCTATTGGACCTACCTTCGGCTGTTGCAATCGTTAAAATAAAAATATCACGAACCTGTCTCGGCTCCTCCGGGAAGGGAAGGCAGCGTTGCAGCCAGCCACAGTGCACACGTGCATCTCTTTGAGGTGCACGTTCTTGTAGTGCAGTTTCATGCTATAGGAACTCTTGAAGCTCTTCTTACACACGTAGCAGATCTTGGGGTCGGGGCTGGAGCGTGGGTCTCCCTCTGGGGACTGAGATGAAGGGAATTTAGGTGGGCTGGCACCGTAGCCCATCGTTGAGATGAAGCTCTCGTGTAGAGCGGCCATAGTGGCGGCGGTGGCAGCAGCTGCAGCCATGCCTCCGTTGTAGAGGCCATACTGGCCCATACAGAACATGTCATAGGTAGGATCATTGAGCTCTTCTTTGATCTTGATGGGGGGCTGGTGAGGGGAGGGCGTGGCGTGACCCTTGCCGTCCATTTCTTTTCTTAAATGGGCGTCCTCGCCGTCATCGTCCCGGTCCCTGTCAAGACCCTTCCCGCCGATCATTTGTTTTTGCTGTTCGTCCACATCTATCAGCTCGTCCCGGTAGAACATCTTGGAATCAGAGGTTTCGGACTCGTTCTCAAAATCCCTCTCGTGATCCTGGTCTTCAGAGGTGAAGCTGTCCATACAGCGCAGTTCGCCGGACCCCTGAAGGTCGTGGCCCCCTCTGCTGTCGCTACCTGTGCCTTCCTGGCACTCGTCTTCGCTCTGCCTCATCAGGCCTCTGAGAGCCAGGCCGGGGCTCATCTCGTCCTGGGAAGGGGACTGCTGTCCGCTCCCACCACTGTGGTTCCCGGTGCTGTTGTTGTTGCTGTTGCAGTTTCCGTTCATTTTGATGCTGTTGTGAAGGAGGGACGACTGATGGTGGTGGTGATTGTGGTGGAGGTGGTCGTCATCGTCGTCATCTTTGTCCTCGTACTCGTCCGCCACGTCGATCACCTCCTTCTCAATCTTGACTGGCATGCTGGATTTACGAGGCTTCTTTTTGGGTGTGGGGTCCGTGTTCCCGGCGCTAATGTCGTGGTTGGCGCCGTGTAAGCGGTGAGACATGGGTCCTGCGTCCGACATGTGAACGCTGTGGTTTGAAGCTGCGACTGCAGCCGCCAGAAGATGCTGCTGTTGGTCCATCAGCGTGGTGCTGTTTGTGGTGGTGGGCAAAATGGGGCTGGTGGGTAGCGACACTGGAGGACTGACGAGGTCAGCGGGGGACAGTAGCGTACGGTAAAATGGAGGCACTGGCTGGACTGGCTGGACTGACTTCAGAGTGGGGAACACCAGTGGACTCTGCAGGGGTGACTGAAGAATAGCGTCTACCGGTGGGGTAGTCAGACCCAGCGGTGGCCTTCCAGGGCTGGTGAGGGTGAAGCCGCCACTCTTGGAGCTCGAAATGACAGGCGTGCCAGGTGTGGAATTTGCTCGGATTAGGTCCTTGTCGCGATTGTTACGCAGCATGGGCATGTGCAGCCGCGGATTGGGGTTGGCACTGTGGCGGTTGCGGCTGCGCAGCGAGCTGAACACCATGTTGCAGCCCTCGATGGTGCAACGGTGTTTAATCTTCAGATGCACGGCGTTGTAGTGTATCTTAAGTGTGCCTTTGTCGTAGAAGGTTTTGCCACATGCGTTGCAGCACACCCGACCTTTGCGCGAGGTGGCTCCCATGCGACGGATGCGGTGCATCTTGGAGTTAAAGGAAGCGTGGCTGATGCTTTTGGAGTGCTCGTCCTTTACAAAGTGGTGGTGGACTTGGTGGTCGCCCAAGCTGTTGGGCTGCTGAGCCTGATTTTGCGACTGCTGTTGACCCTGATGCTGTTGCTGCGTCTGCTGTTGCGACTGCTGCTGCTGACCCTGCTGGCTGGAGGGGCTGGGGGAGATGGGCGAGGCCCTGTTGCTGGGCTCTGTTTTAGGTTCGATACTGTTCATGGATCCCATCGCTCCACGGCTAGGGCTCTGGCCTGTACGGAAGGGTGACAGCGACACCTCCGACTCGCTGGTCTCTACCGGTTCCCCTTGATTTGGCAGGCTTGGTTCGCGGAGTCTGAGAGCGGAGTGCTCCATAGGCAAGCCATTGGGGGGCAAGCCAAGCATGGGGGCAGATACTGGGTTGATATACTGGAAGGGTAGGAGGAAGGCTAAGCTGTTGGGAATATTCTCAAAATGATGAATGCTGGAGGGGCTGCTGTTTTCCAGATGGGGCAGGAGCCCTGGGCTGCGGGTCCTGTTGTTGCTTTCAATGAACGTCCTAATTCCGGAGTCTGTCTTGGAGGAGGGAACCGTAACCGCCTGACCTTCCTTTTCCTGAATGGCCATCAGCTCCACGATGGATTTGGTCTCCCCAAAGCGCAAGAACTGCTGCAGGGTGATGATCTCCTCTTCTCTGGACATGATGGTCCAGCGGTCCAGCACCTTGCCTGCAGCATCCTGGATGTCCCAGCAGAGAAGAGAGAGGAGACAGAAACACAAACCATTATTGATTGTGCATAATCAGTGTGGTAAAGCAAAAGATTGATCAGGGGTTAGTTTCTGAGGGCAAGATTTTTTTCTGGGCGTGAAACTCAAAGGCTCGTACAAGGTGAACATTTACAGAAACCCTGTGATATATCTGTGATATCTACGTTTCATTATTATGTTAAAAGAATTTCCACATTTAGCAGCAAGCAAATCAAAAGGTTTGAAATTTTCACTGAAGACAATTGCTCCTACATGCACGCGCCGAGATGGAGTGTGTGCGTTTGCTGGCAGAAGATAGGGCTGAAGAACAAATAGGTGTTATCACAGACAGATCCCTGTGGGAGAAGCCACATGTGACACCGGGGAAGTAACGCAAGCGGTGACAATTAGTCACAGTGAAATGGCAACGTTTCAGTTGTGCTCTTAGCTGCTGGCAGCTATAAAAGATAAATGGCAACTCTGGTGAGTAAAAAGCTGTAAAAACCAACATCACAAAGCACAAAGGGCCTGTAAGGAGAAAACAGAAGATAAATGTTTAAAGAGAGAGAGGATGGGGAGAGGCGCAGAGGAAGATGAGCAGAAAAACAGAAAAATAAAAGTGAGGGCTTCACATGGCGCCCTCAGATATACTGGAGAAACACACACTTTTGAGACCAAGCATCAATAGTCACTGGGGTATTTGTGTTAAATATACATTAAAAAACATTTTACACTTTCATTCTGTGTGTGCTCTGGAGTTTTTTGCCCAGAGGTACGACTTTAAATTCTAGCCTGGGCACTACGTATTATTTCACACTGCGTGGCCATCTGGGCATTAGTGCTTCCATTTGATTTAATTGAAACAAAAAAAAATAATAAAGGAAGATTCAAAAGTGAATCCTTAAACAGTCGTACAACCACATTTCTTAAGAAGTGGAGGCTCCTTTTAATATTCTCTAGAAAAGAGACAACAGACACGTTTGTCATGCTTGTTTGAACATTTACATCTGATCATTTTAAATGGATTTATAGTGCATAATGCTCAAAGATATAAATAACATTCATTAAGACACACGCTTCTAAGAAACGTGGTTTAGTTGAGCATGCTGATGTTTTTGGGGCTGGTGTAAGAATAATGTTAAGACCAATGTTATATGCGGGTCAATGACCAAGGCTTCATTTAAATGGGAAGCCTCTAAATCAAACGTGCACTCCCGCGCCCCCACTTCCACATCATAAGACACAGAAAAAGGGAAGCAAGTGGCGAAACGAATGCAGGGATACTCCACGACGTGTTGACACAGTCGGGTCGCCCTCACTGCCGCGAGTCTCACAACTCTACCCTGCATTAGTCTTATGGTGCTGCGAGAGAAACAAATATGCCATTAGAAGCACTTTTACAAGTAGGCACTCATCTCCTAATTAGCTTAATGTGGCCCCCCCCCCCCCACTACATTTTCCAGGCGCGCCCCACCTCTTGGTGCACACTCCCTCCAGTAAAATCTCATTAATCCGCCCCTCCCTCATCTCCCCCAGTGCTATGACATATTAGTCTGTCATTATGCATCACAGACTCCTTTAAACAATACTGCTAAACCTCTGTTTGCCAGGTTAATGACTATTAGCCAATAATTACAGCAGAGAGACGATGGAGTACCTACTCTGTCTGGTGGACAGCCTGCCGCTGCTAGTTTATTTGCTGTGCCTGACTCTTAGAATTAACCCAGCGATGGGTGTATTTATTCATCCCGCCGCCTCTGCGATGCATTTTTAACTTTTTTTTTTCTGCCTCCGATACACTGGAAGGTGTGTGGGCGTATGGTGGCGTGTCCACCATGCAAATTGCTGCCGACAAGCACGAGCGAGTGATGGGCCTGTCATAGGCCGCGGCGCCGCCGTCATTTAAAAGAAATCAGGCGATTATGCAATTAGCCACTTATTTGCAGGGTTTTATTAAAAGATGGGCTGTGCAGCAGTGCTGGCATGGTGTACATTTGGGATTAAGAGCTTATCATCTATATGCTTCTCACTAATCCTCACCTATTATACTCGAAGGGTAAGTGATTTGGAAAGAGATGCTGTGCTTGGCTCTGTAGAATGAATAACAATCATTTGAACATCTCGCTGCCTGTATATTTAAAGTGCTTTGCTCCAGCAGCACCTGCGTCGTCCACAGCATCCATCCTGTTGTCCTTTTGGAACACATCGAATGGCACCAGACCGGTTCAACACAGACGTCGGCGTAACTTAACGGGCGACCTCACTCGCAATCGGGGAACCCAGTTCTCACAATGGCAGCGAGAACCATGGGAACCGCATTGATTCACCCATCACCTTCAGTGAAGGCGATCTCCACCAACCCTCTGGGGAACCGCCATTGATCTCCATTCCTTCTTTCAGATCCAGTTCCTCATACAAAAAAAAAAAAACATTCTATCCCTGTGTTAGCCACTTCAAGGGAGGTTAAGCAGAAGTTCCTTGTGATCTGAGAAGGTCTTGAACCTTGATGCTTCCTTTTCCATATTCTGTTTCTCTCCACACCCCTCTCAGGCCATATGAATAATGCAAAGGATCTAGTGGCGTGGGGTTCCATGGGGGATGGGTTCAAGCAAAGCCCACTGCCTGGAGCCATCACATCAGAGGGCAAGAGCTCCTAAGACACAAGCTTCTATCCTATTGGTTCCCCAGTGGCAGGTCAGGGGTCATATGTGAACAACCGGCTTTACTTCTTCTCCTGTGATGGACCACAGGAAAATCGGTAGCAGAGATGTGTCGAGATGTGGGAGGAGGACCTCATCGAGGTTGAAATTTGCACTCTGTGATCAGAGTAAACTCCTCTTTTAAGCTCTATACAACAAAGGAACTTCTTATTTCTACAGTGTGACTTCGGTTCATGTGCATTCGCTTCATTAATAAACATCCAGGACTTCACCACATTTCCTTTGCAATTGTCGAAATTCTTGTTTTTTTTTTCCTTTTCTTTGATCGAACAAAAATGTTCACATCTATTTTAAATGCTCTTTGTATCTTTTACTTAAACAAAGCCAACGATTTGGAATGTGTTGGCACAGCAGGACAGAATGTTCAATATTTTAAGTTTTATTTTACACGTGAAGAACCAGAAGCGCCGATAATAGCACCCTTTTAATTAACACTCACTCTAATGTTGCCCGGGTTGACGTATTGTAGCTGAAGGGGACGACTGCTGTGCTCTGGAGTGAGTGAGTGTGGAGCGGCCAGACACACTGATCAACCAACGGGCCACAGGACACCCTGCTTCACCCCTCCACCTGATTTAACTCCTGGCTTTGGTTAAAATTTTATGACTGTGTGTTAGCGGTCGCCGAGGGCTCGCTAATCGACCCGAGTGAGATGTAGCGCCTGGTTGCAGGTCTTTGTCACAGACTGGTGTCACTATCTGGCACATCTGGTGTTTCAGGTCAACCTTTTAATTCTGTCCCTCTATGTTTTTAAAAAGAAAAGTAAACACGGTGAAGGAGGCGTACAGATGGAGCGGCCCACTGAACCCACCGGGGCATCGAACCTCTGAAGAACTTCTCCCGCGAACCCTCACGCGCGACGTCTGAATTTAGACGGAAGTATCGATTCCCCCTTTTCACAAAGCATACGTGGTAACTTTGGTCCGCCTCTCCCAGCTGTGCCCCGGGACCCCTGGCCGCAGTGGGTGCGTGGAGCTCGGTGGGCTTAGCGCTGAGCTCAGGGGTTAGCCTCAGAGAAGAGGGGAGGAGCTGAGGCAGCCTGATGGGTCACACTAATTGAAGATGATCTGTGTGATCTGCTGGGTCTGGCTGCAAACAGCCAGGTCTGTCGTGGGTCTGGGAGACAGATGTGGGGGCCGCTGTGCCCCCTCAAGGCCAATGGAAGGCAGTGAGGCAGCACAGTGTCTGTCTGTCCGTCCTGTGTGTGTGTCTGTCTGTGTGCGTTGCCTTGATTACTATTTTGGCAGGAGGCTGATGTACAGAGGGTCCACTCGCACACGCTCATTGACCACAGCGGTCACGTGTTCCTCCTGTCTGGGTTTGTTCATTCTGTTCCTTTGATTTGTGGACCAGCTTGTTCTACCTTTAGCAATCCTGAAGACTATAATCAAGCAAAGGGTTACAAAACCTGTAACAACACCCTAAAATGTTTCATTCAAAATAAAAAGCTTTATATATGTGTGCAAAATCATCTCCTAGTCATCATGTGCACGGATACAGGATGTAAATGTAGGTAAACCTGCACATTAGGCGGGGGGGGGGGGGGATTTTCAGCATTCTTCTGTTCTTTTTGCCGTGGAGGATGCAAGAGGAAAGAAAATAAGCTAATGGACTCTTTACTTAATGTGATCACAGCCATTATTGACATGCTGCCAGGAAGATGCAACACCATTAACTGGAGCCTCAGTCTCCAGTAGCTTCCCTCCACTCCAACACCGCCGGCCTGACTCACATATAGAGGAAAGGCCACAAGGGGGGTCTGGTGCCCCTGAAGAGTCTGTGCCTGTCAAGTTAACTCTGCATCTGCTTGGTAAATTAGAAACAACGTGTTAATAGTAAAGCAGCAGCAAAGAGATTTTTCCATATTTCGCTGATATGGGGTGGTGTTTTCTTGAGAACAATGATATTAAAAGTGACAACATATCGGAGTCAAATGAGACACTGTAAATAAAACGGTCCCAGATTACAAACAGCACAGCCTGGAATTGCTGCCTGGCATGGAGCTTTGCTCATTCATCTTGGAAGAAGAGTGTGCCAATATGGCCGCAACATAATTTACACGACTTCAATTTATGTGCCAGAAAACATCTATCCCTGTGGCCCAGGGGCTCCGATTGCCAGCGGCCCAGAGGATGTTCGTGTTTATGTGTGCTTGCATATGCATGTGTGTGTGTGTGTGTGTGTGTGAGATCATGTGAGTACAACGGGAAGTGGTTCTCAGGTCTCCCGGGGCACGGTTCCAGGTCCCTGGGTCTGTCTACTGTCATAAGTACCAGAATGGTGATTACCTACTGCAAAAATAAACACCATTACTTTCTGCCCCTGCCTCTTTATACTGTAACTTAAACAGCGAGAAAAGCTCTGGACCATCAAAAACACGCCGCACCGCGAAGCAACAGGAACAGAGGCTGCGCGTTGAACATGATTTTAGAAGTAGTTAAAGTTAAAAAACAAATCGTGATCTATATGAGAGAGACAGATAGTGAGTAAGAGAGGGTTTATGAGGCCTCATGGTAGGAAAGGTTGGACGATGGGGGTCATTCGAGACTGTTGAAGCCTTGCAGAGGCAGCAGATGTTTGATCCATCTAGAGCACATCTGGCCCCCAAAACACTCATTTGACTCGATTTCTCTTCTTCGGTACACCAAACTCTCCATTTCCCCTTGTGGCAAATATTCATTCACACTCACTTTTCATGTAGCTTTTGGTGTTTCATGATTGATTTGTACTTTTATTTTTTTCAACAGGCATAATTTACAAGGCAGAGCTTTATTTTACACCTATAGTTAATTTTACTATTCAGCTATTTTACTGCACATTGATTTACAGCGTGAAGCTACAGCTGCGGTGTTGCTAGGCAGGAACAGGAGCGTTCAACAGCTTCATTGTTTCATGTAGTGAGAGGTGTGCACGGCGCAGGTTTTGGAATTCCTCGCTGGGACGTGACAGGAGGACTGTCAACTTCTGGTAACTCTCCATGCAGCTTCCTTTAAAAAATGTCAACTCCCTGACCCGGCCACAAATCCCCGGAGGAGCGAGTGGCCGTGTCAGCAGGCGCGGCGGGCCAACACAATGTCTGGACTTGGCCTTGGTGACACGGGGGAAGTGGAGCGAGCCACTGTTCTGTTTGTTCAGAGGGCCACCTGGACGCTCGGGTCCAGGATCGCCAAACAAAAACATAACCCTGGTGGATGTGCGTGTCGGCCACTTCTTCAGATGTCTGAGCTTCCAAGAATATGCACGATGTGCCGGTAGCCCGGGCTGCTTGTCCAGATTTAAGGCCACGTATAATGTAATCAGTCTGTGTTTGGATTCGGCCTGGTCTGACAGTGCAGTGCAGCACTATTGATCCCTGTAGCATTGTGGTCTGTAGGGTTCCTGTCAGTAAAAGCAATGAGCCAGAGCAGCGTCCACACCCCCTCCCTGTCCTGTGTAGCACCACCAGTTAACAGCCATCACAGAAACTCAATACACGCAGACTGAGCCCTAGTTGTTAGCTTACAACATCACCCCACGATGACCCGTGAGACTTGGGCTAAGTCAATTTAGCGCCAGTGTAGCATCACACCTCATGGACCTGTTGCAGTCCTAATATGTCGCACTAATATGTCTCCATGTGAATTACAAGACTCTGAGAGGAACCCAGATGCAATAAGTATAGATTAGCTAATGTCCAGGTTGTGTCTTGTTGGGATGGAGGAGGGTGCTAACGGCAGTAATAGCCTCTAACAGGGTGTCTGGCTGTGTCCTGGAGGTAAAATGGGGGCATAGAGGCTTGTGGGAATTCTAAGGCACTGTGGGAAATAAACTTCCCTCTCTGTTGCAAAAGACAAAGGGGAAGGGCCAAGAGATATAGCGTTGAAATAATGATTAGCGAAGAATGAAAGCGAGTGCAATGGGCCGTTGATGTTATTTTTCTGTCTATTGATCAATCCGGAAGACGAGAGTCGTCTGGGTTAGAGGTCTCGCAGCTGTTACCTTGCCTGTGTGTAAGTATACGCTCTTTGTCTGTGTGTGCGGGCCCACAGACGGAGGGGGGGGGGGGGGGGGTGAGCAGAGTCGAGAAAAGGTGGGAGAGAGGTGAATGCCTGGTCGAATGGGGGGGCCTAATTAGGACTCACCGTATCACTCAACTCTATATATTGATCGGGGATAATTCACATATGACATATCTTCTCCTTGGCTAATGTGCTTGGCACGTTATAGCTTCAGTTCACTTTCTACCCATTTACATGAGTTTGTTTAAGGTGTTTTTCTTTCCTCTTTTACCGATAAACTGTTTGAATTGAGGGACGATTAGCTAACGGGGTGCTATGCTGGGTCTTATCAAAATTGGTCCGGTTGGCTAAAAAAAAAAAACCTGGAGAGTGTCAGAAAAGAGAGAGTAGCCCGTGTTTAACCCACCATAGGTGTAGCGGCAGTCACCGCAGACCGACTCAGAATGTCCCGGACGTGAACCCAACAAGAAACACGTGTTGTGTTCCTGGTAAACAACCTCTCGCACGCGCACGCTTGCACCATGATTGCCACTGGCAATCCCTGCAGGCGGCTGTGGAGCGAGTGCCAGCGGTGTGTTGAGCAAGGCAGCCCCAGCTTACGGAGGCGGGCACTACGCTGCGCTGCCTTGATGTCCTGGGTGTGCACGTGTGAGGCGGTGTAATCCTCTGACACGCCGGTGGAAAAATACAAGGAACCCTCTGACACTGGCTGAACTTCAAGCCCGGAGGACACGTTAGGTTCCTGCAGGCAGGACCGGCTGGTGTGGCGATACCAGACCTGGCGAAATCACGTCCCGAAAGGCGTCTGTGCAGGATGAGCGCCTGGTGCTGGTTCCAGAATCAGTTTTCATGGTGAACATTGAAAGAAAACTGCAGTTCTGTGCAAATGCACCATCATGATGTCGGGACGCAGCATGTGAGCCGAAGACAGGTCCACTTACGTCTCTGTCCTCTGCTTTCAGGGATCCTGACCCCCAAACTGTGCTAACAGAGGAAGCTGCAGCAGCACGGGAAAAGGAGCGTGTGTCTAGGCGTGTTAAAATTCAGATTTATTTGTCTTTTTGGTAATGATGGGAGAGAAAAGACAGACATCTAAAAGGACATTAAGGGTATAAATCAGCCTCAGGTCTAATGTGAGCTCTGTGAAACAATAAGCAACCAAACAATAGTCGACATTTCATCTTCTTATTGTCTAATCGCCCATCTGACTGTTTGTGTATTTCCTCCCTTAACCCCTGAGATGCTTGCTAATGGCTCTCACAATGGAATTATTTACTACCCATGGCAGGGGGGCAAATGGGTCAAATTGTGTGTGTGTGTGCGCGCGTGTGTGTGCGCGGCGCGGGCACGCTCGGTGTCAGAATGAGTGAGAGGGGATGATGGAGCCACTGGAGCACGCAGTGACGGGGAAAAGGGGGGTAAATGAGAGGGGGACGGACGGCGGGCGGCTGAGTGATGTTCTCTAAAGTGAAAAATCATGCCACAGTGCAGAGGGTCCGGGATCTGTCCACTGGGACGAGGGACAACGTCCACGCCGGCACTCAAGTGCTCTTAAATACCCTCTCTTTGGTTCTATTACCCCACCACACTCCCTTCCACTACCCGCCCACCCCCCCTCCTCTCTTTCCCAGTTCTCCCCGGGTCGGGTCCAGGTACAAAAGCCTATTTGCTGTACAAGTCCCAGAACATGTTTGTCTGCTGCCGCTCGTACCTTCCACCATGTAACGTTAAAAAAAAAAAAAAAAAAGCAAAACACGGGAGGGAACACAAATCCTTTCTTCAACCAGAAACGTCACCCCCGAACAAAAAATGCCCCCTAAATCAAGATGTCACGCCTCTTTTCCTCTTTTTTACGAGCTAGCCGCGGTCTTTGTGTGGCTAACGTGTGTCTCTCGTCACAAAGGTCAGTCCTCATTAACACGCGGGCGCCGCATTAGTTTTATTAGCGCTTATTACCGCGCTCTAATTGTTTGTGATAATAACGTGACACTGGCGGGGGGAAATGGAACGACCGCTTCACAGTTTCATCCCGTAATTGTGTCGAGTCGTGAAAAACACTCGCTTTCCGATTCGAGCGCCAATTTAGGGGCGAGCATCGCGGAGATGAAGGCTGCCTCTGTGAAAGGGATCAACGGGGGCCGCTCGCCATCACCTGCTGGGGTTAACCAGCGCCTGGCAACACGTTCACAACTGATGAAACACAATAGCAGACAAGCCTTTCATTCTCACACCTACTGTCAGCTTTCTGTCAGCTGAGCAACCACGAGTGTGTGTGTGTGTGTGTGTGTACGACATATTTCCCCCTTTCTAATTAGCACAAGGGAGTCCTGGGGGCAATCAGAGGTGAGGTTAATGAGAGCGGGGAGGTGAGCGGAAGGGGAGGGGTGGGGTGGGAGGGGTACAGCGCTACAGCTACGCACCCATCTCATCGTGCTGTCACCCCGAAGGGGCATCATCATCCTCGCAGCACCCTCACCGATGCCTGGGCCCGTGACACATAACACATGCGTGAGACTTTCTATATCTGCACCCGACTCAACCTATGTTTGCCCCCCCCCCCCCCGCCCCAAAGGTCTTTGTTTCCCTGTCAGGCCCAGATGTGACAGCATGTTTCCCATATCAGAGAGGATCGTTACAGCCCCAAAAAAGAGAGCGAGGGATGGAAAAAGACAGAGCTGTCACAGTGGTCTTAGCATCTGTCTGTTCTCAATTGGTGCGAGGGCCGGGCTGGTGGGAGAGGAGTCTACCATATGTCACATCTGAAAACTGTGAGCGCCGACTCCGACGGGGAGGGGAGAGGCAGAAACGCGGGGATGATTCCTTTTTTCTGTCGTTTTTACTTTACTGGGACGTATTTTTCCTGAAATGGAAAGTAAAAATGGAAGCTCGTGTGAAACTGCGGCAGACGTGTGTTTTTTTTTTTGTTAAAACAGTTCAGAGAGACAAAAAAGCAAAAAGTTATTCAGAATATAAAGGTGAAGATTTGGCAGATTTACTAAAATCAATGCTATCAAAGCTTTTTTTGGGGGGGGGTTAACACACTCAGCTATGCTCTGTTAGCAACAATGTTAGCAACTCTGTTAGCAACGCGCCCTGTGTGGACGGTAACCGTCCCTCCAAAGGTAACGGGGGCAGAGGGACAGATAAAAAAAGGACCCTGCATTAATAACAAGCGTGCCCCCCCCATCACAGACATTTATACAGCAGCATAACCCCATCAGATCTTGGACGTGCGGGTACAGACTCACACTCCCACTAATAGCGCCACTATATTTTTAAAGCATTTTTCCAGGCAGAAATCACCGACTTTATAATTAATGGTATAAGTGCACGTTTCTTTTTTTTTTTTTTGGAGCGCATGATTGGGGTTTTTTTCTTGTCACGGTGTGTTTATGTATATTGTTTGAGTCTGATTACAGTTGCCTCTCCTCGCTGCCAGAACGGGACAAAGGAGTCACCCTCATCCAAGAAAAACACCAAGATTAAAGATTCTGGCTTCAAATCGGCTCCTTTTTTCCATCTGTCACTGTTTCATTTTGCAACACAAGCACATCTCTCGCACGTCTCTACCTCTTCTCCCCCTACGCTCTTCCGACTTGTTTCTGCTCCTCTCACCCGTTAACAATAATGCTCGGGGCGAGCGCAGATGTAAGATATAATAGCGATGCTCGGAGAAGAAAAGGCGAGCGGGGGGAAGAGACAGAAGATGAGAGAAAGGGAAACAGACGGCTAACGCTGCTCACAAGCATCACTTGTCAATTTACAGCCGTTGCTCCCTGAACTGCACTGTATAAATTTCCAGTGTGACACCCGTTTCTACTGCTTCCAAGCCGACTCGGGCTCCGTCCCACCAGATCTCATCCCCAGACACATACTTGGAAGCCTTGAGTAGAGAAATTGAGCCAGATGTAGCCTGCCTTTGCTTTTATTTATTAATTTTTTTCAGGTTCTGAAATGTTTGACTTTTTAGTCCCCCCCCTCCCTGTGCTGAAATCACGACGGGAGAATGAGGATGGATGGGGTAACATCTCCGAGGAACGTTGCTTTATGGGTTTGATGTGGCCGCTGCCATGCAGACCGAGCACACGTGTTGACCACGGGCACACACACACACACACACACACACACACGTGAGTCCCTGGCAGTAAATTGTATGTAATGTGTGTTAGACTGAGAAGAGCCAAAGGGGGGACGTCATGTGTCTAATGGACGGAACAAGAGACAAAAAGCAGGACAAATAACGAGTATGGCAGGACTCCGCTTTGAGTGATGGCACCTCAGAGGGACCGAGACGTGGCCTCCCTTTTATTCATCAACCCCCAGACTGATCTTTACTTTATACAGCGTGCCATAAAACTCGCCTCCGCGCTAACGCACGTAGCCGGTTGGCGAGGATGGGACTCACATCAGGGTCGGCGACACACGGATCCTCCGCTGCTTTTGGAAGCACCAACATGGGCTCGTAACAAGTGTACCTGACCCCTAGCAAGTCCACGTCTAAATTACACCCGTATCAGAGTAGCTTTAATGGCTCCCACCCTCAGCTCTCTAACTCACATGTAACAAGCTGCAGGTCTTGGAGCCAAGACTGGAATCTGCAAAGAAAACACGCCGCTCTGAGGAGTATGAGCCGCGCTCCTCGCGCTAATACAAAATTGCGTTATAAGTGCAACACCTGGTTCGACTTAAAAGGCAGAGGCCGGTAGCTAGTGTAGCTACACATGCCCATAAAGGGAGAGAGCGGCCGGCCGTACGCTCTGATAACAACAATCGCTCTCTTGCAATATTTTTTTTTTCTGGAGCTGGAGGACCCGATGTTGTAATCACACCAAAGAATTCATTTTAAAAACGTTCCAGAAATGTTATTGTCTAAATGTGGACTTGTAAAGAGGCTTTGACGATTGTGGCAAATTTCAAAGGTTTCACCTCACTCAATAGTTAAAATAGATCTGCTCCAATAGTTATTGAGCAATTAGAATCTTTAAAAACACACGTTCCAACATGGGAAAGCTGGTCCTCATTGGAATTCTGTCCTGAGGGTAACTAGCTACCAGCACTAAGGAGACCTGATATAGGACTGATCCCGGGAATTTTACCACGGTAATTAGGTTTGTCAGCTTAGCAGAGTGGGCAAACACTTTGTAGCGTGTCGCCTCCACGGGCCGGATTCTTGTCGGGGATCAAGACGGCGGCAGCCAGCCCGTCCCGAAGCAGGCTGCAGCGCTCGACAAAGGTGTGAGCCGGCTCGCCGTGTGAACCGCTGCAGGCTGACAAAGCCATTGTCACGTTGTCAGGCCGCCTTTGGCACATTGTTCGGTGACGTGCTGTGATTATGCTGTCGGATCACTCTTGAGGCCTCACGAGTTGACGGCTGGTGGCAACGGCTTTGACAGCTAGTCGAGGAGGATTTTAACACCTCGCGGTACCGGTGGCGGTCTCCCGCTAGCAGCAGCGCTGGCAAATGGTGTTGCTAGGGTGGTGCTCTGTGACTGGCCCTGCATAAACACCAACATGCCTGTGCACACAGGCGCACACAGGCGCACACAGGCGCACACAGGCGCACACAGGCGCACAGCCACGCGGCTGTGGTCTCCCCGTAATAGCTTTGTACCTCTTGGGGCCTTGCACTGACCATTCCTCCTCTTATCTTTGTTTATGTGGAGGGTAGATCATCGTGTACGCCTCCACGAAAGTGCCAGTACATAAACACTCGCAGCAAGGTTGTTTAAAGTGCACGTGTGACTAAGCGTGCTCGCGGGCGTGTGCGCACTGGCTTGTGTGTGCTTGGGAGGTGATAAGGCAACGGCTGGCACCAAAGAGCCCGCTGGCACAGAGCCCCCAGATCCTGAAGATGAGAAGGTTGGCTTAATGCTAACACACACACACACACATGCACACACACACACACAGCCTAAACCAGAAGTTCCAGTGAAGGTAAACATCCAATCGCAGCCTAACACAGAGGTAAATGGCTAAAAATCTTCCGAAAGTCGGGCACCCGGGACGCACCAAACCGGCTGAGTTTGGGTTCAGTCGGCGTGAGGCTGAACGTGAGTTATGGTGAGCCTGGAACTCAGGTCTGGAACTTTTAAGACAGACTCCAGGACCAGCCATCTGCGAGAGATGTGTCTTTAGGTGTCGAAGCTTCGTTTCTGGTAACCCTATATCGTATCCTGTCTGCGCCTGTAGCACTAAACCCACAAAGAGCAGTGTGCCAGTGACAGCACGGCACCCTCGGTGGTCCCAGCACTCAGCCACTTACCCATTTAATAAGACAGTCTTTAAAAGGATGGAGCCAAGCATGTGCATGTTGCTTATACTTCCCCCCCATTTTTACAAGACTTCTTTTTTTTTTTGCAGGAGGCCCAAGGGCTGGCATTCAGCAGGCGTGCATGTGTGTGTCTCTTACGTATCCATTTATTATCCATTTATTACCGCTATTCTTTTCTTTCTCTCTCCCTCTCCCTCACCTTGGTGAAATTCTAATAAACAATCATGGTAGCGCCATGCTGAGATGCCCTGTAATGGGCTCCTAATTAGCAACTCCAAACACAGGGAGCGGCTGCTTCACGCCTCGTTTTCTGCACTCATCTGCACAAAAGTGGATGAATTGATTCCATTTGCTCGCCACTTAATGCTGGGATTGTTTATTGGCTTAGCCGGGAGATAAAACAAACACACAAACAAACAAAATGCCCTTAAGCTTTCGATACATGCTAACTCTAATCCCCTATTAAGATCCTTGATGACCTATGCTTCAGCTAGGTTTTCTGGGATGTTAATGGTGAAAGTCGAGGGTTCCTCTCCCCATCGTCTCTTTAACACCACCTGCTTCTGTTCTGACCCCCCCACTGCCGACCTCCCCTTAACGGTTTGAGGTCGACTGAAGCCAGACCAAGCAAGAGGAGACACACCGGTAACAAACATCCATTTTACCCGGAACACTTCAATATCCCATAGATGCACATCTGGAGCCACATATGGTGACAGATGATCCACACACAGTCACCTGTGTGTGTGTGTGTGTGTGTGTGTGTGTGTGTGTGTGTGTGTGTGTGTGTGTGTGTGTGCGTGTGCGTGTGTGTGTGTGTGAGGTCTTTCAGTCTGTGTCACGTTCCTCTCTCCCTCCATCAGTCTGCCGCGCTCATTTCCTCCAAAGGCTGCCTCCCCGCTACTTTATGAGCGAGCGCTTCCACAGCTCTCACCTCAGGACACACTTCAGCGTCTAAATGTTTCCATTTGTGGGGGAAGTGACACACGTTCGCTCACACCACGGGGCATCTATCCAGAACTAACCATCCCGCGTACGAGCAGTGGTGAATCAAGTGATTGGTTGAAACCCTCGCACGTACCGTGTGTATGTGTGTATCTGTTTTAGCCTAGCTAGCTATGATACATGCATAACACTCGCCTCAGAACGTCTTTGTGGTGCGCGTGTTCATTATTTAACTGGGAAACCTAAAGAATGTCCCAACAAGCTTCCTTTTTCAGGCATCCAGCATCTAACAGGACAGTGACTCTGGTCCCAAATCACTGCTTCCACCACACTAATGATTTCCTCCGCTCTCCTAAACAATTCAGTGTGACAATCAATACGGGACTAGCATCTCCCGTGCTGATCGATAGACTTTGGTGCTCCCTGACAAACCAGCGCTCCGCAAGATCAACACCTTCCCACATCGTCATTAGTGTCGCTGACCTTGAAGTAAAATTCAATTTCCCTCTGCAGCGACGGCGCCCCAGCAGCTCCCTGTGAATTCGGAGGCCATTTCCTCCACCGGGCACAGGAAAGAGAGGATAATATAATGTATAAAAAAGGGATATGAGGAGAGAAGGAAGCTGAGGAGGCAATTACAGCAGGGTCCTCTGAACAGCAAAGAGGAGAGGCTGGGACTGCTCCTGGAAAAAACAGCGTCTGATCAGCAGACTGGCAGATTTCCAGTTTCAATTAGGATTCACGGCTGACTACGGAAGCCCTCCCTCGGGAAGCTTCAGCCGCAGCAGGGCAGCGGCGAGGACCTGTTGAGTGGAATCCTCCGAGGGGGCCACTGGCACCGGGTAAAAAGAGAAAATCAAACCAGAGCTCCCACTGCCTCGATCAGCGTAACGCGCGTCACACGGAGGACTCAGCGAGGAGGGAGGAACCAGATGGAGGTAGGTGAGGCCCCCGTTAGGGTTAGGATATTCGGACCGAATATTCATCTCTATTCTAATTCTAACAGTGGAAAATGGCTCTTAGAGGCAACAGCGAGGGCTGCTCGCTCAAATATATGTGAATAAACGTCTGCGTGCGTGCGCCCGGGTGTGGGAAAAGATGCAGCCGGCGAATCAAACCAGCATCTTTGGTTAAAGCCGCTGGATTGGCCGCCGGCCTTTGAAGTCGACCTCATCGCTGGGATTTGAGAGGGAGACGGCTGAGAAGGCGGCGTTCGTGTACTGTGTGTGTAGCCTAGCGGCGTGCGGTTTGATCGGACCTCCAGGGTCCCACGGGGCTGAGTCCCGACCACGTGTGTCGCACGTATCATTTTCACTTCCCATGGTTGCACGTTTATTCCCGATCGGACCCTGACTGACAGACGCAGGCATGCAAACACACACACACACACACGTCGGAATATTCATGATCTTTAAATTCTGCTCCTGCAACTATTTATTTTAATAATTATTCAAATGTACATGCAAGCATGTAATGGATGCTTTAAAGGGATTTACAAATGTGCCGTAATTACGTGAGCGTCTCTTCCTGACGCTGATGCATGCATTAGCCTTTAAGTTCCACATTCTGGCTTTGATCAACATATCTGTCAATCCACGTGCTCTGACTGGGGACACATTCGTCAGTCAGATGGTAACCGCGGCGAGGGCTCGACTTCGCCGGTTCGATGGACGCCGAGACGCAGCCGTAGAGACGGTAACGACAAGTCCCCGATGGCGTTTGGACTGAGCCGGAAATATTAAGTGTGGCGTGATTATAATCCATGTTGTATGGAAAGCGTTAGCATTGCATAGCGGCTTTGGGTATCAAATGCTAACTGCTAGCCTGAACGAAGGCGCATAAACCTGGACAATCGGTGGCTTCATACCCGCGTTTATCAGTGTTGTGTTTTTCCACGGTTTTCAACTCGATGTGAGGTCTCCTAGAACCTATGGCAAAATTCAGACTAGCTTCCAAATCCAATATAAGGGGATTTAGATCCCAAATTCCTGCATTCGATGTAACCTGCTTGTAACCTTGCTTCTCCAGCTTGAATTCATTTGAGGCTCGGTTTGAGGATTCAGAAGTGAGGGACGAAGGATTTGGTTTGGGGAAAGCTTTGGGCGAAGGAGCCGGCTGGGAGCGCCGGGAGCTGTGGGAACACTGGCGAAGGGGAGACGTGGATGTTCTTCCAGGATTGCATAATTTTAGATTTCTTTTTTTTTATTGTGCATTCTGAATAAAGTATTTCTGTGTGTGTTTATTTTCTATTATTAATATGCTACATGTTTTAATTCCTGGCTCAGGATGTTCCGCTAATCTGGAATCACAGCCTTTTATCTGCGGCTTCTTTGGAAGTGATTGAGACGGGGGGGGGGGGGGTAAAGGTACGGAGAGCACCGGGCAGCACGTGCATGTACGCATGTGTGTTCGTGGAGGGAAGAATCACCTTGATTCAGCACACCGGGGCCCTTTGAAGTACTGGAAGGCCAGCACGGCCGGCGCAGAGCAACCGTGAGCCTTCCAGAAACAAAAAAAAACCAAGCCTGACCTCCCAACCAAATCATAACCATATGAACGTAAGAAATTCCACCTTTGGAGAATGTTCTCTCCCTCGTCCATCTCCCGGGGTGAGGCATTAAGTAGTGATAACAGAAAACAGGTTCTGAGAGAAGGGGAGGCGCTAGGAGGTGATGGAGGGTGGGGAGGAGGACAGCAGGAGAATAGAGGTTACAAGTGTGCCGTATGGAGGATCGGAGAGGGGGATCGGGTCCAAAAAAAGGCTCCTGCGCTGAGCCCCACTGCCTAAAATGGAAGTTTCTCAGGCGAAAACGTGGTGCCCTTCACAGCTGAAGGAGTGAGAGGCAGAAAACTGAGATTTCAAGGGGGGTGGGGGGTGTAAATGTGACTCTAACAAGAAATACCTCGCTAAGCCACGACGGAGGAGCCAAGTGGTCGGCCTCAAGACCCACCTGCGAGTGGAAATGGTTTCCTGACTTACAGAAACGCTGTCGCACCCTAATCCATGTAATTACCTCTCCTATTCCACATGTGTAAGTACACATGTACAACATTACAGTCGCTGGGTTGTGTTCTTTTTAAACGAGAGCAGGCCCTCCAGCACCTTCCTCGACGCTAATCATCACGCTCATTACAGAAACAACATATTTCCCCGAACAACTAGACGTATAGGGTGCGTTTTATTGCTCCGATAGCTCAGGCATCTGAGAACGGAGCCCGTTCTGGCGGGTCGAGTGTGATTCTTGCGGCCTCCGTGTGTGTGCGAGTGTGCGTTTGAATAAGCATTCCGCCCAGCGTGCGCAATTAGGGTTGAGACCGTGTGTGCGTGAGCGTTGTTTGTGCGAGTGTGTGTGTGTGCGTGTGGTTGCGCGGCGGCGGTGGGGGTTGTTAGCGGTTCCATCTGGGTCTCCTGGAAGCTGTGTGGAGTCAGGAAAACCACATCTCATAAAAGTGGAGGCAGCCCAATGTTCTACAAGGACAGAACATTACTGAGAATGTCGCTCAGGAAAACCCTGGGCTCGGGCCCACATGTTGGCTGCAAGCGCTCGGCCGCCCTCTTTCCACTCGCTCTCTCGCTCCCGACTTATTTTTCACTTGGTCAGGGATAAGAAAGAGGAAGGCGGGATAGACGGCGTGGAGTGTGGGAGACAGAGGCTGAGACGGGGATGGAAGCCAGCGCTGATAGCAATTCCATCTGTCTGTATCGAAACAGAGAGTGAGCAGTGACAGGCTTTGGTGGAGGGGGGGGGGGGTGATCTGGTGCACGCTGGCTCCGGAATCAACCGTTAGGAAGCGAGAGAGGGATGAGTCCAAGGGAGGGAGGGCAGCGGAGCCAAAGTGAAGGGCAAGGAATTCTGGCCATGAATAAACATGTCTGTGTTGTTCACATCATGCCTGGGATTAAACTGGGGGGGGGGGACACAAGCTCGGCAAACGGTAGAAACAGACACACAGATGACTTCATTTATCACCGTCATGAGAAAACCTCGCAACATAAATTTTGATATTTCTCATATTACTAACTGTGTAAAAAAGTGACCCCCGAACTTTTCCGACGCTCGCAGATGTAAAAATAGATTTCATTTAACCCCTGAGTGAGCCTCTCCCTCTGCTCTGAGTGCAAGTCTGAAAACTCCTACCTGCCTGAACGCATCGTTCTCCCAGCACAGACTGGGGTCCTGGCCCGGCTACAAATGGGGAACGCAGACAAAGGCATCTGTTCATTTTAATGGCTATTGATGTCACATTTGAGGCGTCTCCTTTACAAATAGGACTTCCAACAGCTCGATGAGCCAATGAGCTTTTAATAAAACGGATTAATCTGGTCGATTTAGCGTTACAAAGGTAAATTGCAAAGTGC
This sequence comes from Takifugu rubripes, assembly GCF_901000725.2. Classification (NCBI taxonomy): domain Eukaryota; kingdom Metazoa; phylum Chordata; class Actinopteri; order Tetraodontiformes; family Tetraodontidae; genus Takifugu; species Takifugu rubripes. The sequence goes on along the minus strand of NC_042301.1, from coordinate 13,972,917 downwards.
GCAGGCGTTTAGTCACACCTCCGGACCTTTTCTGGTCTGCAGTCAATGACAGAAACGATGGGGTCGACTTTTTTTTCCTGGTAATTTGAACAGATTCTCTGCTTTATTATTTTCTTATTTTCATTTTTAGCTGCTTTACATTGACCGCCATCGATATGGAAGCTAACAAACGCTGCAAACAGGCCATAATCGAGCCTTTCTCAGGTCGGCGGGTGCCACGGACGCTGGAACCTGAACACAGACAGCCATTCCAGGAGTGGATTACGTGATCCTGGTGTTTAAATATCGAGGATGCCTCCGTAGGCTCTGCTCTGAATTAGGCTGGCGGACAGAAGGAACGCTGAGGCGGACGCGTCTGTGTTTCGCCATTTCTCACGTCCCTGTATCCCCCCCCCCCGCCGCCGCCATTGCCTGCCTGTCACACGTTAGACGAGCTGCAGGTTCGACATAAATAACACACACAGTGTAAAACAATGTTCTAAATCAGCCTCATCGAGTAGTTCGCATTTATTCGCTGAATAATTACAGAAATCTCTCGTTAAGATAGGAATTAACTCGCCCCCCCCGTGGCCTAAACGCTTATATTTCAAAGCCTAAATCGGTAAAAGTGAACATTTGACAGCCAGGATCAGGGAAACGTAATTTCTCCTCAAACAACGTCCCGTGACATCAATCTAAAAAGAGACAATTTATTACCTATCATAAAGCGTTCCGTTAGCTCCGTTTTAGCTCTCATTTAGCGCGGAGCGGTAGCCGGGAACACGCCGCTGACACAAAGCGTTGCCCCGAGGCTCCGGGAAGATGATTGAATTTCATAGCTACTTACAGGCTAATAGGGCCGCACAATGACTACTTACTGTCCTTAAGTGACTAGCTGCTTCTCGACAGCCGCGGCCCCTTTGAAGCCCTTCTGAGGAGATCTAGCGGATTTAGGCAGTAGCGTGACATGAGCGCGAGCAGCTGAGCAACCGGACTCACTATTAGAACCAGCTGATGTAAACAGGGCGCTCGGCTTCTCGGGGGGAGTAAGAAAAACGGTGAGAAATGATGTCGGAGCGGATGCTGATTATTGAATTAGTCCAAAATGAAAGTAGCCGGACACAGTTTTTGCTAATCAGTAATTTCAGTTATTGCTTATTCGAGCAAAATGGGAAATATGCTCGGAATAGTTTTTGTTTTTTTTAACCAAGTGTTTCTGGGAAATTAACACCGATTTATTTGGCGTTTTGTAGAGCAACCTGATGCTAATTTAATCAATACATTTTTTTGATAACGTTGAGAATCTGCCTAATAATAAATGTCAGAAGTAAATATTAATGAATTAAGAAATGTAAAATTTGTAAAACCGATATTTCCATTTATAAGGCATTATTAATCTCTCTATCTGCATTCCTGTGCGTGCATGTGTGTGTGTGTGTGTGTGTGTGCTCATTCCTTCAGATGCAGTTTCCACATACTAACCACCTCTTCAACCATGTTGTTCCACTTACAACTTTAACTATAGGCACATACAAATAGGTACATGTTCTCTCTCTCTCTCTCTCTCTCTCTCTCTCTCTCTCTCTCTCACACACACACACACACACACACACACACACAGACAAACACACACAGAAAGAGAGAGCTAACCACATGCACATGTTCACTCACTCTTAACTAATTTGTTCAGGAACACTTTGGTTTGGGTTTCAACACCCAAACCTCTGGACCTTTGATTGAGAAATGTGCTTGAGTGCAATTATATGGGAGGGAGCGGCGGAGGGAAGCACAGGCGGAGAAAACAAACACGCCGCCGCGGTTTTATAGCTTGCTGGCGTGACATTTTCTCCAACTTTTCCGTACCCTTTCTGTTTTTCAGGTGGGTGGGGGCGCATGGCCAAGTGGCCGTCAGGCTGGGGAAAATGTGGTGGAAGGGTTTGAGGTGCTCGAGGCTTTTTTCTGTGGACGCCGTCCCCACGTTTGCTAACACCCCTAAAATTTGGGCCGGTCCTGGTCTTGGCTCACTCACCTGCAGTATGTAGCCCCTGACGTAGTCACGGAGGGTCCAGCCCAGGCCGTGCAGGATGTGCAGCACCTCCTCCTGCTTCAGCACGGAGAAGAGGCGGTCCAGGAGGATCTTGAGCCGCACCGGGATGGCCTGGGTGCCGTACAGCATCAGGCTGCTGATGTCGAACACCACGTTGGACTGGACGATTTCCACCTGCGTCGGGTGGTACAGGTGCTGGGTGCTCAGCTTGTCCAGGGCTGTGTAGGGAGGGGGGAATGGGCACACACACACACACACACACCATTAATGACTATCAAGGTGCTCATGCGGAGCCTCGTTTAGAAGCTGCTGCACGGTCAGCACAAGCCGATAACAGCATATCAATCAGATTAAAGCAATGACAATAATCAGATTATCTGCTTTTCTTCTGATTTAATGTGATCTCCTTCACATTTACGATGACCTTGCATCCCGCTTTCTTCTCCTCCTCTGTCCGCTTTTCACACTGCACGCTGTAAAACAAACGGGCCAAGTGTTCCCGCTCCTCCTTGCTTTGTCCCGGGATGTTTTCCTCAGATTGCATCTGCTAACGCGCAGCTAGCATGTCGGCTATTCCTCAGCGAACACAGCGGAACACGCCTCCTGACATCCTCAGTCACCCCTTCCCCTTCTCTCCGCTCAAACCATCTTTTTCTTCCCTTCTATCTCAATCCCTCTGTTCTGCCTTACCTCATGCAGCCCCCCCCCACCTCCCCCTCTTTCCCCCTGCCTGTCTGGGTGACACCTGGTCGGGTCTCTCTCTGATCCCGGGACAGCTTTTTTCCTTGCCGAGGAGGGGCTCGCCTGACAACACAGCGCAGGCAGACACGGACATAATAAAAAATGAAAAACAGCTTGTCAGAGACTCTGCCAGTGTCGACATGAAATGAAAAGTGGGGAGGGGGGGGCAGAGACGGCTGCCTGACAGTTCAGAGAGAGATTAAAAATAGCCAATGAGGTCCTGGGCGAGTCGCTGAGAGGCCCACGGCCCGTCTTTGACGCGAGCCAAACAGGTGTTTTCCTTTTAATCACCCCATCTCCACCCCTTTGTACTCCTCCCGCTCTGCTAGAAAAACTCTTTACGTGTGGTCTCTCGCCTCCTCATCTGCGTTGCGGTCGCATTCCTCCTCCTTTTTGATCTGCCGTGTAAAAACACAACTTCCAAAGCCGCTAAACTGAACCGTGGCAACCGAAAAAGACTCACGCAAAGGACTTTTTATTTAACTTCCACCACCTAATGGTGGCATTAAATAAAAGAACACAGGTGTTCATGACTTACCGTGGGCTACCCAGCCGTGTTTGCACTGGTCACATGTCCGTAGGTGAATCTTCCCGGGCTGGAAACACTCGCACGTGCAGTTGACCAGTGTGCACCGGATGGCCTGCCGAGACAGGAAGAGAAGCGACGTCAAAAGAGACGACGCAAAATCACGTGCACCAGAACTGTCTGAAGCGGCAGCCCTTAAAAAGTGACACTTTACAAATGAACAACAGTGGTAGGAACACACACCAACACCAAACTACGATTTCAGCAACTGCATCTCCCAGAATTCCTTCCTGCGAACGCAGAAATCAAACTTGTTTTGACTGCGGCTCCATTAGTCAGCCGCACTCAGCCTGACCCCGGGAAGCTTTTAGTACCGAGAGGTTAAGTGTCCAGACTTGACGCGGCATCATCATCGGAGGCCTCTACGAATAAATAAACCCCTCCCGACTCAGGTGCAGTTTGCGGCACTTCCTTTAATCTGCCTCGCGTTTTTCACGGTTCTATTTTCAACGGCGCGGAGGAAATGAATGATACACACAGAAATGTGCACAAATGAACACAGCTTCTTCATCCAAATGAGCGTCGCAGCTGGGAGCCGTAAATTTTACTCTCATGCGCCGAAACCAGAAAAACGGAACGAGAGGAGTGAACGAGGAGCAAAGGAGCCAGCGCCATGAATCTCCATAAGCCGTGGCAGGACTTTGTTTATCAGACATTTTTTGCGATATCGAGATGAATTGATGTGCAAAGTGAGCAGCAGCTGTAGGAGGGGCGGGGAGACATTTACACTCCTGAAGAAACGCACACTTATCCTTCAAATATCAAATAATTCATTTCCTCTGCGTTAGCATGCGCTAGCCGTCCGCCGCTGACCTCTAAATTTCATTTTTTTTAAATCGGCGGGATAAATGAGACGAGTTTGACAAGAGGCGCATACGAGGCCGAGTCCCTGCCTGTGTGTTTAGATGGACAAATCCTGAACTCATCACGCAGCAGGTTCCGTTTCGGAGCAACGTGTCAACGTACGGTCCGCTAAGTGCGCTATCTCGCCGTATTCCGTGACAATAAAGTGACACTGATCCGATCACAAAGGTTGCAGGCGCAGAAATCAATATTTCACAATATCAGAGGCAGCCAGCACTTGCAGATAGAGCAGAGGAAGCAGAGAGCAGGCAGAGGTCAACGTTTCTGGTCTTCATTTACGTTTCACACCAACCGGCGAACATTTATCCGCTAGCTGCTCACCAGCAGTAAATAACCCAGCCAGTGGATTAGCCCAAAATCCTGTAATTCCACATGTAACGCTCACTTTGCTCATAATCTACTAAAGGACCATAAAATCTAGCAGAATCCGCCCTCGCTCACCCTAAGGTGTTGTAAACCAGATTAGCAAGTGGAGGTGTCAAAGCCAGCATGGGCTAATCCAAGATTAAACACAACATTACACCGCTCCGACCGCGTTACCTCGCCGCTTGACACCGAACGAGACAGGAGAGAGAGATTATTCGGCTCGACGGCGATTTTAAGCCTTCCAGGTGCAGGCACGGCAATCCGCAACGTCTCAGAGGATTACACGCCGGCGCGCCGCACGTGGAGATGATGGCGAGGCCACGCCGCCAGTTCTGCCCAAAAGCGTCCCCACTTCTGTCCTGTCCCTTGACAAATGTCCTTCTTGACTGTTGTCTCCTGTTTTTGCCTTCTAAATAAAAACATTACGCCATTACCCAGGGAATGATTTGGCCTGTTTCAGACTTTGTGGTCTCCCCTTTTTTTACTGAAATTTAGCGGCGTGATGTCACCCCTCCTTAATTAGCACTCCGCGCGGCGGCAACAGCACCCGACACAAATAAACAATTACAAATATCAAATGTGCCTCCTCTGTTTACGAGCTGCGGCCTGACAGCTGACAAGATAGTTAAGGGGCGTCTAATACGGCAATTAGAGCACGCCACTGTCTGCGAGGCTGCCGCTGTGACAAGGCGCCCTCTAATCACTGACTTATTATGCCGGCTAGCGGCACCGCTCAAATCTGGCCCATTAAGCAGACAGCAGCATTAAGACACATTAAAGAAGCCCGAAACCTCGACTGAGGAGGTACTGATGGGATAAATGGGAAGGGAGGGGGCTGCGCCACGCCTGGTGTTTCTTAGGAATGATTTGTGCATTGTTACACATCCACATTGGAACATGCGGCAGAACGGGAACGCGGGGGATGTTTGTGATAAAAGCCATCATACGCAATCGCGAGCAGGAACTTTACGAGCCGCGGCAGACAGATGCGTCACGGATAATCCGATGATGCGAGTTTTGTCTGCATGTGTGGATCATTAGGGAAACAAGACAGTCAAAATTAAAAAGACATGTCATGGCTCTGAGGCTCAGATCCCCCCATCCCTGGGCCAGCGCTGATCTGGGTCGCGCTTGGCCGCGGTTTAACCCGCGTTGGTCAGGGACGGGTCTGGGCCCGGCGCCCACTGCTGCGCTCACACATATTTGTCACAGCAGGCCGGGGGAGGAGGCCGCGTTATCGGAGGCCCCCGGCCAGATACGCGGCATTAGTCAGCGCGCTAGCATCTCGCCAGGTTTTCCTCTGTGGCTCATGAGGAAAGTGGGTGACGGAGAGGAAGAGGACGAAAGCCGAAGCGGTTAGCGAGTGAAGGATCACTACAGCAATTAGAGCGTCGCGGTCGTCAACACCTTCTCACATCTGCTGCCCACCGTGTTTGAAAGGCATCATTTCCAGCCCTGGGGTGTGTGCGTCTCGCTGCTATGTGTTGTTTAGCTGGAGGCTTGATGTTTCGTCCATGTTTTGCTTGGCCCGCAGCCCCCGTCCCGGCCCAATTGTATAAACACTGACAGTCTGCAGAGGCCAGCGGCAGATCAGGAAGGACTCTGAATTAGCAACCTGCTGGAGGGACAGAGGGGCTGGAAAAATGTAGACTGAGATGGTTTCAACCCGCTATCTGGGAGTAGCGGAGAGAGAGTGGGAATGACAAACCACAGGGCTCCGGATCAATAGTGATCCATGCAAATGAGTGCAACTGAGCCGAGCACGAAACACACAGACAGAGACGGCCCCTTGGCCACTACCGAACCAAAGAGCTGAGCTTGATCCTAAACTAACATCCTGTACAACTGTATTACTTGTCTGTCATTTTTTTTTTTAAAGTTGACTTTATGACCATATGCTATCGAAAAGTGCTATTAAACAGTCCCTGCTGACAGCGGACAACGGAAAGCAACCCCACAGCTGCTGGGGATTGTTCCGGGTGGGGATTGTTCCTCCTCCTTTAATTGAAACCTTTAGCATGTTCAACACAGCCACAGACCGCATTTCTTGTTTGGTGAGTTAAGCAAAGCCGAGTTTTAAATGAAAACCCCGTGTGCGCGCGCGCACGTGCGCTCCTCGTCTCCGCGGCGGCAGCTCGGGATCGGGATTTGTCTCTGCTTTGGGTCACTGTAAAACACTGGGAGCATCTTGTCCTCTCCTCCACCCACAAGATATTATCTCATCCTTGGGTTAGCTGCTGAAACGCCGTCCATTTCCTGCCAGAAATGTGCGGCCAATGTGTGTCGGAAAAGAGGCACAGCCGCTCCGCATGTCACGCAGCCAGGCCGCGGCTCCGTCAGATAGATCAGGACTTCACAGCGTCCATATTGGAAACAGGTGACAAATAAAACAAGCCGAATAAAGAAAGTCTTTGTAGTCAGACGTAGCACGCCACGAAACACAGGGGAGCAAATACCTCGTGCCAAGCCTAATTTTTGCCTTTCTGATTTGTTCATTGGATGTGACTCCAAATAGCTTTCTTGCCTCGCAAAATGAGACAAAATAAACAACGACTGCACACATTTGCGCCGGCTTAATAGCGGGAACGTTGCGCCGCGTCAGGGAAAAGTGGAGCCGACTGAAAGGAGCAGTGTCCTCCCGCTGGAATCCCCACGGCCCCTCTTCCGTGTCAGCTCTGGTTCTGGGCGCGGCGGATGGCAGCAGCGGAGCCAGAGGTCCCTGTCCTTTGTGCAGCTGTGCATCTGGGCTCTGACACGGGGGCAGAGCGACCAGAGCTATGCTAATGGGAACCAAATGGGGCGTGAGTCCCCGGTGGATTACAGAAGGAGGAGAGAAGCATGTGTTTTCATGTATGTATGCACAGCCAGGGCGAGTTGCCTCGCTCCTCTCCTCAACTCGGACCAATTGGCGCCGTCGCCTCGCTCGTTCGCACGCCGAGCTGAGCGAACGCTGCTCGCAACAAACTTGAATGATGAGGAATCAACCAAACCTGGTGCTGGTGTTGCCAGGGAAACCCAAAGTTTCCAAGAGGACATTTCCTGCTACCGGTGGAGTTTGAGAGATTGGTCCAAATAAGACACAGTGAGCAGGTAATAGTGCACGTGTACCCATAAAAACGCCTTATCAAATCTCTTCTTCCCGGCATCACTAATCGCCACCATAAATCTGGACCTCAGAAGGAACCGCGGAGATGTGATATCATCACCCTGCGTCCCCCTCCGATGACGTCCACTCTAAACTTTGACCGGAGGGTTCGACGGTGTCTTTACGTGTCAGATATGAGGAACGCCTCGCTCCGGTTCGCGCCGGCATTCCCTCTTCCCTTTGAAACGGTGGCGGGAAAGTGCGTTTCCTGGCGGGGAGCGCCGCCCTGATACATTCTGAAGTCGGGTGGATGACTAAACTCTCAGCACGACTCCATCACATGATAGATACCCGCCTGTGCTTCAGGACCGTCACGCTCGCTTACGTGGTGGTCGGCTAAAGGACCCAGCTGGTTTTGATAGAGAGCGAGAGAGAGGGGAGCAAACCACCATGAGGCAGGAGTAGAACCAAAAACCTGCGCTCCAGCCGTCCTATGGTATGTTCTCTATCTGCATAGAGCCTATGGAGGAAGAGCTGCATCATGGTTTAACGCTGGACTACTGTGGGTTCAAACCCCGAGGGGCAGCGGGTTTCTTCTTCTGCAGACAGCAGGTCCAGCCAGAGGCCCCCGGCTCGAGGCCCCCGGCTCGAGGCCCCCGGCTCGAGGCCCCCGGCTCGAGGCCCCCGGCTCCTCTCAACCCTCCTCAAAGCGTTTCCCCAGCCGGACGGTTTCATCCGTCTGCCCGGCGACAGACCTCAAGGGTGCACAGGCTCCAGGCCAGGTTCAAACAAGATGGCTGGGAGGGAAAAGGAAGGGAGAAGAAGGTGAAGGGAGGTGGCAAGGGAGCGCAGGGGGTAGGTATGCGTGGTGGGGAGGGGGGGGGGCTGCATTAGAAAGGTGGGGAGGACGTAGAGGAGGGAGAGGAAAGGTGACGAGGGGGGAGCAGGAAAGATGAGAGATTTTATTATATTAGGTGTTATTGACGGGCGCCCGGACAGCAAGCGAAAGGGGAATCAAAGCGCTCCCTCTTGGGGGGGGGGGGGTCGACGCACGGGGGCAAACCGCCGATCCCTGTCCTACCGGGCGCGTCCGGTCGCCGCAACTTGTACGAGAGCACGCCAAATCCAGATAGAACGGAGGTGGGAGGATCTGAAGTCTGATACGAGAAGGGGAGGGCGAATAAAAGAAGGGAAGAAAATTCAGTGGGGGGGGGGGGGGGGGTGTAAAAATAGAGAAAGAAGCCGACCGACAACATCAACCTTCTTCTCTACCAGAGAAGAATTTGTAAGAGCTTACACATATTGCTGACCCCTGACTGCGCGGGGACATCTCCTTGGCAATCACCCGCTAGCGTGGGCGATGCAGCTCTCTTCCTCTCACACACACACACACACGCACACGCACACACACGCGCGCGCGCGCGTGCGGAGTTCAGACGTGATGAGACGACAGGAGTCGTGCTGAGCCTCCCCCAAACTCCCATTTAGTCATCGCGCCGGTCTGGGGTGGGACCGTGGACCTCTCCGAAGACTCACCAGCACTCACACATTTCTCCCACATTCCCTCTCATGCGAACATGTGCTCACACACCGAGCACGCGCACGTGCGCGCGCGGTGAATTCCCCTACTCAGAGCAGCTCCCAGCTGGAGGAGCCTTGGAAGAGTTCCTGGATGTAATCTCACCAATCGCTTCTTTTTTTCTTCGTTTTTTTTTTTTTTTTTTAATTTTCCTTGAAAATGTTTAATACAGAAAACAGTCGGCGTTAATTTCGGCGAGCGACCTCCAGATTTTGGAGACGCAATTTTCTCTTTTTTTTCCCTTTTTTCTTTTTTTAAACTGCACAGAGCTTTAGCGGAGAGCGACTGGCCGGTTTTCAAGGCGCACGAGCGGCCGGTGATGTTTGTTTCTTTCCTCGGAGCTTTGCTCAAACAGCGTGACGGCGCGGCGGTTCACGTGTAAACAGCCGGGCCTGCGCACGAGCGCGAGTGCAAACACACAATTACGCTGCAGTGGCTGATTTGAGAAATCTCCCGCAACAGCACATCACCAAAGGTCACCTGGGTGGCAGATATCTACGAGTGTGTGCAGCCATTTACCTTCGCCTGCATCGTGAGGAGAGTCACTATTCCTGATTCCTGATTCCTGATTCCTGATTCCCGATTCCTGATTCCCTCTTTAGATCAAACTCCTGAAGAAACAGCTGGAACTTTTGCTCGTTTTTACAGGCTCGAGAAAATGACACAGAAAGAGCAGAAGACATAGATACAGACGGAGGGGGGGGGGGACGCATTATTCAGCCAATGGCGACGGGACGGCAGCGACAAGTGTCACTCCCAGAGCCACACGGTGAGCCTTAGTGTGTGTGTGTGTGTGTGTGTGTGTGTGTGTGTGTGTGTGTGCGTGTGTGTGTGTGCGTGTGTGTGTGTGTGTGTGACCAAAGGAAAGTCTGTCTGGGTGATTTAGTCTTTATCTGTCTTACAAAGTTCACTGATAGGGGGGCTGAAGTGGAGGCTAGACGGTGCTCCGGGAGCAGGGGTCAAAGGGAAGACGCGGGGCAGGTCGGACGGGGCGGGACGGAGACGGCGAGATCCACGAAGCCGCCGATCCGTTCTCGGGATCCCGGCATCGGTATCAGTCCTCATTCCTAACTTGGACACATGGTGACGGACCTTTTTATTGATGTGCGACCAGAGCAGTTAATGAGCGGCATGTTTCTCTTCCACTTGGATCCCTCCAGCCCCCCCCCCCACCCACCCTACCCCCCACCACCCCGGAATACCTCTCACCCTTCCATATTTATAATTTTACCACATCCTAACAATAACACAGCCAGCGCTGGGCCCAAAACACGCAGGCTAATGAATCTCATGCCTTTACCACGGTAAAATGGCCAGTAAGTACTACCAGCTGCGACACTCTTCCCAGCTCTCCCAGTCCCCCCCACCCCCACCCCCCCATCTCCTTGGCAGTGGCACTGAGGTCGGGAGTACAGGGGTGAGGCGTGAGAGGGGGAGCCGGGTGAGAGCAGACACATCTGAGTGCAGCTGGACCAGGATTGAGGGAGAGAGAGGGAGAGAGAGCGGGGTGGGGGACAAAGAGGAGAAGTATGGGGGGGGGGGGGGTAAGACCGCAAGTCTCCGTGTTTCCAGCTGCCTTTCTCAGGGGCTCGGTTTTCTTTCCCTCCTCTTGCTTTTCTTTTTTTTTCGCAAGGCCCTCCTGGTCCCAGCTTACTCCAAAAAATATTGCAAACACACACACACACACACACACACACACACACACATAGACAAGCATTCATGCGCTCGGCGGCCCGCCGCCCCTCCATCCCTCACATTGGGCCATCTTTGTTTGGACAGGGCTCAGGAGTTCCAGAAAAGCTCTCTCAGATGTGCTGAAGTAAGGGAAAAACAAAACAAACCGGCCCTCGCACTCACACACTCCCAGCTCGCCCCGGCGCACACTCAGACGCCGCTCGCGCTCGCCAGTATCGCCGTACCCACACGCGCGTCTCACGTATGTGACGGGGAAATGCTGCCCTGTGTGTATGTGTGTGTGTGTGTGTGTGTGTGTGCGTGTGTGTGTCCCGGGCTGGGATCACAGTACCGGGGCAGGCCCGAAACATACCTCGACATGTGTTACCTCTTTGTAATATTGACTTTGTTACAGCTATACGAGTGGGAGAGCGGAGCCCAGGGCCCAGGACGTGGAGGACCGGGGGCCCCCGAGTTTGCTAAAAAACAAATAACTCGGCGAGTTTCAAATACCGAGGCCGCGGTTCCACAAAGGCGATCTGGAAAACAGGTCGGCATCAACGGAAGCTGTATTAAAGCCGCCGCCGACCTTCACGGGTTCGCTCTCTAAATGAGGAACATTATTGGTCGAAATCCATTTCTGCAGCCGTGGGATGCGGTTCTGGCTGCCAGGTCGGAGTGTGCAGCCGGCGTGCGGATATGGGAAGAAAAAAAAAAAGAGGAGGAAAACACAAATAAAGATAAGCAAGATAAAGGAAAGGCGCTAAATATTTGATAGCTTAGCAGAAAGCAAAGATTGCTAATCATTCTGTTTCCTGAGAGTTTGAATCCCGTCTCGTCCGTCTCCCCAGCGATGACTCTGCTTATACATTTGAATAATGAAGGCGAGTCATTTGAATATTCCCTCTGTATTAAAGAAAAGTGGGTTTTTACACGATGCAGCAATATTAGCCATGTTAATTGGGCTCTTTGGACTTTCCCAATAGAAAGGCTAAATTAATTACTTATGTCGACAAAATGTCAGACACGCCGATCTAATAGCTACAACTGTTGTTCTCGCTCGTGCATCTTCCTCGGGTGTGTGTCTGCGCGATGTGAGACGACTCTCGGCGTCCACCTAATGAAGAAGACGGAATGTGTGTGTGTGTGTGGGGGGGGGGGGGGGGGGGGGTCTGACATCCTCTCTGTGTTTCAAGGGTGGCTCTGGAGAGCCCTCCAGTCTTCATCCCCCTCATGCTAATCAGCCACTTCAGTATTGACTGTTTGTCTTTGCAAGAGCTGGTGCTAGCTACACACACACACACACACACACACACATTTGTACATGTGAGACTGAACTATTTGCAGGACAGCAGCTTTGAAGCTCCACATTATTGTTAGCTCGTGTCTGTTTTTAGCCGCTATCAGCGCATTTTACTGCATTACAAAGATGTGACACGCAAACGCGCCGCTAACAGCTACACGTGACCGTCAGCCGTGCACACACACACACACACACACACGTGCACGGCAAGTTAGCCGAGGCCTGCTGATGCCATGTTTCAGACCAAACCTTGAAGTGGAAATGAGCTTCCTCGCTCTCACAACCGGCCCGTTCTCACAGCGTCAGCAAACGCCGCCACCTCGCCGAAGAAACACAGATGCCCCCCCCCCCCCCCCATCCCACCCAGCCCCCCCCCCCCCAAACCCACCCAGCCCTGTGGTCAGCGCACAGGATGAATTCACTTTAGGTCCAAAGTAAGAGGATCGCGTCTGGCTTTTTTCAGCGGGATAAAAAGGTGGTTGAACTCTTGGAGGAGAGGAAACGTTAATGTGCTCTCAATATTTGAGTCTTTTAGCCAGAAACCTTTTAGATATACTTCCAACCGAGGACTTATTTATGGTTATTTGCATTAAATCATATATTCTATTTAGAACTCATCTACCAGAGACCTAATTATTGCGGCTGCCCCCCCCCCTTATTAGCAGTAGTGCTACGATGCCGGACGTGTGCAGGCATCTGCAGTGTGTTTGAACCTGCACCAGCACCTGAGGCTCCGTCCCCAGCCGTCCGCGGCGCGCTGAGCGACAGCTGTACGGCGTTGCCGCGGCGATAGGCATCATCAGCTTGCTACAGACTAATTGGTCCGCCGCGCTCTTCTGAGTGGCCCCGCTAATTAATTAGAAAGGCAGTGGAGCTGAAATTTTTAATCAGGACAGCAGACTCTCCACCGAGCGGGGGGGAAAGGAATCCGCCACATCGCCCCCATCATCCCACGTAATCCACCTGACACTGATCCCCCACACTGTCATGTGGGAATGTGTTTTGTGTTTAGGAATTCACAGGATCCGACCTGGGAATAGGAGGAAAAGTCAAAACATTCATTTCTATTCAGGAATTCTGTCCGAGTCTCAGAAAAAAAATAATTTTCTCGCGTTTCTTTTGGTGTAAACTGCGACAAATCTAACAGACTGGAGGAAAACTGGTTTTAACTGGTCCCGCAAATGCCCCACCAAGGGGAAACGTCCTCCAACGTCCACCTCTCGACCCTTTTTGGCCACATTAACGTCCATCTTAACGCCCGCTCTTATCAGCCCGCCGCTTTAGCCAAAATAAACAGGCGCCGCCCTTTTATTGCTTTGTTTTCATAGGTCGTTAGGGGAAGGAGAAAAGACACATTGATTAGTTTTCCAGACCACTGGATCATTGTTGTGTTATGACTATCATCATTAAGTTTCATTAAGGCTGCGGTGGTTCATGTTTGGAGACGATGAAGCTGTTGCAGCCAAGCCGGGTTGGCAGATGGCGCAATACCGTGGAATGTGCGGAAGCCGGGACTGATGGGCGAACACGGGTTCGATGGAGTTTGTCAGGTAGGCAAAAAAGAGCTGCGAAAGTGGGACAGTCCTGCTTTGATTCAAAGCACATTAAAGGAAGCCAAATGAGAGTCGCTGGTCCACTTAGCTTTGCTCTGGAACTGCACATATGCTCCCAAAGCTAGAAGGAACTGGCTCTGTCACCAGACTAATTAGCATGTGTTAGCTACTTAGTGAGAGGGCGGCCTTCTGTGATGTGTACTGAAGTGGAGTAAAATGCTGGGGCAAGGACTGTGCTAATGGCCCACTTCCTCCCTACGGAGAGCCTCCCTGCAGCCCCACACGTGCTGGCATCGGTGCAGCCACGGGGCACCCACGGTGCCACGGGCACAGGCGGGTGCGCTGGAAAAAGGTCTGGTTTGGCTGCCTCCATTTTCACGCCACGCTGAACTCTCTGGGTGTGATGCTCTGCGATGCAACAGCAGGTGGCTGTGACACCCACCGGCACACATGCACGCACGCACACGAGCAAACCGAGAGTGACGTGCAGGCTAACAGACCCATCAGCCAATGAAATAGCTTAGTCAGCTGGGGCCAATGCGCTAGGCTAGCTGTCTGGCAACGGTGGATGCATTATTTACAGGAGGAACTGGGGCATTAGCAAGTTCTTTGGCACTCGGCTAGCACGTTTAGGCGACGTGCACCGGCGGCGAGCGAGTGTATCTCTGTCTGTGTGAGTAAACAAACAGTGGGGACATGATGTGACAGAGCAAACGGCATGCCGCACACACTCACACATACACACACGCAGACCCGTGCAGGCTCATCAGGGAGCCGGGGGAGAGCGGGCGGAAAGAGGAGGGGTGGGTGGCATCCATATTTATAGGGCTTTTCTAGCATTTGTCCCCAGGCCAAATGCTGTGACTACACTCAGCTAATGTCAGAACAGCACTTAACCAGGCATTTCCAGTATGTGATGGGCAGTAGGGAATACCTGGGATAGATACAAGGCAAGACCCACAAAAAACAAGGATGGAAACAAGAGGAATGCAGCCGCGCACTGCTAATGTCTCAGAAGCTTAGAAGACCCTATCAACCATTAGCACATTCAAATAAATGACTATTAAATGTCCATTAAAAGTTCCTCTTTTTTTGGCTTTAACAACTTTTGTGTGTTTTATCTGACTTGCAAGCCCCCTCCCCCAGCACAAATGTTGCTGTCTACTAACACGGCTACGTTAGCCACTGACGTTAGCACTCAGGGCGATATTGGATATCTACTCAGGCCACAGTCGATGTTGGAGAGATGGCAATCAAGCGCTTTCGAAGGCATGAGGGGGGAAAGGAGCTGTCATGTTGTGGGTATCTTTAGATGTTCCTGCATTTCAGCATACCTGTTGACACGGGTCAAAATGCTTCCCCCCGCCCTCGCTGGATTTATGCGAGGTGAGAGTGACAAGTGGCCTCTTTGCTAGCTTGTCTGGAATATGAGGAACGGCCTGCTGCGCTCTGGTCACCTGTCCACACGTTTATCATGTGTCAGGCCGGGCATTCGGGGCACGTCCGCCTTCACCCCAGGCCCGCGCGGAGTGATATCCCCAAAGAGAGGTGGATGAGTGGATAAAGTAGCTCCTTTTAGCACGATCTGTCATTATCTCAAGCGGCTTGTAATCGTTTTGTGCTTCCCCCAAGAGCAGAGGGGCTAACTGCGCAGGCTAACGTTTATTCGCTTGGCCACTGCCAGTTGTCGGACTATGTTTTCAAGGAGGTGCAATAAACATTTTTGCCATTTCAAATGCTCGGGCCACTGTGGCAAAAACTACAAGGTCCCAAAGGAAGCCGACTGTCATCGCAAGGCAAAGGGTCGAGGTTTTCTGTTGTCGCGCGTCAGTTCACAGCAGGTTTGGTGGGTTCGTTGGGTTTGTGAAGCCCTCCGAAATAACAAAGCCAAAGTAATTAGCAATTAACGCGGACCAGATTTCAACAGAGGCCATCTGAGCAAAGATGTCTCAGAGGCTAATGAGGAAGAGGCCTCACTCTTAGCTGGGAATGAAGGATGAAGCTAGCAAAACACACGTATTTCTACCCCTGACGTGGTTTTGATGCTATCCCGGCTCGGCGGTAGAGGCAAACACGCCACATAAACCCCCTTGCACCCACATTATTAGCATCACCATATCTGGGCCTGGCTGAAGCGGAGACGAATAATGTGTGTTGGGAGAGTGTAAAATTAGAACCAAAAGCAATGCTGCTCTTTAAATCCACTTCCCAAGTCCCCGCTTCCTCCCTTATAGCCGAGCTTACGATGTCAGACGCTAATAAGCCAGCTAATTCAATTAGGGCTCCGCTTCTTTGAGGGGGGAAAAAAAGAGACTTTGTGAACAGATTCCGTTATAACTCTACACAGAGCGCTTCATCATGAAAAAGTGGCCTCATATTCGGGAACTTGCTGCGGAGCTTGTTAGCAAAACGCTTGGATCTGAGGGAAGAGATGTGCGACTAAAGCCGGCGCTCTCAAGCGTCTGTCACCCTGATCTAACCGGCTCTTTGTAGCCGGAGTTTTCTCCGCCCGTCTCAGCAGCTGGGGATGATCCCCCGACGCGTAGCTGCAGGTGACAGGGAGCCCTTGTTTTTAGCGTTGCTGTTGTTGTTGTTGTCAAGGCCTGATGGAGCCTCCACATTAAAAACACGTCTCCTGAGCGGCGGCGGCGGCGGCGGCTCTTCCGCTTCCTTCCTGTCAAACGCCGCGATTGCAGCAACAGGAGCCGATCTGTCACTCCTCTGCCTTTTTGTTGGCACTTTCCCTCTTGCTAGGAGTTTCCTACCCCCCCCCCCCCCCCCCTCACATTCTCCCTTTTATGACCAGCCTTTTCTTTTCTCTGCTCCTCTAACCCCCCCCACCTTCCCCCGACTTATAGATCTGAGTTGGGTCTCAGGAGGAAAATACAAGTCAAGCCATTGTCATTTCAAACAGCGTGATAACCAGACACTGGGCTGCCCACTGACAACTCAGGGGAACTGGCCCTGGCTTTGACTGTTTGCCCCCCCCCCTTTTTTTTTTTTACTGAATGCTCCCTCTCTCTTTCCCCCCCCCCTCCTCTTTTCTCCAGCTCACCTCCTGTCTCTTCCTCCTCCTCTTCCTCCTCCAGAGATTCGGTAACTCCTTGTTTGTTGCCTGCCGCCGCCGCCTTGCATCCTCTCCTATCTGTGCCGAGGGGGGGCCGGGGGGAATAGTTGTCTTGGCGTGCGTACCAAGGTCAGCGCTCTCCACATGACAGTTCCCTGCCTCCCGACAAGGCGGGAAATCAATACTTTCGGACTTGTGGCGCTGCCCTGTGTGTAACAACAACGCCGGCCGCCGCGCACCTGACACCCCCTCAGCCATCACCCCCCCAGGCCGAATCCTGGGAGCCCCGTCCACTTTTATCCCGACCCTTCATATTTCCAAGGACCTCTGTTTCGCTTCAACATGTCTGCTGGGGTGAATGACACGTGCATCTTTTAGGCGTTCCATCAGTGCCGACGCGGCTAGCTTCATCCTCGCGGCGCTAAATTAGCCAGAGGGGACAAGAGAGCAGCAGCCTAATGAGAGTACGGATGAGAGTACGGATGAGAGTATGGATTATCAGGAGCTTCCGTCTCTCTGGGAGGGTTTTTTTGTCAAATGATTTTATATTTTTTTAAAAACAGCGGTTTCGGAATAACCTCTAAGATCTCTTCCCTTTAACGGTGTTTGGTGGGAAATATACGCACACGTGCACAAAGCAGAGCCACGGGCGACATTTTTAATGCGGCCACTAAAGCCCGACATGCCTCCTTATGGCTTTTTCATGGTCGGGGGGGGGGGGGGGGGGTGGTGGGACTTTCCCTTGCACAAGGCCAATTACCGCTCCCGACCTTCAGCAGTCAAACCACGTAAAACTCCTGCTCCCGCCCCCCCCCCCCCGGAGAGGGAGCCACAATCGAGCGGCGCCCTCGGGTCTCTCCGAGGGACTCGCGCAGGCGGGCGAGTGCGACCGGACGTCCATCAACGGCGGCCGTCTCAACTACATCCTCCTGCACGCGCTTGGGCTGGAGTAAGGAGAAAGCATCAAATAAAACTGCCACTTTAATGAATTAGATATTGAGCCGTTCATTAAAAAAGATCTGATTCCCCGGAGTCAGCAGGGGATACGGGGCGTTGGGATGTAACCTGGGGATGGACGTGACTTGTTTAGAGGAGCCATAAAACACGCCGATGTGATGACTTCACGGAATTTTTGCCAGGAATGTCTGATGTTCAGGAAATCGAGTGACTTGTCTTTGTGTGTTGTTGCTTTCTGCTGCCATTGCAAGTTCTTTTCTTTTTATTCCTCCTCCTCACGCCGCTCTGCTCCTTCGGAGCACGGACGAGTAGCTCGTTGTGCTACGCCGTTGCTCTGTCGGGGCAAAAGTTTTAAAAACGGGAAATCTCCGCAGAGCACAACAAAACGGCTGGAATAGTTAGCACGTATGAAAAAGTACATCTGTGGAGGCTGAAATGTGTTTTGCTTGGCGGCGTCCCGGCGCTGCCGACCGGGGTCGGCGCGGACGCCCAAACCTGGATTCCGATTTAATTTTCAGACGTGCAAAGGTGCCCGTGTAGCTAGCACTACTCTAGGCTAGCATTAGCCGTTTATGCCATTGGAAGGCTAAGAAAGAAAGACTTTTTTCTGTGGTTGGTTTTATCTCGGGTAAGCCACCAACATCGGTCGTGTCCTTGCTTGATGGAGAGATTTACGGGCCGCCATCCTCTCCTCCTCCTCCTACCGCCCATCTTTCCCCAGATGATGGGATCTAGCATCTCCCTCCCGTTTTTTTCCTTTCTTCCACCGGGCAGCCTTTCTCATGAATTAAAAGAGGAACCATCGATTTTCCCATTGCTTAAATTTGCAACTTAATCCCCCAGATATGCCCAGAATGTACTGCTCTGTCAATAGGAGGCAGCGGCGCTGATGGAGCGGCGGCGCTGGAGAGGAGAACGACAAGACAAAGGAGAGGGAGAGCGGCTAGCTTAGCGGTTGAGCCGGGCGGTTTCTGGCACTCGTCTCAAATCCTACATTATGCCATTAGAAAATATATGTAGCTGATTAACACTGACTCAGATGAGTTACCACAAACATAACAGATCACTGAGCAGAGACACCAGGAGAATAAGAAACAGGCCCGGCCCGGTTCCTGTCCGCTGCTCCTCCAAAGAACAAAACACACACAGCATCATTATGTTTATAAGGCTAATAAACCAATCACTATTGTACATCTGCGCAGTGTAACCAGACATCCAGCCGTCCAACGATCCGATTTCATTATATAACAGAAAGTCAACACATGGAAACAAGTTGTCTGGGAGTGTGATGGAAAAAGCCCACTTGTCCCCTCTGAGTCAGGAAGTAACAGGATATCGCAGCGTCTCCCCAGGAGCAAACGAGGCAGCGCGCCCTGATCCACAAGACATGTTGTGATGTTCTCATCGGCCCCCTAATGGAGTCAGTAAATCGGCTCCTCTGCTCCGCATCAGCGCGGCGCTCCAGACGAGCGGGCCGCTTCGTCCAGACGTTGCCTTTAATTCCGCTCAAACAACTTAAAGAAGCGTTTTTGACGGATTCTTCGCCTTTTTTTGAGGAACAACTTGACATATAGAGTCCAACCCGGGGCGACCCTTGTGGATTTTGCCCTCCTCCACTTCATCTCTGGATGTAAACTCCATCCCATCAGCCTCGGGGGGGTGGGGGGGGGTGGCTGCTTGCCAGTCGCTGTGCTGATGTTGGCAGCGGATTTCCTTTGTGGCCTCAGTACTTGTGTAGGCCATAACATGATCCACACAAAGGCCATGCACACACACACACACACACACACACACACACACACACACACACACACACACACACACAGGGCGTGCATATACGCTGTGCACGCACAGCCACATATATAATTACGCATAAAATCACCGTTCTCTGGATTCATCCGGAGAAAACCCGCAGCCTCCCCGGACACAAGAGGGAAGAGAAAGAGCAGCGCACATCCTTGACGGGGTTCATCTGGTTCCAGTTTGGTGCACGTGCTCGGGTTCTATCGCAGACTTCGCCAAAGGTTCGGTTCTCCGCTCGCTGCGGAGCTAATGATGGCACATCGGGCCAGGAAGACGGTTCCTCTGCTCCGATAGGGAGAGCGGATGTTCCTCAGAGGCGCAGACGTGCTGGACATGAATGGACACGAGACGCCTGGACGGGATGATTGTCCCTCTTGTTGTCCAGCCTGAGCAGAACCCGAACTGGATCGACCACATTTACTGTTTCCCTCATTCGGTGGTGAGAGCTTGTTTCTGGGCCTCGTGCTCCTCGTGTCAACACAACAGCTCCGTCTTTTTTATTATTTCTGTGGTGCCGAATGAGCCTTTTTCCTCCAGCAGGTACAAACGACGGCTTTTAACCAGCGTTTTATGGAAATGTTTCAAATCTGTGATGGAGGACCATCGTCCCAGTAAGCCCAGTTTACCTCCTTCGCCCAGTAAACCCCCCCCTCTGCGCGTCGGTGCCAGCGGTTCCCGCAGACGACGCCTCTCCAGACAGCAAGTGTCTCTTATCCGGCTCGTTTACTTCTGATAGCTTAAATGATTTCATCACTATTAATGACGGGGACCGTGGCGCCCCGCGCGGCGTTGCCAGATGCTCGGGGACCGCCGAGCTTCCCGCTCCCGTCCCAGCACATCAGCGGCCCCCCTCCCGCGCAGTCTAATGATTGTCCTCTACATGCCCCTCACCACTCCCCCCCCCTCGGCTGCTATTGCCTCCTACGGTTGATCAGATGCATTGGAGCGCCGCACCGGCGAGGAACGCCATCAGTCATCCCATCCCAGGGCGGTGGCGAGCACCGGGACGTTGAGTGGAAGCAAGGAACGCACAAATCCGCTCTAAGCCCAGTTCCACAGCAGAGGTCAGAGGTCAGATAAAGAAGGTCAGCTGGCACCGGACCAGGCCGCCCTCAGAGGTCTGTACTTCAAACGGAATCAAACGCCCTCCGCGAGGCTGCGAGCCGCCGCCACGCCGCGGCGCCACCTTCATTAGCTCCCTCAGTAATTGCGAAGCTAATTCCGAGACAGATGCGCGGCCCCGTCCCGACGCATCGACGTGATTCCCATTCATTTGGATAATGAAAGAATTAAGCACCATTTTGCTCTGTTTCTTTCCCCGTTCCCGGCGCTCCCCCGTGCTGCCGAGCCCCGGCGTTCCGGCTAAGTAATGGCATTTTAATTCCACGTGTACCAGCGTGTCCGTGCGCCCGCGTGGCGCTCTTTTAGGAAAGCACCACGGCCTTTGTCTTTCCTGCCATTGTGGCCGATAAGCTCGGCGCGGGTCGGCTACGTGATCCGAGCAGGAAATCTCCAAGTGTAGCAGTGGTGAACTGGAACATATTACATTGTAATTACAGATCGTGGCTCCAACATGTGTTTTCGCTGTGTAACGTGCAGGTACGGTTTCCTCTCGTGTTCCGCTCTTGGAGTTTCGACAGTAACTGATTGCTGCTTTTAAGGACTGCCAAACGTCGTGCGCTGCTTTTTGTCCCGCGCAGGAATAATGGGAATAATGCTGCGGGTTCCGTTTTATTTAATCAGCCGTAATCACCTGGAATAGGAATAAGTTATTCCTGAAATAAGAACGCATTACTGCCAATTTAATACCGTTATCGTGGCTGATTTAGGTGAAACGGTTACAGGACGCCGTCGTTTGTTTATTCGCTTTTCTCGAATTTTGCAGATTGCCGGCAGGACGAGCCAAATATTCCGCGCCGGTGTGCGCACGCGCGGCCTAAACCTTCTATTGATCCCCGCGCACGTGCCTTCCCGGGGAACAGTGTGAGGATTATGCCGTTAAAGGGATCTTTCTGGTTGCAGGTATTAGGTCATTCATTTTGCTAGCTTACATATGAAAATATTGATTCTTCCCAGACACCTCGCTAGATCCTCCGTCCCAGCTGCGGACCTGCGAGGATAAATCTCACGAGCACGGAATATCGACGCGCCATTGATTTATTTGTTGGAGGATCTAATAAATAAGCAAATGTATTGAGTTATGGCTCAAGTGAACAGCGTTCTGGATTGATTTGTATGGGAACGCCGGAGGATCGTGTGATGCACAAATGTGCGCAGAAAAGTCAAAGAAGGACATTTAGATCAAGATTCCAGCACTTTTGTGGGGGGTTTTTTCCCATTTCTCGGCTTCACTGACAAACAGCTTAACGACGATTCGCTCCGTTTGTCCCGAATTTGTCATCAGGGTCAACTAAATTAATGATTCACCGCCTGGCGGGGGGACCCCCAGGTCCAGGGCCCATCTGCACACGCAGGCTAAAAATATTCAGATTACACGCGGAAACAAAGGAAGCAAATAGTGTCAGACTAACGGAATGATCCGGTGGGAGCGGGTGGGAGATGGGTGCAGCGCTGCGTCCCAGCATAGCGGACGAGGGATGGGCCGCCTTCGGGGGAGGGGGGGGGGCGCCAGAGTGCAAAGGTTGTCGCAGACGAGTGAGTCGAGTCGCGGCGCGGGTGGAGGTGGGCGGGTGAAGGGGGGGGGGGTGCGTTCCCAACCCCTCACATCTGTTATTCGTTTGTCCCGAGTCGGGAAGAAAATAGCAGGAAGCGTTCTGGTGATGGCGGAAGATGAAAAGACAAGAAGATTGAATAAAAAAACATGTGTCGCACATGCGCTGCGTCTGATTGGATGTGTCCCGCGGATCACCCCCGAGAGGTGCTGCCAGCTTGGAAAACACACACACACACACACACACACACACACACACACACAATAAGCAGGATTCTTTTCCCGCATGAGGCACATCGCCGCACTAACTCTGATTACACGGCGTCAGATCTACGCCTGTGGCCTGGACGTGCTAGCGTGCTACCACCCGCCCCCCCGCCCCACAAGTGCTGCTACAGTTCCTGTTACGCTCGCTCACACGTGGGCTTCGACCCAAAACCTCCCAAAAGCCGCCTCGTCTGTCGTGGCGTTTTGCTCGCCACGGGGACCAGGTGTGTACAACACATGCAGAAACAGATGCAACAGTCATCGAGAGCACGGCGTGACAACGCCGATGGCGGCCGTTAAAAGCTCGTCACGGCGGGACCCCCTGGTAACGAGCCCAAACGCGGCGAGTCCCAGACAGGTAGGAGCGGCGCCCACGCAATGAGCGGGTGGGCATTTGCACGCCAGCGTGAGTGTTTGCGTGCAAGCGTGCCCGCCCGCCACTTAGGGCCCATCCCACAGCTCATTAACAATAATAAGTGACTGCCGCCATGACTTTTTTTGTCAGAGGGGATGCGAGCCAATCAATAGGGTCATTTCACATCATAACGGCTTACCGGAGCACATTATGGCGCTTGTTCATGGCCGCCATTAGTTGCTGCGCCAGATTAGATAAGGGCTGGGTGGGTGATTGGTGGGGGGGGGCGGAAACGGGGCAGATGGAGCGAGAATAAAAGAGGTGGAAGCAGGGAGGCGGATCAATATATGGATGGTTATGGAGATAACATCACAATAGGGTGTCCAGGAAAGATATTACAGCTTGTGTGTGTGTGTGTGTGGGGGGGGGGGGGGTGTTGGTGGAGGGTGTGTGTTGGCTCCAGCCTTCATGTGTACAAGCGCCTGTCTATGAATGAGTCCATTGAGTGTGCACGTGTGTGTAACAAATTCTAGCATGTGTAATGAGCGTATGAATTACAGCGATCCGCTCACAAACCAGCACCTCCAGCGCGCGCGCACGTGCACGTCTGCCTGCGTGTGGGAGCGGAGGTGTGTTTGTGCGTGTTTTACTTTGGCATGTGCGATCCTGTTTAATTACAGATCAGGCTCTGAGGCAAACAGTGCTATAATTACAGGAAACACCTCCTTTAATATTTTATGGAAATCTACCCAGTCTGTGTGTGAGTGTGTGTGTGTGTGTGTGTGTGTGTGTGTGTGTGTGTTGCATATATTTATCGACCCAGAGAGTCAGAAAATCAGAGGGCCAGAAGTGTAAAATAACTTCTGAATGACTTCTTCCATTCTTCCATTCCTACTTTACTCTTCAGCATCTCTCATTTCAGATTTACGCTCCTTCACCCCCCCCCCCCTTTTATTTTTCAACTACTCACCTCTCAAATATTTATACCCCCTTTTACGGGGACCGAGAACCAGAGAGGTGAAGGCAAGAGGGAAGAGACTTGCATCATCTATTAAAGATGAGCGACATCCTAAATGCATAAAGAGGGTTGATAAACACAAATTTTCGGGGAGGGAGAGGTGTTAGCCGGCTTAATGCCGGGTGACATTCCACGGAGACGGTTCGCCTTGTGATTTACGGCAACCGAGGCTGAGCCGGGAACAGGGGGCGTGTTTTTGGGGGGGTCAGATGGGAGCGGGGCAGCAACAAAGGTAAAGGCAACACTGTTTATTTTATGCAGATTTAAAATTTGTTCTGCATCTGCTTCGCGGCCTGACCCGAGCTTGGCCCGCTTCCGATATTCTCCAGTTGCTTCAACGTTGGGAAGAGGACAGGATGAACAGTTGCAGATGGAGGCGTCTACATCACGGCCACGGGAAACGGCCCCGCGTCAAGTCATCGAGCGGATGCTTATTTATTTATTTTGATTCTGTTTTTCCAGGTCTTCTGTTGAGGCCAGGCGGAGGCCAAGCCCAACACATGTTCCTTCTTGGCCTGCGGGGACACACGCTGCACAATGGTGCACTCAATAAGCTGTTGCCCCCCCAACAGTGACCGACGCAATGGGGGAGCGGGCTTGGCTGGTAGCATGCTTTAGTACGCTTTGATATCCGCCAGTCATTAAAAATATATGGCGAGCAATCATTACAGGCATCAGAATTAATCTAATTAGCCCGGCGTACGAGGCCTCCGTGGTAGAGGAGGTGGGGGGGGGGGGGGGGGTTATTCTGCAAACAGACCCGCCCCGACTGCAAACACAGAGTACGCGGAGACGGGAGCCAAGACACTACGGGGGTCGCGGCGCCGGTGCAGGGTGGGGGGATAATCCGCCCTGACTTATTAATACGCGCAAACAAGATTTAGCTCCTCAAAGCAAACAAATGATGCAAGACAAGGCGGAGCGGCGGGAGGGGAGGGGGGGGTAACAAAGAGCGACATGAAGGCAGAGCACGAGATCGAGGGAGAGCCAGAAGAGATCAATTATTTAGGCCCGGGCGGACTGATGGTGAGCTGCAGCACCAGAACACACGTTCTCCAGCCCCCCCGCAGGAGCTGAGCGACGGAAGAACTTCGGACAAGTTACACGTGAATCCGCCTTCACAGGACGTCACGTAGATCACAACCTGGCACGAGTCGCCTTTTCCCCGAGAATAGATCACACTAAGGGTCACCGTGGACAGATATGAGACTTTTATTGACTCTGTAGATGCTGCGGCACTTAGCTTACGACCTCCGCTGACCCGTCGCAGGAAATAGAGCCTTGATTTTTTTGAGCGATGGGCTCGAGGGATGAGGCTTGTGCTTAACAAGGACAGTTTATGCTTCAACACAAACATGAACAGCTTGCTTGGTGTCCCACTTTCCTCACGGAAATAGCGCAAAGCTGTACTTGCTGTTGCTAATCGTAGCTCGGCATCCTCTTCATATTTTCCTAATTCTGGGCCCGACGTGATCGACTACAAGTTCTGATTCGTCATTAAGCCTGACCGGTGAGGACAAGGTTTTTGTCATTGCCATCTCTTTGACAGCCGGGGTTCCCAGGTGTGTTCGTGGTCAATCGCTGTCCTGGTCTGCCCCTCCAAACGGCCCTCTATCACATCCCGACTGAAGGTGCGGATGAGTGATACCAGAGGAGAGACAAGAAGGGAGAGAGAGAAGCTAGTTCCAAACCTCGGTAGACCAAAGCTCAGCAAGTGCCAGCTCCCATGACGATGAGGAGGAACCGGTGAGGGAAGATGAAGAGCAACGTTATTACTGACAAATCCTGAGTTATCGTCTCGAAAACATTTGCATAAATAGCTCAGTAATTGCCAAAGTGCAATCAACTGATGACTTCTAGAGTCTGAGCCCGAAAACTGCAAATGAATCAGGATTTCTAGAAATTGCTGGACGTCCTTCCTTCCAACCAATAAAGGAGACAGATGCCGCTGATGGAAATACTTCCCAAACACTCGCAGGAGCGGTAAATGCTCGTGTCCACACTCAGGGGGGAACAAAAGGGGGCATTTAAAACCTAACTTTCTTTGATTCACTTTTATAACCCACACAGGCTCCTCCCACCGCTTTGTCTGATTAACGCTCAAAGAAATAAAAGCATTTCAAGGACGTTTAAAAAAGGAGGACGAACGGCTGTTTATGTTTGACTAGATGGCATCATAGGGCGGTCAGGTATGCTCTATTTTTCAAAATGAAAGGTCTTTTTGCTGTAGTCATTATTCATGACCCAGTGAACACACACACTCACACACACACTCACACACTCGCGCCGTGTGGAAACAGAATTAAGGGAGCTGTTACTCGGACTGTTATCGTAGGTGTCACAAGCCACGGAGAAACACATATAATTCCACGAGCACTCGTGCAAAGGACATAATAGCGCTGAAAGCAAAATGACTCAGTGAAACAGGAAAAGTGTATTTCTTGGAATCCACTCGCACCAAAATTACACTGACATTCTTGGCAGACACATTCTTGGTGTACAGGGGTGATACAACGTACCGCACCGGACGGCAAAAAAAGAACTTTTAGCACGCTATCGTGAGTGCTAAGACCGAGCTATTAGCAAAAAATGAGACTCCAATCATGCGAAGTATGAAGAAAAAACGCCCCACTGATTTCTGGGTATTTAAAAAAGGCTGTTTTTCTGCACTTTCTCCCGCTCCCTCCTTCCCTCCTTCCCTCCTTCCCTCCGCCACCAGGTTAAGTTGCAGACATGAGGCGAAGGAATGAGGGAGGCAGAGTGGTAACACGCGGTACCATGAGGAGCGAGACGCCAGCCCTCGTTGACATGGCGTGCACCCAGCGAGAACACCACCTCCCCGGCCCCCGCGCATGCAGGCACGCGCGCGCACACACGCACACACACACACACACACACGTGTAAAAACTCACACAGAGTGTTTCAACAGCTTGTACATAATCTGCTAAATGCAACTAAATTACATTATTGTGTTCTCCACAAAACATGCAGCTTTAGCATGCCCCCCCCCGCCCGGCTCTTGGCTTGACTACCCCCCCCCCCCCCCTTCATGTGTCCCGTCGTATCTCCTTCAGCCCATAATTGTCCCAACTTATGGTGTTTCTTCCTGCGAGCCACAGTTTAGGGGAAGTGAAATCCTTCTAAGTGACTGTCACAAAGCATCAGCCTCAGGCGAGCCGCCCGTTCTAACCCGCACGCCCCCCCCCCCCCCTTTCCTTCTCCGCTCTCCCCTGTCACCCCTTTCAACCTCCCCACACACACCCCCTCCCCCAGCATCCTTACTCACTATCCCTGACTTTAAGTGTTTTTCTTGCTGAGATCCTCCACTTGTGCTCCTTTCGCGTTGTTCATCTTGTCGCCAGCCCCCCCCCCTCTTTTTTTTTTTCACTGAGTAACCATTCCAGGACACCGTCTGTCTCTCTTCCTCCCTCCACACACACGCTTTAACCTGACAGGACAGAACACACAGTCACAAACTCTCACTACATTCAGGACCCGCCTGTGACCTGCTATCCATTCAGTCCCTGTTCCCCCAACTCCACCGGCCAGGAGCTGCGTTTTGCTCGAGCTTCCTGTTTCCTTTAAAGGGACGGTGACATGCGTTCCCTGTGAACACACACACACACACACTGAGGAGAGGAGCAAAAGGAGCGTGTGTGTTCTCTGGACAGCCGAGGTGACCTCTGAGGTGACCCTGGCATGTCACAACCCTGTGATGCATGTGTCACTTCTTCTCTGACTCTGACCTCAGTGCTCGCACTTCAGTCACCCAAACAAACAGGACACACACACACACACACACACACACACACACACACACACACACACACTCACAGACACATACACACAGAACCGGTCTTTTCTGTAAACCAAAACCAGTAAAGACAAGCGTGAAATAACGTGTGGACTTTAATTATCATTATCCAGAGACGTCAGAATGCAGAAACGCAGGCTGTATTTTAAAAGCCAAGCAAATGTCTTCGTGTTCTGGACACATTTGACCCCGTCTGACCTGGATTCCTGTTTAGATGCTCTGCGTTTGGGTTTTTTTTCCTCTATTAACGTCAGCGCAGGGATCAGCGCTTTATTAAGCGTTTTATTCGAGCTGCAGGCAAACCAGCCTTTGCACCGACCAATCGTACGGAGCGGTGGCGGGGAAGGGGGGGGTGTCTCACATGAGTTGGACGCGCAGCAGGGGAGGACGAGGGGAGTGCGATGGTCACTCACTCACCACTTGGATGCGGTCCAGCACTCTGGCTGTGTATACGTCTACGCGTATGAGTCAAGAGACGGGTCAGTCGCTGGTCACCAGATGGTAACTGTTTGGGCTGGGCCACTGCAAGCGAAAAAAGACAGGGGGACATTTTCTCCACGTCCCTCTCTCACTCTCATTGGTCCAGGCCCTTTTCTTTTAACAACCTGACATAAAAACGCAGGAGTGACAGGCGATAATGGAGCAGACACTAACAAGTCTGCACCTCCTGGCTAAAGGCCTGGACCAGGACACGGAAACATGGACAGTCCGTCCAAGTTGTTCAGCAGATTCCTACATGCTCTACAAAGAGAGAGGGGGGGGGGCAGTGACCCTTACTGTATAGCTCTCAGTTTCCAGTGGAATGTCACCAGCGGAATTCACTGCGGTTAGCTTGTAGACGAGTAAGCCATGGGTTTGCACTTCGGGAGCTGGGTGAGGTTTAAATACAGCGAGCTGAGCTGGACCTTGTCACGGTGTGTGGCCTTACAATGTGCAGGCTACTGCTGCTCTGGATATTAACTGTTCCGTAACTCTAGCTATTTAATACCACTCCCCAGCCACACACACTTGCACCACTTCCCTTTCAGACGCCAACTCAGGGACATCTCAGTCTTAGCTGGCAGTATATAACGGGCCGCATAAAGAAGGGGGGAAAAAAAGGATTGGTGGGACCTTCCAGCCGGGAGGGAGGAAGAAAAGCAGGCATTCGCAGGGACAACCAAAGCTTATAGGAACTCCCGTGGCTGAATCATCAGGAAATGCGGATGAGGTAGACAGGGAACGGGGGAGATGGAGTTAATCAGAAAACAATGGCAGCAACAGAGGAGATGTAAAGAGAGGCAGATTGTAAAACACAGGAGGAGGAAAGGAAGACAAGAAAGTTGAAGCACCAGCAGCTGGACTTGTGCTAATTCAGCACTTTAACAAATCAATGCCACTTGAAGAGTACAATCTGCACCCTGAGCTCAGCTAGACGCATCAGTGAGAATGCAAGCATGTTTTCTGTGTGTGTGTGTGTGTGTGTGTGTGTGTGTGTGTGTACCTGGAGGGCTGGTGATGCTGCTGTGCGGTCTTCCACAGGAGTCCACATTAAGGGCTAGTAATGTGTTAATTTATAACTCTATATCAGCCCAGACGCCTGCAGTATCCATCTGTGTCACACTCTGGGCATACCATATCTATCATCCGGAGGGGAAAAATGGCCAATCTGGAGAGACTGAACCGGCGGTTGTACAATTTCTTCTATTTAACCCTTCATTTTTTTCCCCTTTAGCCTTATCTAATGCATCCTTCCACACCCCTCTCCCTTTGTCCTCAGCTCTCCGGGTCAGGGTGATCAATTAGGGCTTGACAGACCTCTCAGTCCCGGCTGACCGGCAGACCTCCAGAGGCCCCGCAGACATCACCGTCTTCACCGAGACGGAGCACTTAGGCTGGGTTTTAAGACCATTCCGCTGCTCGGGCCCCGGAGGCCCCTGTGGGTGGCTGTTTGGATATCAGTGATCACTGATTGAATTACACTTTGCTGCGACCTTTGTGAACTGAAAACATGTTATCACTTAGAGCCGATCGGCAAAACAGATAGGAATATTAAGGAGCAAAAATGTGTCCGCAAGTATGTATAGTGGCTCTGTTTAAAAGACCCCTTGAAGCATAGACGTCGTTGACATATTCCAGCTTTTTCCTCAAAGCATTTTGGGCAATAATGTTGGTATTTCTATAAAAACACTCTCACCCTGTTGTTAAGATGTGCAAAAAACAGGAAATAAGACTTCTGTATGTAAGAATGTGCACATGCATATGTCAGTTGTGTTTGTGCAGGTGTCTCCAGCTCCCTTTGTCAGCAGCAGCAGCAGCAGCAGGCAGTAATAACACACAGGGGGAAATGATCAATACTCGCCTTCTCTCTATTCAATTTCACAACACCACCAAGATCAGGCGCGTATGCCCGCGCACAACAGACAACAGTGGAAATCTAAAACAACGGGCCCCTCACAAACACGTTTGGCCAGAGGCGTGTGCTAAAGGAGCGTTGGCTCTGGCCTGAATGTGAGCCATTCATTAATATTCATTTTTTTTGTGTGAAAAATACTCCAAAGAGAGGAGCAGTGAGCACGTTATGTGGTGGCTAAAGGATGGGGGGGGGGGCGGAAGGGTGATAGGAAAGACAAGCAAGCTGTTCCACCTTTAAAGAGTGCAACAGTCATCACCAGAGGAGAAAGGGAATCTGCCCATTAAGACTAAGTGGATGTCTATTAGATCAGAGGTGAAGGAGGTGGGCATTTACCATCAGTCCACCTCCCAAACAACCGCGTCTGCCCCAGGACAGTGCCAGGAGAGCGATACCAAATCCTTCCGCGATGAAGTTTTTAAACTTTGGTTTTGAACAGAGGGCTGCCTGAACTTTTCATCAGAGGGCGCCTGCATGCGACATCACCTCTGTGCCAATGAAGGCAATTAAAAGACTCCAAAGTCACCACCCAGTCCTGTGAGATCAAACAAACCCTGTGCCCTCGTTCTCTCCCTGTCTGTCCCTTTCACCCCCCCGCCATCGTCCCCAGTGTAACCACCCTCCCCCCCCCCCAAGTCTTATCGCTGCGGTACAGTTAATCCTCCCTCTCTCCTCCTCATCCTGCCATCGTGGCGTCCCCCGAGGGGAGGGGGTGGGGTGGGGCGGGAGCCACTTGCCCTGCGACACATAATACGAAGCAGGCAATCAACTTTGGCTTGACATGTATTTGCTCATCTCTGGGACACATGCAGACACGGGCAACCACTCCCCCCCCCCCACATCACTGCTGGGAAATTGAAGGCTGAGGGTGGGGAGGGGGCAGCAGGGACTGAAGGAAGGGGGGCGAGCCCAAATTAACACTTGACATTCAATACGGTCAGGTCCTTAATTGGCCGGGGCCTTCCTGAGAAGGCAATTTTCTATTCCCCAAACTGCCCCCGCACAGCACCATGTGCCAGTGTCATCTGTGTATGTCTGCTCCTGTGTGTGTATGTGTGTGTGTGTGTGTGTGTGTCAGGGAGGGAGCGAAATTGCATCTGTGTGTAAGTATGTGCAAGAGAAACACCAAGACAATGTGTGTATGCATATATCTGTGGGGCTGTGTGTTTGAGCCAGGGCCCTGTCCTGAGAGAGGCCCTCTGGTCCCTTTCCTCTCTCTAATGAGGCTGGATGAATTAGCGCTACGTGACATGATTCGAACACTGGTGCCCCCCGCCTACCCCCCGGCCCCGCTCCCCCCTCCCCTTTGTCCCCTCCCCACCACCCGCTCTTATTTCTCCTCCTGAAAGCAGTGACAGGCATCTGGTGGCCGAAAAAAATGCCGGGAGCAGCCCCCCGGCTCTCGCCTTTATGCGCGGCTTGAAGGTGTATACGCGTACACACAAACACACAAACACACACACACACACTCAGATAACACAAACACACACAGACACGATGAAACACTCTCACGTTCCTCCTGTTCCTGTTCCACTCCCGCATACACACTTGCACTTCCCCGCGGATCCAGTTACGGTTGATGTTATTACAGCTTTCAACCTGAGAGGTATTAGGCTTCCTTTAACAGATCTGACAGCATTTACAACACAGGCAAGTCGACGCCTCTAATCGCTTCTGTGACTTCAGCCTATTACCAATTGATCTCAGAGAGCCTCGTCGTCACCTGCTGACTGATGCTCCAGCAGTCGGCTCCGTTTCCTTTGTCATAACGGTTGCTCAGACGCCGCAAGCCTGACTGCTCTTTAAGCACTTCATTTTTCCCCCCTTCTTCCACGACTGCCGTAAATCTCACGGCTGTTTGCTTGAGATATTTTTTAATATTGATGTTATTGAGTTATATCTGGTCACCTGAGGATCGCCTGCCCGGGCAAGGCCCCCATTTAAGTCACAAACAAGATGCTAAATTTATTACCTTAATGGCCGTGCAGAGAAGTAGCCGTAAATCTCGGCGATAAATCCCTCCCTGCCACCCGTTTACAAATCTCGACTGATCAGCAAACTGTGAAGCAACGCCACGAACAAAGGAGGAGATTTTTCTTTCTTTTTTTGTATTTAGAGAAAACACAGCAAACGAATTAAATGTCATGAAATATTAAAATGCCAGACATCATCCAGGAAACGGTGCTCTGATCCAGCACTTATCCCTGAGTGTGTTTCCTCACGCTGGAGGAGGCAGCCTGGGCCATTCCGAGACAAAACATCAACACCAGTTTGTATGTGACTGTGTGTGTGTGTGTGTGTGTGTGTGTGTGTGCAGCCAAAACAACCATAACTTGCATCTTTTTTTCCCCTTTTTCTATATTTTCCACAGCGCCAACGGTGGCGCGATAACCACGTGGCGGGCCCGGGTCTTGCACGGTGACCTCTCAAATTAGGGGCAGACCAGTTGATGTGCATCACAGAAGGCTAATTAGATCATTTGTGCGTTAACTGACATTAGCCATCGTTAAGTGGTGAAGTGAAATGCCGCTTAGTTACATGCATGCGGGTCAAAATCAGCAGTGTGTGCACGTGTGCTGGGGTCATTTTTAAATGAAATGTCCAGCAAGGAGAAACACACACCGACGACAAGAAGCCACCCAAAAGCCTCGGTTGGCCAGAAAAACACGAGCTGTTGGACGCCAAGGCAGCTGCGTTTAACAGTGGCCATTAAACGCGATTAATTCAACGGTGCAAACAGCCCAGCCGAGTCAAGAGAGAGCATAAACAAATGATTCCTCGTGTTGCTCCAGCACTTTGCACACAAGGAAAAAAATGGGGCTAATTGGCTTAAGCTCAAGCAGAACCGGAATGACAAAATGGTTTGGACAAAGAGTACCAAACTGTCTTCAAGAAAGTGCAATAGGAGGGTAAAACATCCGCCGCACGTATGTGGGACTGAGTGTGTGCGTGTGTTTGCGTGGGTGTACGTTGGCTTGAAGCCCACCACTGCCTGTACCACTAGCCTCCCTTCTCCAGAACTTCCCTAAAATCCTCCCTGGGCCTTCAGCAATCAAACCTTCACAGTAAGTCAGAGACAGAGCAGAGATAGACGGCAAAAAATACATGGGAGTGTAAACGAAATGAAAATAGTCTATCTCATTCCCTGCTCTCTCTCTCTTCTCGCACACCCACACACACACACACACACGCACGCACGCGTGAGGAGCCGTAGAGTTCAACGTATGCATTAAGGAAGGTAACACATTTACCTTGGCACATGTGAAATAGCCGGAAAACAATTTACTTTCCACAACAACTATGATAATTTAACCAGCAAACTGCAAAGAGTACACACACACACACACACACACACACACACACACACACACACACATACACAATGACAAAAGTTCCCAGTGAGTGCGATCATCTATATGAGACATTACATAGAGTAACTTTTTATAAGGTCAGGGGGGATTTTAGAAACATAACCAAAGAATTATAAATTATTTTTTAAATTGTATTCTTGTTCTTTCTTTTTTAAGACATTTACTTAAAACTGAGACTTAATATTTTTCCGTCAGACAATAATTGTGTTGAGCATGTGTGACAGCTCTGAAACGCTGCTGGCGTCTGCAACGCCATGGGGAGCGACGCGTGTGAAGGAGTGGCTGAAATCCCCGCTCCAGCCAGCAGGGGCACTGCTGAGCATCGACCTTAACACACTTTAGGCTGTCCTCTTAGAAAAGTTCAGCCAGATGGTTTTTGACATGATTTTAATATGATTTAAAGCATGTCCAACAGGGGACCTAAAAAATGTCCCCCGTGAGCGCGCACACACGCACACACACACACACACACACACACTCACATACACACACACACTCAACAGTACGTCACATTAGAAGAGAGACACAGGCAGCTGTGAACCCTGAACAAAATCACTGTAATTATCTTTAACCATAAATAAGCCTGATGATGATAATAATGGTTTTAACAATAATAATAGCAATCCAGCCTGAGTGCTTTTTCAAACAACAGTGACAGCATTAGCCACATCACCGGCAGAGGAATGAAAGGCTTGCTGCCTTGAGAGCTCCACTCTGCTGCCACTGCTGATGGGGCAAATTGGCAGGCAGAGCGAGCAGAACGGGGGTCCTTAAGACGGATGTAAAAATAGTGGGCCGTCGATTTGCCCGTTGCGCTGGCACGGCTCCAGGGAAAACAAAATAACAGGAGTTGAGGAATAACAGGAAAAGGGAGAAGCCGCGGTGAAAGTACGGCGCGGTTCCTGTCACTTAGCACGGGTCACACCTACTGTCACCTTCCTCTGGAAACACAACGGGGAAGAACAGCCCCGCTCAACAATGTCTCTGCCATATGGACGCGGCTGAAAATATCGCTCCGATCCCCTTCCTCTGGAATTCTCTGATCCTTTCCTCACCTTAGTCAGTCACCTGTGACAATCCCCTCTCCCGCTGGCCCCTCCCACTTCTGAACCCCCTCCCCGACCCTCGGTAGTGCCACTGCATGCGCACACATGCAATTATTTTTCAACCCCTTCATAACTGCCCGGCCCTTGGTGACAGCTGCTGCATTCTTCTTGTGTCAGTGTGTGTGTGTGTGTGTGTGTGTGTGTGTGTGTGTGCATTTGCGCCTTTGCCCTGTACTTATGTCCCCCTCATTAGCCAGTGGCAGGGTGGTGACATCCTGAGCGACTGGCCGTTCAAACACATGCTTCCTTTTCACACCAGCCACTTCTCCCGGCTGCAGGAAACTACCCAAAGACAAATAACCAACAGCCCGTTTCCAAAGGAGAGAGAATAAACAGTGAAAACAGTGCTGCTCAGCCGCTCAAGGGTCGCCAACGCATCAAAAAATATCCACAAATCCAAAGAAATTAAGAGGAAATGCACAATT
Organism: Takifugu rubripes; assembly: GCF_901000725.2. Lineage (NCBI taxonomy): Eukaryota > Metazoa > Chordata > Actinopteri > Tetraodontiformes > Tetraodontidae > Takifugu > Takifugu rubripes. The sequence continues at coordinate 13,937,894 of NC_042301.1, read as the reverse complement.
TAGACCCACTCGGCTTTATGCTACACATGGAAAATACAGTTGTACCTAAAAGGCAACAATGATGAAAACCTAAGAATGTGACCGTGAGAATCTCCACGTTTTTACACGCCGAGCAAAAAAAGAGGACTGTCTCCTCAGGAACAGCAGGAAAACAGCTGACATGGAACCCATGAGTGATGCTCCCATGATGCTTATTGATCGCCGGTTGCCCCGGGTCTCACACATAAACTCGGGGTCGGCGCTTAAGCAGCACTGCTGCTCCTGCAGGGCATTCCACAGAGGTCACGGAGTGACCCGGCGCACATATGATCGCGGCGATACGAGGGGCGGATTTGTATCAAATCTAAAGATGAAGATGCGGATGATCAGAAATGGTCAGTCGAGAATCGATTATGTATAAAGCTTAAAAACAGAGCAAGGAATGGAGTGAAATCCAGTGTGTGTTCATTTAATTTAGAGATAAATGTACGCACGACGCAGCAAGACAGAAATCCAAACATGTGACTCGAGCCGTCACGTCTTCCCGGCTGGTGCCTGCATGAATAGAGCGGCGAGCGCAGCATGAATGAGACCTCGTGCATCCTCCTACTCCACCAAACTCGATGGCTTCTCAGTAGTGCACTTGAGTATGGAAAGTCAACACGCGGGTGCAGCCACCTTCCCACCCACAGGAGCGCCCCCCCCCCCCCAGAAAGGCGGCAGGGAGGCAGCGAGCCCTCCGCGCCCCTGCCATCAGAGTCAGGTGCAGCCGGTGGCGGAGACACCAGATTAAGCTTCCTCAGGTGGAGGATTAAACAGACATCAGACGCCACTAATGATCAATCGTTAGGACTATTTGTCCTTCTGTGTTACTGCAAATGGTCAGAGGACTGAAGCATAAGTTGTCCTCCGGTACAGGTTTCATCCTCAAGAGCCCTTTTTTCAAGAAGAGAGATGAAGATTAAGCAATCTGTTTCAAGACTGGCTGGGTGGACACGTTTTTAGGAGAGGAAGAGGAAGAGGACAAGGTGGGCAGAGGAGGAAGAAGGAAAGGAGGAGGAGAAGAAGAAGAGGAGGAGGTGCAAGGAGAGACAAGAGACACAGTAGAAGAGGAAAAAGAAAAAGTAGTAATGGGAGAAGTGGTGCGTGTCTTTCCTGCAAATCTCCTGTTTCACCTCTGCTCTCCCCCAGCTCTCCAGCCAAGGCCAGCCAAGAGACGCTTCACCTCGCACCCACACACACATGGAGCCCGAGCCAGCACACAGGAGCACACAAACACACACACACACACGCTCTCGAAGAGAGAGGACACACACCCACAAATCTGCACCGTTTCTCCCTCTCACACACACGGTCACACAACTGGCATTTGACTATTTAGCCACCTACTCAGAAAAATAAATGGCAAAAGCGCAGATACAACAGCCTGGACGCACACACAGACACACACACACACATATATAAGCATCAACTTGAGTGAGTTTCCACACATATACACACTTGATATCGGATACTTGCATATATAGGCATCCTTATGATCTGTGTGCAACGACCCATCAAAGACAGACGTGGAAATAATAACAGTTGAGTGTATCAACACACACACGCGCGCGCACACACATACTTTTGCTGCGGATAACTCTGCACACATGCATCAAATCACTGCCTCTCAATCCCACAGAAGGTTAAGAAACGACGCATGTGCAACCCATATGCAAGGCGCCCGTACCCTACTGTGTAAGACATGCGTGCACACACACTCAGCCCTGTCAGTGTATCGCTGTGTTAATGGGCAGATTAGGGCGCTCTGTGATCTGCGGCGAGGAGGATAATATCAACCTCATTTCTACGCTCATAAAAAACAAAACCGAGCGAGGCCCAGCGCATCATTCCACAGACTCGCCTGTCATCGTGCTGCAGGTCCACTGTGCACGCGCGCGGCTGCATGGACTGCGCCGGATCAAACGTGGGGAATCAGGGGAATTTAGGACTGATCCATGCAAAACACGACAATGAAGATATTGTGCAGAAAAGGGACAAATAAATAAATAAAAGCATCCCAGGCTTATTCTAAAAACAGCTGCGTGGTATTAAACAATGCAAAGTGCAGATATTTTGGACTGTGTATAAATAAATATATAATTATAATTATATAGATATAATTATATATAAGTATTATTACGTAATTATTTCCAAGATAATGATTTTTTTTTCAGGTTTGCAAATGCATGAATAGAAATGCTGTTCTTTTTAACGTGTTGAGACAAAAAAAAAGAGAAGTGGGATGTTATCTCGACTGGAATCTTTCTTTTTCCTATAATTTGTAGTGTCTAATTGTGCACCGTGCACGGCTGCAGCGACGGGACCGTGTGAGCGTGAGCAGACAGGAGCTGGAGTGCCACTGTACCTCTTCCAGGTCTCGGCCCATTGTCGACCTGTCGCACTTCAAAGGAAGCCGCGTTACAGCACCCTTGCAAAAAGAAAAGGAAGAGGCTATTTTAGAGACGGTTTAATTGAAGACATAATTATTCTTATTCTCCCTCCGATCCGTGCTCAGAGCCTGCGTGGCGGCGTCAGATCCTCAGGTGGAGGCACATTTTTTACGAGCTTCTCCAACCTCGACTTGCTCTCACATTCCTCCGAATTAAAGTGGGGGAGAAAATTGTAAAGGGGGGGGGGGGAGAAGGGGAAGAAGCGGCCTGCGGCTGCTTGTATTGTGCAGAAATTATCCCTGATGAACCAATTAGGCTCGTCGTATCACTTAACTCTGGGGTTTTTAACTTGCAAGGGTCGATATTCGGAGCCACGCGTGTTCAGCAGCAGCAGGTCAATTAAGCCTCCAAATATTTTCACTCCGCGCTGCGCAGGAAATAACTCACCTCCTAATTAATATTTGCGTTTTCCCCACCACGAAAACAATTGCTAAAGTTCCCTTTTTCAGGAATGCGCCGCGACGTCTGAACACTGGGAAGCTGCGGTGGGGGGAAAAAGCAGCATTTATCGGATCCATTTCATCGATTTCAATTTAAGAGCATGCTCTTGGTTTTGTTTCATGGTGACATTTGCGTGGATTATGCTGTGAACACTGGTTTAGACTGGGGAGGGGAAACTTACTAAAATCCTTTAAAGGCCTGTTATGCCAAGGGAGGGTTAATCAGTTTCAGGTGTGATTTAATCGGCAGACTTTAATTTCATATGGTTAAAAAAAAAAAGTAGCGCTAATCAAAGCATTTGATTCAACATCAACGCAATCCCGCTGCAAAAATAATTAGATAAAATAAACCTCGCCTGAATTTTCGGCAGGTTTTTTTTTTTTTAAATTTGCAGTTGTATTTATTTTTATAATCACTGTAACACCTGAAAAATGTCAGAGTAATTCTCTATTTTTCGCCTACATTAATTCCAAAATAGTAAACTGACGTTTAAAAAGTTTAGACTGTTCTATTTTTTATTTTATGTTTTTAAATGCGTTTTTATTATTGTAGTAATTTCCTTCACGCTGAAGGAAGCAGCTGCTGCTATTTTGGCCGGGGAACAACTTGTGAAAACACCGTGAAATGTCAAAAGAAACGCTTCAAAGATCAAATGACAAAGTGATTTATAAAAAGAAAAAGAAAAAAATTCGATCCGGCTCTATCTCTCATCACACACGGATGCACAAATATGAGCAGGCACCTGCTGAACACCTCACATGTGTCTGTGGGAAAACGGCTGCCTGCGTTCCTCTCCAACATCTGCAGAGCGCAGCGCGCAAAAGCGCCGCGGCTCTTCATCGATCATGGAAATATAATGTGGCCTAAGAACAATAAAACACCACATCCCCCGTGCCATTTAGCTGATCTTTAACGGTGGGAGAGAGAGAGGGGGGGTAAGAGATTTTGAAACACAAGTCCATCACGCATTGCTCTTCCCCAACACCCCAGGGTGCGCCAGCCTCGGCAAACACAAAGTCATTATCGGTTAGATTCCAAGAAGTCGAGTCTGTCAAGGAACGGGCTTCCTTCGGAGAATTTATGTCATGCCTACTAAACATGGGAAGATGTCTTCTAAGTGGTGCGAGGAAGGATAAATAACAGCGAGTCCCACAGCTGATTATATTGAAACAACGGTGCGCATTTGTAAAAAGGGCTGGGGATGCAAACGCGGGGGTCCCAGCAGGTGCTGAGCGAAGGGGCCCATCCACCTGCCTCCTACCAGGAGGACCGAAAAGCAGCGCGCTACGCTCCCGGCTCCTCAATTTCTAGTCAAAACATGTTTTAAGATCGGTTCTTCTATGTAATTTAACGCCAGAGACTCCGAGCCAGCAGGAGGAATCACGGGTTAGGGTTAGATAAGTGCCATTCATTTGTCAAAAAAATATGTTTTCTTACACCTCGCAATTACGCCTCTGTGACATCCATAGTGCGGGGATGTAAACATGGTTAAGGTGAAAGAGGAACTTTCTCATCCTTCACGACACAGAACCGGAGAGGCTCTTGCGCAAGAGCCGCTGTGGCCTGCGTGCGTAACAGCGAGCGCATGGTACGGAGAGCCCGGAGGTCCCGCTATGATTAACTGCAACCCAGCGAAACCATCCTCTATCTTCACTCTCTCCCACTCACACGGGCGCGCACGCACACAAGCGCACACGCAGTACAAACACACACACACACACACGCACACACAGGCACACACGAACGTAAAACTCTCACTCGCCTCTCCTCCGCTTACCTGACATTTATCCGACGCGACTGCTAATATTTTCTAACTTTGGGGGGTGCTCTGAGAATCAGTCGACCCCTAATAACGGAACTGCTAACCAGGAGTGAGATTGAGAGTGACGTCCGTGATAACGGCCGAGAAATGTCCGAAAGAAAAACTTGGCTCGGCGTGCGCGGGCTTTGTGTTGTTCTCGTCAATTTTCCAGGCGCGTCTGCGCTTATTTCGCGGCTCCTCGTCTGTTCTTTAGCCGCGCATGGGGCTCACTCCTTCGGCCACATGAAGTCAATTAGCCGGTCCCTGAGGGGGACCCCTTCTCCAGTCTTTATCGGCACTGAGGTTACCAAAACAGTGCTTTTAAACTCCACACCGCTCGCAGAGCAATTAAGGAAACATAAGCATATATGTAACTAATCCAGACAGGGGCCAATCCATCAAATGGCAAACTAAATATCCTAGATTATTGATATTTTCATTTTTTAAAAGAGGCTCTTATTTTTCTTCTTTTTTTTTTTTTAAATGCACCTCATTGTAGTTTTTTTAAACTTATTTTTATGAGGTGCAATTAATTCAACTATAATTCCATGAAAATGAGATAAGATGAAAAACACAAAACATGCGGTAAAATAAATCTCTCTTAATTTTAAATATGCCAAAGACCACCCTTGCCCCTGCCTCTCACCCTCACACACAATTGACACACATTAAAAACACATTTACACACACACACACACACACACTCACACAGACACACACACTTACACTTGAAAGCAAAACACGTCCCAACATCAGTACATGCTAATGAAAGAATTTAAAAAACAAAACAAAAAAAAATACAAGTTTAATCCTTGAATGAGAGCTGAAAAAGAAGGAGCCTGAGCAGAGGGAGAGGCGGAGAGGATGAGCGAAGCGAAGATGGACTGACGTACCTGCTGGGACATTCTGTAGAGGAGGTTGCTGTCAGTGCTCTGCTGCTGCCATGTCCCCATGAAGCCTGGCTGCTCAGCACTAGGCGGTCTGGTGCTGAACTGCATGGAGCTCTCGCCTGCTCCCTCAGCACGGCTGCTAACGATGCTAATGTCACCCAGACCACTTGTTTTCCTGCTGCTGGCGGCGCTGCTGTTACCGTAGCTGCTACGGGGGGCGGTTGAGCAAACGATGCCAGTGGGTCCGTTAGCCTCGGCTGGAGGTGACCTGGGCGGCTCTGGTTCCGTGTTGGCCTCTGGAGGGACGGTGTCGCACTCGCTTCCTCTCACATCCAACTCTGCCTCCTTGGACTTAGTCAGAGAGGGGAAGAGACAGAGAGGGAGGGCAGGAGGGATGTGGGAGTGTGAAGGAGGAGAAAAGAAAAAAAAAGTCAAGGAAGGTGGGTTCTGTTTGAGGGTCTCTTTTACTGCTTTTTGACTAGTGGAGGTGCTGCTTCTCAAGCGTGATGATAACAGTTAGATAGGAGTTGAGGGAGTTGATGTATGTGAGGCTTCTTGATGGTCCTGCCACTGGAGGAGTGTGTGTTTGTGTGTGTACGTGTGTGTGTAGAGTTAATACTCCAGAAGCGAGAGAAAAGACGGCAAGCAACGGATTTCCTCAGGGACCTCGTCTCGGACAAGAGCTGAACGGGGAGCTGGATGTGGGGAAGGATGGAGAGAAGGATGGAGGTGAGGAGGGGGCTCATGAGGAGGTGAGCGAGCGTGGAGGGGAAAAGAGGGCTGGTGGTGGGAATTAGCGTGCAGCCTATGGCCTCGGTTTCACTTTAATCCATCTGTCAGTCAGATTTGTACTTGGACATGGAGTCACCACTGACTTACACACACATATACACACACACACACGTACACACACACACACACACACACATACATACATACAAGGAAGCGCATGTTTACATGCATGCATGCACACATTCAGGCACAGATATATAAAACTACAATATACAGGAAAATATGAGAAAGTTGAGGTCAGTGGTCACTTTTATCACAACTATTGAACACGTGCACACATAAAGCCACGATCAGATCTGTGCATTGGCAGTTTTGTCAATTTAAAAGAAATGGATTGTTTACAATAAGAAGAAACACTTTGCCGGCAACCATAAAGTAGCAGAATATGTGTGCAATTGTACAAATGTAAAATAATAATAATAATCACAAAAAGAGCAAAGAAAGAAAGATAAAGAAAAAGTGCCTCTCAAGAATGTTACAATTGTCCCGTGAAAAGTGCTGTGAAATGCTGAGCCGAGCCCAAGAAATGAATGAACGTCTCTTACCATCAATTCTGTTCCTGTCCCAGCAAAGTGAAGATGAGGTGTGGGAGTGAGTCACCAGCTATCCAGCTCTCCCTGCCTCCCAATCCTCTCCCTCTCTCTCTCCCTCTCTCTCTCTCTCTCCCCTCTCTCTCTTTGTGATTTTGTCCCTGTCCGTGCCGCCTGTCCTCTCTCCCAGCCGCTCTCTCTCTCTCTCTCTCTCTTACTCCTCTGTACTCTGCTGCAGCCACTGAGGAACTGAGCCGAGCGGCCGAGCGTCTGTGCGCGCGTGTGTGTGTGAGAGTGTGTGAGAGAAAGAGAGAGAGAGCAAGAGCATGTGAGAGTGAGTGAGTGAGTGAAAGTGAGAGCAAGAGAGGCAGAGAGAGGACGAGAGAGAGAGAGGGACGGTGTCTGTGTAAGGCGAGCGAGCGAGCATGTGTGTGTCTGGCCGGCGCAAGCTAACCGAGTTAACTGTGCAGCTCCACACTGTTATGTTCAGTGACGTGTGTGCATGTAAGAACACACACACCCGCACACACACACACACGCACACACACTTGATATGGGTAAGAAAATAGGGGCAAGCTCTCCCTGTCTTTACCATTTCTGCAGTGAGGGGCCAACACAACGCAAAGAAACTTAGTCGCACTACAGACCCTACACATACACACACACACACATCCACTCATACTTATATCAGGAGTTTTCTTTCCATCATAAAAAGACATAAAAACTTGAAGAAAAGACACACAATTGTTAGCAATTCTGCTTCTTTGTTTTGAAAAAGGCATCCTGAAAACAGAAAGGTTCTCCCCAACAGAACGGTTCTTTCTTCCTGGCTGAAAGTGGATCTATTTTTGATTTATGGGGCAGCAATTAAACTAGAATAAACAAACACACACACACACACACACACACCCCAAAAAAGCCGACAACATCTATCCATAAATGCGTCTCTGAGAAATGTGGTGTCTTTGTTTGATTTTCAGACGCTCTAATGAACGACTAATGGAACACAGGCGCTCCGCCACCACCGCACACGAGCACGCCTAACCCCCACCCCACCCCCACCCGCAGAGACTCCCAGATTTTAATTAAGAAAAAAATGAGGAAGAGGTTCCATTTTAGCCAAATTGGTCCCCACAGCAGCAAAGGTAAGGGGATAAATTGAGGGATGGAGGAGTAAAGAGAGGCAGACGGTGGAGAAAAAGACACACAGGAGGATAAAACCAAAAAAAGTGGGGGCCAAAGGAGATCCATCCTCCCTTTGACACGGCACAGGACACATCTCAAACAATGGAGCCCCCCGCCCCTCTTCTCCTTCCCCTCTCCTTAAATCGCTCCTCTCCTGTTCTCCACCTCGTCTTTTCGCCCCTCCATCATTAGAGAAATGACAGCCCAGGTGCCTTCGTCGGCGGCGAGCTGGAGACGTCACCGTGGGCTTTCAGACAGCACCAGAAGAGAGCGACCGCCTCTCCCGGGCTACAATAAATGGATTGTCATACATAAAGTCACTTCACATTCTCTTGTAAATTGCTCCAGGCAGGTGCTCGGTCAGTCCGTTAAAAGCCTTTCTGCACGCCGCTCTAATGACAGAATGACGTTAACCTTCGCCGAGATTATCGCGCCGCTCGTTACGCTTGTGCAAAAGGGACCGAGGAGCGTATTCTCGCCCAAAAAAATATCGTTTGATGTCGTCTTGGTACGTTTATTTTCACCTGTGATGATTTTGGGTACCGCAAGTTTAAAACGTCTCCTGTTGATTGTTTATCTATTTTTTTTTTAAAAAGATTCATCCTTTTAATTGAGAAAAACGAATGTAGATTTACAGTTTCAGTTCAACCCAGGCGATGTTCTGCCCAAGGTTGCTCTGCAAGCGTGACCCCCTTTCTCCAGGGTGACACTCTCATGCACCAGGAAGTTATTGTAGCATTTGAAAACACGTGTTTTATGGAAGAACTGATTCAGCAAATGAAGAGAAAGCGCAAAAGAGACTTTAATAATGGTTGGACTTCATCATTTCTGCCTTTTTAATGCACTGACATGAGAAAGGAATGATGTCTCACCACTTTCTCCCATTGTGCTAAAATATGGCTGCAATAATCCATATCGAGATCGGTTTTGATAGAAAACTAATGAAATATTACCTTGAAATTTACACATAGAGAGGCACATTCTTTCTGGGTCATGGGTACAAATGATAATTCATAATTATTACTGGAAATAAATGGAAATATTTTATATGTACTTTGTCAAAACAAGAGAAATCTTCTAAACGGGGCTTTTTCTGCTCTGCTCTGCCGTCGGTGGATGACAGAAAGGAGGAAGGAATTGGGCAGATGTTGATTGACTGCTGATGTCAGTCGTGATGTGTGTGTGGATGAAAAAAAACAGGAAAACCAGGCGGAACCTATGATTTGAAACCTCTCCATGGACGTCTTTGTTTATCTCTCGCATGCTGTTTCGGGCGCCGTCAAAGGCCACAGAAGCAGCTCTGCCGTCAAAAGCAACGCGTCACATGTTCCACTCTTAAATTATTGGGGGGGAAAAAATCCATCAGGCTTGGACTAATTATATTAAGTGACAATTTAGTGCTTAGGCCCTTTTTTCCCTTCTATCTTCGGCTTCTCTCCTCTTCTGCGTAAATGTCCGCGGGTTTGTCAAGTGGCTCTCAGTGTTTTGAGTCAAACTGGTGGCTGAGCGTCTGACCTGGCTGCTTAATGGCTGTTATTTGTGGGAGGGAGAAGTGGACTCTGCCAATATTGTTCACTCTCGCTTCGCGTCTCTCCTGCTCTTTTTCCCTTTTTCTTTGTCCCCCCCCCCAATCCCCATCCCCTCGCCGTCGCCTGAGCTGCTGCTGGTAATGGCTGTGATGACAGAGAAAACTAAGAGAAGAAAAATAGTGAAAATGGGGGGAAATTTAGGAAGGGAGCAGGCGGGAAGAAAGAATTGTTAAGATACGAGATGCCGGGAAACAGAAAAGGGTGAAAAAAGGCATGCGGGGAATCGTCAGGCACCTTTATTAAAACTATTATTGTGCAGGACTTGAGAATTCCCCCTGGAGTAAGGGCCCATGTCGAAGCCCATATAATTAACTAGAGGCTCAGCTACGGATCAATTACCAGACAAGCAAGTGATAGCTGAATCAATGGAAGATCATCAAGCTCGTTATCAGTGTTGCAACTCATTAGGGGGAAAAGTGAGGTTGGGAAAGAGGGAAAGGTAAAAAAAAAGGGATGGGGAGCAGGGGTGTCAGGGTGAGGTGGGAGTGTGTGAGCCCCAGTCCTCGAGGTGTACGTGTGTGTCGGACGTTAATATATGATCTGAGGTAGTTTTCACCTTCTGCTGGTTGGTGACAGATGTAGCCCTGTGACGGAGATCATCCAGCTGTGCAGCGACAGGATCGTTGCCAGAGTGCACACGAGGCTAACACATCAATAATATATGCATAAGTTACATTTAGAAAAATAATATCATCATTGAGCTTCAACGATTAGATAGAAACAGCTTTCAGGCCCGATAGAAATGGCCCATGGCGATTTATTATGGTAGAGTTTGACCTACAATGTCACAGACCTCAACACTGGTCAACAGTGAGCTAGCGAGCTAGCAAGTAAGGAGGCAAGCCTGGCTCTCTGTCCCTCCAAAACGGAACTCTCCACGTTCAGCCAGCTCCTCTGGAATGTTTGACTTCCAGTTCAGCTAACATGTTTACTCCCAATACGCTCCTGCCAAGGTTACTGACAAATCCCCTCATTCTCATTTTTTCTTGATATCATTACACAGAATAATAATGGAGGCGACTGTATTTTTGATTCCTAGTATGTAGCTGTTTGTCAGGAGACCAGCGTTCTCCGAAAAGAGGCTGTGAGCAGAGATACGCTTTATCAGTGGAACAGGAGATTGTGGGAACCTTTACTTCCTCCGACCCATGTGTACTGTGCAGAGACTGACATCAGATTTTGGGAGCCTTTGTCTCATCACCTCACTTAAAGCAGATGAAGTGCATTTGAGAATTGATGAGCTCAGCCCATCAGAGCAGGTGATTTTACAGTAAAAGGCTGTTTGTTCCGTCCATCTTGCTGTGTTTCTCTTTCATTAGCGCCACACAGAAGCTCCAGTTTGAACCATATGAGTGTCTCAACCTCACTGGGGGGATTTGTTGCTGAAGCGCCGGCCTGATGACCCCTAACATCCCAATCTCCTCCACTTATCTTGATTTCCTTTAGCTCCATCTCCTGAACTAAGGACATGTACAGTCCACATGGCTGAAGGCTGCTGAGTGACCTGAATTAACGCCGTGCGGGCAGACAGTGTCTGCGCATGTGACAAGGGCTGGCGTGTAGATCAGATGGCGCGGGGATAGAAGTGTCACTGTTCGTGCTACCACTACAGGGCCACAAGACATCATATGACACCGGCGGGAACAGCCCTCCACTTGTGAGTCCAGGAGAGTCAAAAACAGACACAGTGAGATACAGATGAGGGCACTGAGGGGTCTGAGAAAAATGAGGGAGAGCCACATGATTGTCTGTGTCACTGATCGCTGCGGCCCGGCCTCCGCGAAACAAGCGCACCTTTGTGGGAAAAGACAGAGGACCTAAAGAAAACATCAGTGGAGGTCTTATGGGTTTCTGTCAGTCAGTTTGACCGTAGGTTACAGGACAGAGAGGGTCAATAGGTAGGAGGGCAGTTTGCAGAGATGCGTATTCCATTATGCGTATGTGAGGTTTGTTTCGGCACTCATGAGGTCAAGGGTCAGAGAGGCATTTCGCCTTATAATAACACCGTTAGAAGCTTCGTCCCTGATTCTGGTGCCAAAGTGGTACCAAGGAAACCGCTAACCTGCACCTTTTTGCACCTTCTGCTGGAACAAACATGTTTAGAATCACCTGCATTTACACAGCGATTCGTTTTTTTGTCATTGACGGAGGATTAATGGAGCTTTATGAGCCTTTAAAAAGGTGTGTGTGGTGTTTTCTATAGGCCAATATCCCACAATGTATATAGAACCTTTCCAGTGGAATGAATTTCCCTAAATGCTTTCATACAATTAAAGCTATTTATGGTTCCTGTAGGGCGAACGTATACAGAAAGGGCCCTTATTAGCTAAAAGTGTGATTTATGGTGGGAGTTTTGAGAGCCATGACTGGGAACACGGTGTAGGAAAGCACCAGAGATAAGCTCGTCTAGGACCAAAATCAAACATATACGGATCAGAAGGCAGAAGAAAACAGGGGAAGAAGAAGTTCCATTTTGTCTGTCCACTAGTTTCAGAACACTTCATGTCAGGATACCCCGAAACGAAGACTTTCTGCTCTCCTCCTCTCTCCTCCCTCCGCTAACTCCGCGCTCACACATGGATAATTCCGCTCTAATCATCTCTGGCTTCTCTTCTCATCCACCCTCATTTAGTTGCTGCATGTCTTCCCCCTCTTTCCGCTCCCTCTTCTCACCTCATCAGACAGGCCTCCACCTCACCCCTCTGCCGCCTCATCCCCTTCACTCCTGTCCTCTCTCACTGACCCGTGCTCTCCCCCAGTCACAGGGCGCTGTGTCTCTACCTGCCAGGCTCCCTGACAGCGTTCCTCCCCCGACCCCCCCCCTAGAGAGGAGACCGCCTGCCCATCCGGAACGCTGCTGTGGCATCCTTGCCCCCACCCCCAATCACCGTCTCCACCACCCTAATCTCCCCCGAAACCAACCCTAAGACTTTGACAAAGTCCTTCTCTTCCTTCTGCAAACTTCCCATCTCTCATTACTGGTTTTACTCTTCCTCTGGTTTTTTTTTTTATCCCATCTGACCTCTTCCAAATTATTCTACTCTACCTCATTTAACTTTCTGCTCTTTCTGACACTGAGTGCACAGTTTCCTCTCGCGAGGCCCACATAGAATAACGTGAAATATCAATACAGTTTTGAGGAGAACTGGACCAGAGGAGTACAAAGGGTGGTCCAGGCCTCCATTCAGCTCCCCCTGAAGCAACTACCGTGACCTGCTATGTTTCATTAGGCGCAAATTACAGTTTCAGACCTGCAAATGCAACACAACACCTAACGAGGCCGTTACAAAAAAAAGCAATGCTTTTGTCGGTCCATGAGGAAAATCCCCAGACTTCCTTAAAAATGAGTCATTTATTGAGAAACTCCTGAATTGGGAAACAATTTCTATGACAAAGCCAACTTGTATTTGGGACATTCTGTAAGTTTGGCAAATGTTCCAACTGTTTGAAGCTGTCCGTTATGTCACAGGTGATGTATTCAAGTGTATGAACGCCAGTGGCCTGCAGGAGGGAGAGGAGGGCCTCAGCGTGACCGCCTCTGTTAAATTCAACAGCCTGAATAGGCAGCTTTATTTGCAGAGTCATGTTTCATATCATGTGTGCTGGGATATTTGTGGGCGCAACTTCATTTAAAGATGAGTTGGAGAAGAAATTAGGATTTACTTGTCTGATATTTTGACCAAAAGAGTGAATACTATTTATGTTTTAAAAAATCAATGACAGGAAGCAGCTTAAAAGCACCTGAATCATAGTCCATTAAAAACAGAGAATGCTGAGCTAAGAAGGAGGTGAAACCAAACTCCATGTGGGTTACATTAGCCAGGGGAGCCTTTATTCGTGGCGCGCACACACACACACACACACGTGACAAGGGACATGACCGCTAACAACACAACAAACACCCAAACACATGTACGTTTTCACAGCCAAAGAAATGACAAAAGAAAAGCCTGAATTAATGTCCTATGATTCACCCAGTGGTAACTGAGGTAATGAAGAAACAAAGATTTGAAAGGGAGATTAAATCACTGAGAAGTCTTTTTCTTTTTTCTCTATAACAATAGGAAGAACGAGAAGAGGAGGACTGCTAGCTGAGAGGAATGTCTGTGATTATACACAGCTTCTTAATATTGAAAAGTCATTTCTAAAGATGATAAAAGGTCACAAGTTTGGTCTGATAATACAGTAAATCATAAAAGTCACTAACTGCAGTTCCTCTTTTTGGTCTTTATGCAAATAAAGGTGCTGCTTCAGAGGGGCTGCTTCAGAGGAAAAAGTATTGTTTTTAATTTCTTCCAGCTAATAATGATGTCATCCATTGTTAAAATGACCAGAGGAATCACCCTTCTCAGCCTAGCTGTGTGTGTGTGTGTGTGTGTGTGTGTGTGTGTGTGTGTGTGTGTGTGTGTGTGTGTGTGTGTCTACAGGAAGCCAGTGGCACCAAAAGTCACAAGCACTTGAATATTAACCGACATCCTTATACATGCGGCTCCATGACTTGATTATTACACACACAGCAGCAGGTTTGGCGTTTGATTCCTGTTTTTCCACAGAGAATGAGAATCTATTAACCTGAAAACAATGATGAGAGAAAGATCGCTCCACATCTGGCATGCGTAGATGCCAGAAAGGCAGCGCTGTGTGTGTGTGTGTGTGTGTGTGTCCTAGTGTGTGTGATAAGTGTGGGCATGTATTACACTTGTCATGTCAGCATTGCTTTAATACAAGTAATGAACACGAGAGCCTGGGTGCAATAAAGCTTGTTTCAAGAAAAAAGGAAGTGTCTGATGTTCATTATCTTCCAGTCGCTCAGGAATCACCTGCAGCTCCTTCACCTCGCGCCTGTTTTTCAGGCCTTGTGATCATTCTGCTGTCTGCCTCGCTTCTTTTTCAATCTGTCCTCGCAGACTCTGTCACCTGTCTCTGCTCGCTCTATCACTCCCGGAGAGGCAGAGGGATGGCCGCCGCATCCCCAGAGGCGAGACATAAAGGGCTGTGAATGGATGGACGGATGGCGAGAGGGACGAAACCAACGACTAAATTATTAAGTGACACTTCGCTCGCTTTGAGATGCACACGCGCCCGTAAACGCATTAGAACGCTTAGCCCCCTGAATGCACCCGACAACTCGAGTACACGCTAACCCGCGTCAAAATTGTCAAACCAGGCCCGGGGCTCTTAAAATTTTTACGCTACTGCTTGAAGGGACGTCGCGGAGCCCGGGAGGCTTTCTGAGAGTGAGTGGCCCTGTCATGGCAGCCATCGCTCCAAATAAATAAGTAAACACGGGCCAGGAGTGGCGGAGCAGCGTTGCCACAGAGCTGACAGCATCACTGTGAGATCGTTCCCCTGTTTGAACATCAGCAAATAGGTGGCCGCGTGCGTGTGTGCGCGTGCACGTCCTCCTCCTAATCTCTGACAAGCTCCGGGAATCGGGTGCACTTGTTCTTTCCACCATTTCCCCCAGCGAGACTGTGCCAAAGAGGACCTTTGCTCACTTAAGGTCCACCTGGCCTTGATTTCCTGTGGACACGGCAGCAGCACACTGGGACATCTGGGGTCTGACGCTGGACAGAAGGAGATCGGTTAACGCCACCCTGGACCCCCGTTCTACGTTCTAGATGGAGCTTTGAGGAACGTGATGTAACGACTGAATGGACCAAAGTGTTCTTACCAGGTTCAAGACATAAATAATTACTGGCCTACAGGAAACCATGGCGACACCGGTGTCACAAACACAAACCTCAACCTTATCTAACATTATGGGTTAGCGTTGACCAATTACAATATTGTATTACGTTACAAAGCTACATATACTAAACATCATGGCAACAATCACGGGACTGGAACAGGAAGTGATGTTATCACCTGAATACAAAGGTGAAGGACGCTGCTCCTTTTTTTGGATTTCAGTAACTTTAAACACATTTTGCCGCTCCAGAACTTAAATAACACACATTCAGAAATCAACATTTTTAAATAAATGCGCTCTTTTTTTTAATCTTCTTGGTGGTGCGACATTAATTAACTGAACCGCAAGAGCTGACTTTTTTTTCCTTACAAGACGATTTATGGCACCACGCCACTCGTCTCTAGCCCAGTTCCTACTGTTGTTATCTGTGTAATGTCTGATGTGTTTCTTTGTAGCGTTGCTCTCTTGCAGTATTTAACCTTCCCTTGACAGTGTAATTCACAGCTGACCTTAAGTGACCACCAGCAGACAGCGTAGAAAATCCGATACGGTTCACCCAAAGCAAAATGCAGCCGGAGCATCTGTAAAGCGCGTTTGTGGGCCAATAAATGTACTCGCAGTCGGACGTGTCTGTTTCTGTGTGTGTGTGTGTGTGTGTGTGTGTGTGTGTGTGTGTGTGTGTGTGAGCGTGTGTGTCTGTCTGCGGGTATGCTCGTTGCAAAGCCTGCTAATTGCAGTTGAGACTCCTTTAATTAACACAAAGAGAGATCTCAGGGGTGCACGCGGGTACTCTGAGTGTGTCACGAGTTTATATCCAGCCAACCTGTGGGACACAACAGCCTAATCAGAGCCTTTTAAGTCCTGCCATGCTCACACAGAGGATTCACCGAAGACACACTTTAGTCGCGGAAAATGAGACAACCTAGGATGGCGCTCGTTGGCCTGGCTGACAAAAGAAGCGCGCCATTAAAGGAAAACATTCCCTTAAATGTGCTGAGAAAACTAACACTTTAGACTAAGTACACAGTCATGCTGACAATATCAAGTACTGATTTAATGGCTTTATTTGGGTTGGGTTTTTTTCTAGTTTGGCAAAGGCAGCCGCAAGAGACGTGAAACAGAACATGCTCGGAATCTTCATCTGTGTCTTCATCATCTCTCTTCTCTCTTTAGAAACAACTTCCTTGTATGCGGCTCTTTTTGGTTATTCCTGCCAATTTGGACGGGAGCCCCAGTCAAAGACAGATTACACTAAGTCGCATATCAAACCTAATCAATCTTCAGCCCCTGGAAGGCATCACTCTACCAGTGAATAATTACAGCCATCCAGGTACGAGCAGCTGCTGCCAAACTGTTGCCACTACCATCTTTTAGGAGGTAGGAAACTCCCCTCCAATCCCACTCCTGCCCCCAGCCTGGCTAATTAGCTGATGCTCACAATGGGTCAGGTATGAATGGTCTGCAGGAAAGACGCCCACCTTTCCAGGTTCATGTGAGGTTGAAGGGGAAAAAATCCTGTAATAGTCCTGTCAAACACTGTTTTGGTGAGAGAAGGAGGCTCCAGGACTCAGCCCGGCTGTCAACCAGAGGCCAAACCCAACTTGGCTTCCATTGGTCTTCAGTTAGCCACCTCGTGTTGATAAAGACGAGCAACGAGATGAACGCTGGAAACACGAATCCTCACGCTGTTGAGGGCCCCGCCGCCGAGAAGCCGAAAACCGCCGCTCGCCGTTCGGCCGGAGATGCCTCAAAGTGCGAGAGAAGTGCTTCTTTCAAGAGGCACGCTGAGTGGAAAATATTGAGGGGGGAAAATTGACGAGAGGCCGCTTCGCTTTCGCACGGGGGAAGTAAGCCACTGGTGTTGAGCTTAAGAGGGGAGGAAAGAGTGGGAGGGGGGGTGGGAGTGTGTAACTGCAGGGCAGCTGTATCGAGTGGAGGAGGGTGTCATTTAGAATGTTGCTGGCTCAGCAATGGCCATTAACAGCGCTGTGACACGGTGGAGGAGCCAGACACACTGAGAGGGGCTGGAAAAACCAGCATAGACGTAGACGGACGGCAGACGCAGCACGAAAATATGCTCGGGAAACACAAATCCACGAGCATCAGGTAGAAACGGTGACAACTGTAGCAGAGGCTTAGAAAATAATGAGCTAGAATGATGCTAATGTTTATACCATTTCAGGTTTTGGGATGCTTAAATCCAAGGAAGCCTCTTATAACATTATGGTGAAACAGCAGATACCTAACACTGGAAAAATACAGCCGGTATGAAAACCACCAGATGTCTACTGCCATACCACAAACAACTTTAGGGAGAAACGAGTGAAACAGAGCAAAAGGGGCCTACAGACGAATAAGAGCGGAGCGGGGATCGAACCCGAAAATTACCCAAGCCTGTGAAATTCCTTCGACAGCAGAACTAGCAGCGAAGGCTAAACACAAGCGTCGGGGTGTTGGCAGACACAAAACACTGCCGCGGCATGAAACCCGACGCTTGGGGTTGCTTCCATCGCAACTCCTGCATCTGACCCCTGGACCGACGGATCGTATCAGGGAGGAGCGATCCAGACAAATTCAGGAATTGGAAAGCTCGACGGATCATCCGCGATCGCATCGCTTTATGATTCTGAACCTGGCAGCATGTTACAAGTACGCCCACTCAGATTTGCTTCTTATCTCTTAATAAATGTCTGTACGGTGAAAACGAGACAAGTGCGATTATTTATCCGCCTGAAACGCGATCCGCGCGTTCGTTTGACTTTCCCACCCGTCCGTCCAGCTGCTCGCTCTGGCACAGCGCTTTGCCGGGGACGGCACGGTCCTATCGGAGCGGAGGGAATTCTCAAAAAGAGGGGGGTAAAGCAAACCCAGGTTGCCGCGACGGTGGGCTCAGGCTTCCCGACCGGAGCAGTCCAGGGTCCTCCTGCGGAGCAGCCACGCTAGGACTCATGGGAAGGGAATGCGAGGGCTTGTCGTGGGCCAAGTTCGAAGGAGCGTGCGGTGAGGGACAAACTTTTGGAAGAGAGCAGCGTGTATGTGTGTGTGTGTTTAAAAAACCTTGACAAGTAAACTCTGGCTGCCATCACTCGTCACTTCTTTGTGCTGGAAAAGCCTGGTTCGACACACCCAACAGTCTCCCCGTTTAAGCCAAGTCTTCTCCCATTCCAAAGAGGAGACATTAAGGAAAGAATAATCACTTTGGACGCAAGCTGCCAATTTAGTCTGAACTTATTCATCTCATTTAGGTTCTGTTCAGAGGGCTCTAACTCCACCCCCCACCCCCCATACACACACACACTCAAACACACACACACACACACACACACATGCACACACACATGAAAGACAGGACAGGGCTTAACTGTAACAAGAGGAGAAGGAAACAAAGTTTTCCAAACCCTGACAACTGCAATCCTGTCGGCTGCCATTTTATCTTTGACTCTATTCCCCCTTTTTTCTCTGGACGTTTCACCTCTAAACTCAATTCCACTCGGTGTTTAAAGCGCAAGAGTCTAAATTAGGATGTCCCGAAAGCGCCATCCTGCCCCGTCCTTGATTGCTCTGAACGACAAAGGCCACAGTAGTAGCTTGAACCATCCAAACCACATGATGCAAAGACCCCCCAAAACCCCTGCACGGCTCTGGCTGCACATGCTAAATAGCCATCGCAGCAACTAAAGATGTTACAGAAATGCAACTGGAGACGGCCTCTCCTTTCACGCGTGCGCACGCGGGAGCGCGCGCGTCGGGCTCGCTCTAATTAGCGGCGTTTTTTTCAGGGCTTGTTTGCGCAAATGGGAAATGTGTGATGTGAATCGAAATATGCGCAGGGGTTTTGTTCCCAATGAAAAAACACAAAAAAGCGGTTTCACCTTGCCCCTTTTTTGGGACTCATGCGCAAGTAATTTAGAGAGAGAGGGAGAGAGGGAGGAGGGAAATAAATTCCACTTGGCCCAGGGAGAGAGAGGCACTGTGGGTGTCTGAGGGCCCTCACTGCCAGTAATTGCTTCCATATAGGACCTGTCCATGGTCTCTCTCGCTCTCTCTCTCTCTCTCACTCATTCTCACTCACGCACACAAAGAGTTCAAAATATAAAAGCACTTCATAAAACCCTTTCAAAAACCCAATGAAACAATCATTTACAATAGCTGCAAGAACATATGTTGAACTTTTGCATTTATATGACCAGCAGAGGCCACAAAGCTACTGCGTATGGTTACACAGAGCGGGTGCGACTGACATTACGGCGTTACGCACTACCTCTGGTTAGACAGACAGATTAAAAACTGCAGGTTTTAATTAGATTTAGAGGGAAAAAATCATTTCACAGTGTCAAAATATGCTAACATCTGCTAACACGTTAATAAAGGCAATTAAACAAAGGTGGCAGAGAACTGAAAATGCAAAGTTTGCGTCTCCTCGCTGTACAGTTGGCAGCTTCAGCTGTCAGGCTTCTGTAGAGCATCGCCCACAGCACGAGACCACACAAAGCCACCGAAGAGGGTCAGCTCTGTGCCTAATAGCTAACATCATCCAATTAACACATACGGACTTTGCTTTCGTGAGAGATGTCAGTGTTGACCCAGCCCACATCATTTCACAGTAACTACCAGTCGTGCAAATGCAACCAGAGAAATGGCCCTGCGGGATAATTGTTTAAAGGTGGGCTTCCCAGGTGGCTGGGTTCTGGGACCAGGATCCCTTAATTTTGACCCCAAGCGTGTAATATAACATGTTTATTTCCCTCCATCTCCGTTCTGTGTACAGGCAGATCTATGGGAGCGCCCGTGATAAATGGATACGGGTCTAAAAAAGGACAAAAATAATCATCCTCAGGCTCTACTGCCAAAAGAAAACACGCTCTGCGCATGTAACCGCATGTGGTTGTGGCTACAATGGACTGCACTTTAAACAACAAAGAGATCACCCGAAGAAAGAAAGAAGGAAAAGAACGAAGAACATGTTCGGTAGCAGCACAGAAAAGGAGCCAACTGCATGAAAATGGATCTTTACAGGGATCTACTAGTTTTAATAGCAGAGTGTGTGTGCGTGTGTGTGTGTGTGTGTGTGTGTGTGTGTGTGTGTGTGTGTGTGGGTGTTTCAAAGCGTTAATGTGACTAAGACCACTAAATGTTAGCCCGGCAAGGTGAAAAGTCGTGGGCTACACTAAAATGAATGAAGTCAGTCACTCAGTCACACACACACACACACACCTGCAAAACCATTTTTCCCACTTGAGTAGTAGTTTAAATGTGTGTGTGTGTGTGTGTGTGAGGGGGGGGGGGGAGCTTTCACATTAAAATCAACCACGTTCAGTCGAAAGTTTCCAATTTAGCGGCGGCACCATGCGGGTCCGTTTGGCATGCCTTGCAGGTGTGTGTGTGTGAGTGTGTGTGCACGCGCGTGTGTGTATACGAACCACAGAAAGACTTGACTGCCCTCTTCTGACTTTATCAGATCTTTAGGGCGGCTCTGGTGTCATATAATATTTCATTATCTGAACATAAACATTACAGATATACCTTCCTATCATCCCTTTGCCACCAGATATGCTGTGCAGCAGACTGCAAAAGGATCCTCAGGGAGCAATTGTGTGCACGTGTGTGTGCACACGTGTGTGTGTGTTTGGCGGAGGAGTGAATGTCACTGCATCAGTGCAGTTGCCACTCTAGATAAGGCTGTGGGCTGCGCCGGGGCAGGTAATGATGCTGGGACCGCTGAGACAAACAGGGAAGGCGTCTCTTCGGATTCTTGCTGATCTCATCACATACTCAACGCAGAAAAACGGGCTTTGCTTTGGGGTTTTTTCACTCTTGCGGACATTTTTCCTCCCACTGGTTGAACTTTTTTTCACCTTTATGTTTTTGAGAATATCCTTTTGCAAATAAGACAAAAACAGTTTTTTTTTGGGGGGGGGGCTTCCGGGATTCAGATGGGACAACCATGCAGCCCACTTTTCATGCTAAATTCCCTCCGCTGTGGTTGAAAAAGACATTTAATGCCTCATTTAGAATTATTATTGAAAGCTTTAGAAAAAACCAAGCAGCCAATACGTTTTATAAATATGTTTTTGCATCTCATGTGTTTCTTTCATTGACCAAAAGGTATGAAATGTGGGAAAATGTACAGCTATTCCACTGCCTTAACTAGACCACACTGACTTTTAAACGTTGAACTAGCATCAGATATCAGATAGCTCTGCTTGCTGTTATTTGTGCGCCCTAGTTGGCTGGACTTCAGTGTTTGGCAACTGTGAGCACCTCTGTGAAAATCAAATGAGAAAAAAAGAAAGAAAGAAAATCTGGTTCAAACCCCACATGGAGATGCTGCACACTGGAAGCAAAACAAGAGCTAAACGTATGGGGGTCAAACGTTGCGCGGGATAGCATCAACAAGCACGAAGGCCCCGTTTTACAAAAAAACAAGCACCGCTTTCCCCCAAATGATGCATTCCCAACCAAAGTAATCATATCCCCGCAGGCAAAGTCACCGAGTCGCACGGAGGATGTGGTGAGTGCTTGGTAAATCAGAGACCTCCACAGTTCTGTGCCTAAACCGCCGGTGTTTCCGCGTGTAGTGTTAGAGAGGTCTGCGGTGCGAGCGGGTCGGGATCCAGCAACGGCGCTCGGCGGGACGGCAGGACACACTTATTCCAAACATCGCCTACCTTGGGCTGCTGCTACACAATGGAGGCCAAAACCACAGTCTGCACACAGATCTGTGTGTGTGTGTGTGTGTGTGTGTGTGTGTGTGTGTGTGTGTGTGTGTGTGTGTGTGTGTGTGTGTGTGTGTGTGTGCGTGTCTGCTGGGAGGTTGTGAAGACGGTCGGGTCAACCTCAATCAAGAGGCAAGAAAACGAGCGCAAACATAGTTAAACAAATGAGCTGAAGAGGAGCAGAGAGATTCCCAGAGACGGAAGACAAACACGCTGATTGATATGCCAGCAGAACAGTTTGGCTGGGGGGGGGCTGTAATGTAGGTGACTTATCTAAACAGACACATACAATTTCCTTTTGGTCATGCATAGTGGTCGCCACGCCAACAGAGCCCAAACAGCAGGATTAGCTGAACACAACAGTGACGCTAAGACAGAGAGGAGGCACTGTAAACTGTTTATATGGGGAACCACTCGTGTGTGTGTGTGTGTGTGTGTGTGTGTGTGTGTGTGTGTGTGTGTGTGTGTGGAGGGAAACTCTTCCCTGATTGAGGCAGGAGCAGCGCAGGCGGCGGCATGTGTCCGTACGTAAACAGCTACGGTGCGCGCGAGGCGGCGCGTGCGGGAGACCAAGGCCGTCCGCCATTGATGAAATCGAGGTCCGCTGGACACTTCGAGCGCTCGGCTTCATGTTGCGACGGCGAATGCTCATCTGAAGACCCGTTCTGGGCTTTCATTGGCTGACAGGCAGCAGGATATAGTAGCAACGCAACACAGAAGCTAACCTGACCCAAGGTGCACTCGCTTCAGGCTCAAAAATATACGTTTTATGTTTATTCTCAATAGTCGAGGAGCTTTTTCTGTATGTTCTTGGGCTTAAGTACATGATAAGATAAGAAAATCGGGAATCATCATATCACACTCAAGCTTACGTGCTTCGGTGATGAATAATATGATTAATTACTTTTAATTTGATTACCACATTACAGATTGCGGTACTGCTACTACATCATTATTTTCCCTTTCAGGGCTGCCAGGAGTGGGGCACATCATTATCTATTATCATTACCTAAATATTGTAGAATATTTCTTGAAAGAGTTTTGGGAGTTTGCTACGGCACCGAACCCTCGGAGGGTCTCATCCAGGCCATAAAACGTGGTGGCGGATATCCGCTTTTTGTTTTAAACACCAATTTTTCCGAGCGTTTCTGTTCTGTTGCCATCGGGCAGAGGAAATCCATAACGGTTCCACCAAAAAAACACGGCTGGATTTTCGATACGATTTACTTTTAGTCTCGCTGAGTTTCATGCAGATATTCACATGTGGCCGATGCAGCGATGGATCATGTGACATTTCACCTCGCTGCGCCTTCAGCAATCAAGCCGCCGTGGGAGGATTAAAAACTGCCCGTTTTTTTTTGTTTTTTTTCCCAACAGTGAAGGAGCGTTGGGCTCTTTAAAGCGCTCCTCGTGTATTTTTAAATGTTTGATGCTGCCTAGCGCCTCGCAGCCAACGTAGCAGGCAAATCTGTGCTGTGTCACCCGCAGCTTTTGTTTCTTTTCTCTCCCTTTTTTTTTTTAGGAAGAAAAAACCTTTTTGGGTTGGGCCGCATTTGGTGTTTGATGTGAAAGCGTTTTTGGGCCTAGGAAGCTGAGAGAAAACTGCAGAAAAGAACAAAAGTGGGGGGCATCGGTGGGGGGGGGGGGGGTGAGTCAGAGCTGTTTGCTAACAGTTTCTGACTCATCTCAGTAAAATGACCCCGAGTGCTCCACAGCGCTCAAAATAAGTGTGGCAGCTACATGCTAAAACAATTAGCCTCTTCTGTGCAGGCTGAGGAACATCATTACATTAGACGCTAGTAAAGATGGCACAGATGTATCCCGCGCGTGTGTTTGTGAGTGCGCGCGTGTGTGTACAAGTGTGACAAAGTGCCTCCCTCGGAGAGCGAGCGGCTCTGATTGTGCAGACAGAGTGGTTGTGTGTGATAATGGTTTCCATTAACCTGGGCTGAGTTGCGGGGCCTGTGAGACTCTCCATTCATCCCCATCTCTCTTTCTTCCCGTCTCCCTCTCAATCACACACAAGCTGCACCAAAAAAACCGTGCAAGGACCCTCACCGTGACACACTGCGAGAAAGGAGCCCGGTTTCGGTCGAGCAAAGAAAGAAAGCAAAAAAAAAAAGGGTCGGAACTTTAGTCCCTGGAACATTCAGAGTACCCAAACCATTAGGTGCCCTCCTGAGTCTGCAGGGCGGTCATTAGAAAGGTGGGCCCTCCCACACTCAGGTGAATTAAGACGCCGTACCTCCAGGAGCGTGCACAGAGGGCGAGGAGAGAGCTAAAGAAGAGCCAGAGTGCAGGAAAGAGATGGAGGAACCATAAAGGAGCTTTTAGACTCCCATCTTTATCTGGATCTGCCTCTATTGGAGCGATACCTGTAGCCCGTGCCCCCTCCAAGACGAAAAACTGGGTTACGAAAGTGTTCCGAGTGGCTTCGGTGGAAGCGTGTCACATCTCTGTGAATAGATACAGAGGAAGCAGCGCAGCAATTATTTCCCAGAAGCCATTAAGGTTAGGGGTGGCTTCTTTAGACTTTCACAGCTGCTGACTAATGGACAGCCTTGTTTCCTTACAGGCTCATATCCGGGATCCATCTGCAGCGGCTCCAGAATATTCAATACGCCGAGCAGCTTTTGTACAGGGGGAAAAACGCCGTTTCGGTTTATTTAATGCTGTGAGAACACAAGAGTCCCGAGCTGTCTCCTTTTTTTGGAACGATGTAGAACTTGTAATAATGAAAATGTAGATATAGGTAGGAAAAGGGAATCTAATAGGGTTTGAGGAGTAATGAGCATTTTAATTACCTGAGCGGCATCTAATACGAGGACTTGAACGCCTCCAATTGGAACTCCCAAAGCTGGAATCAGCACCTCTACAGGCTCAAACTTGTCTTCCATTGTTGGTAAATGGCAAACTTTCCTCTTTTTTTTTTTTCAGAGGCGCAATCAAAGTCTGGAAATATGTGCACGCTCGCAGAAATGCACATTCCAGCCCATGCACACGCACACACACAACACACAAACATGACACAGCACTTATTAGCCTTTTCTGTTTCTGCCTCTTCTGTTTGCAAGAAGACAAAGACAAAAGTGGAAGACCAGAGGAGAAACGGGACGCTTCTCCACTAAACATGCTTGAACGGGAGCGTCGGTCAACATGCACGTCTTTCATGCACACGAATGAATGTGAGGTGAGCGATTGCTTTAAAGAAAGTAGAGAAACGCTCGTCGGGGCACTTACCTTTGTGAAGTGGACACAGCAACAGCAGCACATGCAAAAACCAGCACAGAAAGTTTCATCGTTAACCAACGTCCTGCTAAACTGTTGAGTTCATACAAACAGACACGAAGCTTTTCCTGCATGTGTAAAACTGCTCCCTTTATTAAATGTCACAATATAAACACATTCCCTATTGTGTAGCGTGCGCTAATGGAGGCTCTCTGAGGCTAGCGAAGGGTTAACACGGAGGTACACATTTCATAGACAACCCCGCTTCAGATGAGCCGTGCGGCTGCTCTTGTGGCGGTAATGGGAAAATTGCACGGAGAGGAAGGACACACACAATTAGAATCTGGCAAATCGGTCGGCGGTGGGTGGTGGGAGATGGGGAGGGAGGCGCAGAAGGAACGGAGGGGAGAGGGAGAAAGGGACGATTGAAGCAGGCCCCACCGGACGCGAGGTGATTTGGTTGAAAGCTGGCTCTATTTTTTATTTTTTTTTTGGGTGGTGGGTAAACGCCATTTTGTCCTCGCCCGCCTCGGTGACAGGAGCCCAGATGTCAATCAAATTAGCGCCCATTTACTGCTGATTTGCCCGTGTCGCTCGCAATATCCACTTTCCGCCTCTGACGGGGTGGCACGGAGACAAGGGAGTGGCGGAGGAGACGGGGGAGAGTCGCTTTATTGCAGCCTCTCCCCGTGAATGTCATCTGCCCACTTATGGCACATTCCGGTGGGACGCAGCGAAGGAGGAGGAGAAGGAAGAGTCAAGCTCCTTTGTTCCGTGGAGTGGCTCACTAGCACATGCAAATAGGGCAGTGGCATCAGGGGAGAGGCTGGCGCGGGTTTTAATGGAGTTGGGGCAAACTCATTTTACAGCATAGAGCCACAGAAGAGGAGGATAATAATATCACTGCACGTGTGTATGTGTGTGTGTGTGTATAACAGAGAGAGAGAGAGAGAGAAAGAGTGAGATGCTGTTTAGAAAATACCGGGCTGATAGAGCACTAAAACGCCTCTTGCTGTCTGATGTAGATGAGCTAACACTAAACTATAAAGTGCCGCCGTCTTAGAAGCAATTGTGCTTCCTAGCGGTGGTGTTTGTATATCTGGGTGCTTGGAGACACCAAAGAGACACAAAAAAAGGAGACGAAAGATGGAGTGAAGGAGGGGGTGGTGGAGGGGAAAGTGTCCTGATTGATGCTGTTTGATTCAATTTCCAGCATGTGGAGACATCTCAGGGCCCCGGAGGCTTCTGTGTCTTCACAGGAGCAAAGGAGGGAAAGACGGGGATGGGCTAGGTGTGTCGAGGGGGGGCGGGGTGCTCGCTAATTTAAGATGCGGCTTTCAAAAATAAAGGGAGCTGATGTTCAACTTAGGCTCCGGATCTTGGCTGGATGACGCGCCTAATTGGCTTGAAGTGCGGACAGATAGCTGCATTTGTTGTATGCTCACACTGACGTACATCAGCGCGTGCAAACACTGTTCAAGAACACACACGCAACACACAGGCACAAGTGCTTCTTTAGCGTTGGAAGCCTCTCACTTTTTTACACGTGTACCACCTAATTGGTGCAGAAATATCACTTGGAGGATTGGAAATGGCACCGCAAGGTGATTGATAAGCCGACGTCGCGTGGGCACAAAGGTCCCTGCTCGTTGACACGTCAGCACTTTATATGGAAATGAAATGAAAACACACGCGGCTATAACTGTCATTAACGTTACATGGTCGCCGGTTGATTAGTGTTGGGGAAAAAAGTGTCATTCAAGTGCCCCTGGGGTGCTGGGTCCCAGGGCGAGATGGGAAAAAGGCATACGTAGGTTGCTGGATAGTAACACACACACACACACACACACAGGTAGAGGGGGGAGGGTTGGGCCTGTCACTGGTTCGTCACTGACTCCTTCTATTTAATGTGGGTCCTGTCACAACAAGACAGGAGCAGAATGAAGTGGATCACCTACAGCTACCACACCTCGCCTGCTGATCTGGCTGATCGTGAAGAGACAATGTCACCCTGCAGTGCACGACTGGAGCCCTACTAGTGAACGCAGCACAGGGTCAAATAAGAAGAATTAGACTCAGCCTCTGTATTCATGTACAGAACCAGGCTACACAGTTTATCTGCAAAGTGAAGACATTTAGGCTGGTCCTCACAACTTAAAAGGGCTGTTTGAGGGTTAAGAGTTTATTTTAAGGTTTAAGGTTATTGTTAGCTTGGGTTTAGGCTTGGTTAAGGGGCTACGAAATTAATTATGTCAATTAGAGAGCTAAAAATGATGTGTATCGTGTCCAGTGTATACACAAAAAGACACACATCCTGTGTAGTCCAATGACGTCATGCTTGGCCTGCAGGTATTCCCTCCACCATCAGCCCCAAATTTCCTTAATGCCGTATTAGGAAGGCAAGAATAGGCAACCATGTGCTTTCAGTTTGCGTGTTCGATTGTCGTTTGCATTAAGACACCAGTTAAGAGCAAGAAAGAAAGAAAGAAAGTTAATGTCAGGATGTGCCCCATAATGACTAGTATAAGCTCTAGTGAGAGCTTCCTCTCGCCGCCAGTTCCAGAGAGGGTAGCTTGATTGGGGATAATTGGCTGGCCTTCACTAGCGGTTAGCATCCAGGCGTGGAGACAGGGGAGGGCACATGGGAGGGCACAGGGGCTTGGCACACACACACACACACACACACACACACACAGACACACACACACACATAGACACACATTAAAAAAATCATGTGCATAGACGCAGGATACACTGGAGCAAGTGGAGACAATCACCAACAATTAGCGACAGCTAGCCAACAGCTGGATGGCAACTTAAAACGTGTAGCTATATGCAAAGTTATATATCTCACTACTTTTTCGCCTTTGTAAAAAGCGTCATTTATCCATTTCCTGCTTGTAGTTTTGCTGTTTAAAGTGATCCCCTTGGCGCTGTGGTGCCATGGTGTCTTCTGGTGACACCAGAAGCTACACGTTGACAGCACCCAGCCGGTGAAATAAAGAAAGCCACCATTTGAGGAGAGGGTGATGAGAAAGACATCTATTTTCCAGTGTGGAGGTGAAACCCTGGAGCTGTCTGGGTCGAGACAGGAATACAGCAGGACCACAGTCTCCTTTCAAACAGGCGTGTGTGGACCGTGAATATAACATCACATGGCTGATCTTTAACACTTTGCTTTTTAGGTGCTGCATTGTGAAAACACACCTACCTTCTGCAGCAAGGACTGACATTGAGAGACATCTGAACACACACACACACACACACACACACACACACACACACACACACACACACACAGTACGCTTTAATGAAGTATGGAGGATCTGAAGCCCCACCCCTCACATCAAAAGCCTGGAGGATGTGGACAGTGTGTGAGGTTGTAGTTGGATTGGAAAAGCTGCTGTGAATGGCAGGAAATCCCTGAGATGTTTGCTGCAGTCTCTGCCACAACCTCAGACCTTGCCGAGGTGTTAAAGGGAAGTTGCATTTGTGTGAGATTCTCACGGATGCATCACAGCGCTCTCGCTGTCCTCTCCTGTCTTTTTTTTTTCCACTTCTTCACTCGGCGGGCTCTCCGCCTCACTCATCCTCTCTCTTACACACAAACATGTGTTACACAAATCTTCTCTCTCTGCTGCCAGATGTCCTGGGAGTGGGAGGCCAATGTGCCCTTTCAGCACACACACACACACCCACCCACACACACACACACACAGTGTCAGTGGGCAGGGGAGTGTCCCTGTGCAGGAATGCGGGGATGATAAGTTGTAGAGGTGTCAGGGGAGAGACCCATGCTGTTACAGCCAGACACCTAAAAACACTCCACCCAAAGACTCCAGCAACTCCGTTTTACTTTTCCAGCTGTTTACTCTTATTTTTTAAATCTGAATCCTCATTTACCTTCGAACAGACATTTCAACACTGCATCCGTGACCGTTTTTTACCTATGCAGCCGTTGTTCAAATCCTTTTGCGCTCTTCTACTTTCCCTCTGTTGTTTGTTCTTCCCTGGACAAATTCCTTGGCTCAGTGTCGGTCCACAAGCGCACCAGATGTATTAGATATTCTGGTCAAGGTGGATTTGACATCAATCATGTAATGGTGGAGTAATCTAGTGATAAAACTACAAAGAAACCGGTTATGCCACTGCACCATTGATTTTCTAAAATGTGGTTTATATTATGATTGTGAGGTGATTTCTTTTTTCGTTTTCTCTTACATCAGTGGCCTTGTGGTGATTAACTTAGTTATTTAACTGCAACGACTACTTAACTGTGCTTATTCACTGATCGAGTGCATTACAAAAAATAAAAAGTTTGGAGCTAAGTTTGGCTGCAGTAATGGTTATGCTGTGAGGGGCAGCAATGAGCCCTAAAGAATATTCAGACTACCAAAATACCAAAATTCTGTACAGTAGAAAAACACACTAAAACATGTAAACACGCTCGGAGCTACTGTAACAAGCTGCCACTCGTGCGGCGCCATGCTTACAAATGTGTTACGGTTGTAATGGTGGACATTTCACCAGGTTAATTAAAATTTCTCTTATCTTAGCGTCAACGTAAGATGTTGCAGCGCTCCAGATACACGACTGATGTGATCCTCAGGTCATCCCTTCAGGTGAGTGGCTTCCGCTACTTAACATTCTGTGACTATAGACTTAAATTCATAGCTAATCTGCTACCCAAAGCAGTTTAGAGACAGGTTGCTTCCATTCACATAAGCTAAGCTAAGCTAAGCATGCTGTTTGCAGTCACTGAATGCAGTGTTCCACACAGATAAGTCATATTTAATATTGAATCAACTCAACTCAGCACAGTAATAGTTACAGTTAAGACACAATAGTGTCTTTGTTTGCAATATTAAAGTAGTGTGTGAGTGTGTGTGTGTATGCGTGCGCACATGCACGAGTGTGACAAATCTATCGTTCACTCTTTGTGATCCTCCCTTCCTCATCACGATTCAGCGACCAGGTCATGGTGACATCCTGGCTCCGCTACAGGCAACATGCACGGACACACAAATGCACACACGTTATACAAGAAAAACAACCGAGAACCTTGATTTCTTTCACAGGGGAGAAATTCTCCTGTTGCGGCAGCAGAGGCAGCGCCAATTGAAAAGAACAAAACGTGAAAAGAACAAAAAATGTGAAAAGGAACGAAAAATCGAAAACTTGTGTTGTGATTTTGCTTGAATCGGCTATTAAAACGACTGTTCTTGTGCGAGCAGATTGTGGAGGGAAGGCTGATTCATGACCACAGCAACCGTGAGACCAGCCCTTTCGTCCTATATGTATGTAACCTTTTCCATTTTAACCAGTTACAGCAGGGACAATTCAACCAGAGGAGGATCCAGTTGACCCAAACTGTCCAGCTCACACTGCCGTAGAGTGGCAACGCTCCTCCAGAGACACGAGGGCTCCGGAGCAGGAAGGATTGCTGAAGGTGACAACTTATTAAAATGATAAAACTGGATGTGAGTTTTAGAAACGCACAGATCCAGAAGGGCTCGAACATACGGAGGCAATAATGGACAGACACCCACTTGTGGTAAATTCCATTTAGGCAGAGGATGGTTTTTAGCCACTTTTGCACGTGTAGACGCACGATGAGCGGGTACAGCTTTTTTATGGGCTGTCAACAAAACTCCGGACGTGTAATAATAGAGCCAGGGGTCAGATGGTGGCTGAAGCATCCCTTTTAGCACATCACTACTTAAGTGGCTGGAAGAGGAGTTAAGGCAGCTTAGGGGAGACGAGTGGACGTGGGGTAATTGTCCGAACCAGGTGGAGTGGTTTCCAAATGGGAGGAAGAAGGACACGGATGAACAAGCAGGAGGACGATGGACGGACAGGTTTGCAGCTGCAACGACAGGCGCTCCATTCAAACGCCGCGGTCACCTCGTCAGAGTCATCACCGCGAGATCAGTGCAGCCCCATTGAACACGTCACGGGATAATAAGCGGGTTCCCTCTGACAACTGTCAGTGGTGGGAGCTGCGATGGAGTGACGGGAAGTGAACGTCTGTGGATGAACGCAGGTTTGGGAAGAGGTGGTGGAGGACGAGCACAACATCCTGGTGTCGTATCGTTATACTGACTTTTGGATGAAATCACACTCCGGGCTATAAGGGAATTAGTCGCATTTGTTTTATAAGTTGCACTGCTGTTCCTTCCGGAGGGAATGACTGGGGAAAAAAAAACTTTCCTTATCATCTTTATCATTTCCTACGACACTCGGAGCTTTGGGCTGCCAGAGTACTCACGAGATAAAAAATGGATCGATATTTTAGTGACAGCCTCAGGATGCGTGATAGATGTCCCTCTCTCAAGTCCTGACTGTACCCATGCAATTACACACACACACATACACACACACATACATACACACACATGCACATATCCATCCATAAATCACAGCACTCACAAGACAAAGAATGTGACACAGAAAATAGGCAGGGCGCAGAGGAGTCTTGTGAACTTGGACTGATCACTACCAAAGTGCCTGAGGAGCCGTGGGTGGAGGTGGTGCTGGGGATGGAGGCAGTGGGGGTAGATTGAGATAGTGGATAAGAATGACAAGGATGAAATACTGCCCCCCCCTCACCCCCCCTTGCTCCTGCAATCATAAAGATTGCGCAGCACAGGACACATCTGAGGCCGGTGCCCTTCTCTTCCCTTGCACTCCCTCCCTCTTGAGGGGGCGCTGGGGAACATTCCTGGGCTGTAGCTCCAGCTCCTCCACTCTGGGCATTAATCCCCTACAGCTGTGCCCCTTACTCCATACCTCCCTCCCTCTGCCCTCCCACCTCTATCTCCCTCCCTCGGCCCTGTCTTCCACCAGCTGGCCCGTCCAAGCTCTCAATGCATTTTTCACAAGCTACTCATGAGTGGCACAAATAAAGCAGACTAGTTTATCCACCTCATTCAAACACACATGTATACAGTATATACCTATATATACAAACACATACATAAGAAATATCCCGTAGTTCAGCTGTATACCCACATGCACGCAGGCATAGGGCCAATAACACACATACACCCCCCTGGCTTTGCACTGAAGCCTCTGCTGTGAGTCTCAGTGACGGCCCGAGGTCTCAGAATCACAAACCAGGACCTCAGGATAGCCCAACACGACTCCCCTCCCTTTCCTTTGAGACAGGCTCCTGCTCCTCCCTCCATATTTAATACAGCAACAGAGGACAGACTCAGGAAATAATATACAGGGGGCCCTGCGAGACTCATAAATTATGGAAGAAATGGGCTATAGAGATACACTCTGGATGTGGAGAAACGTTCCCAATCACAAAGGAGTGAAAATTCCATTTCATTTTCTTAAGAACACTCAGAGGTCAGGTTTATTAGATCTGTGATGCCACAAACATATAATGTCACCCTAACCGTGCATGGGTCATAAAATGTAACCCTATCATTCTGTCGGTTGATCCGTGGGTCTGACCCTGAGACCCCACAGGGGGTGCCCTAACTACACATGCCAGCGCTTGTATATTTACCTCATATGCATATAGAACTTATGTGTTGTGCACCTGTGTGACAGTGTGTCTTAGTGTGTGATTCTATTTAAAGTTAGTTTAAAAAAAATCCACGTGAAGAGATCACATCAAGCCCCTCCCGCCCAACTCTCTGACAGACAAGAGAGCCGTTAATAAGCCAAGGAGCTCCTGTGTGTGTGTGTGTGTGTGTGTGTGTGTGTGTGTGTGTGTGTGTGTGTGTGTGTGTGTGTGTGTGTGTGTGTGTGTGTGCGCGCGTGATATGGAGAGGGGACCAGGATGCAGAGGTTCACAGGAGCACAGGGGAAAATTAAAACATACTTTAATAAAGCGACCAGAGGCGAGGCCTGTAGGCCACCTCCTCCAACACACGCATACACACAGACATGCTCCTCCGGGACAGGATGGAGAGGGCGGAGAGGTATCCTGGTGAAAGGAATGTGGACAGATTGGTGGGGGGGTCTACAGACGGGGGTGAGAGGTCAGAACCAGCAGCCTTATAGGGTTTCTTGAGCAACTCCTGTCAGCCAGGTGTCTCCCGGCCAAATGAACCACTGCTTAGCTACACCTCCCACTGCGCTCCAGGTCCCCCCACTTAGCTTGTCGGAAAGGAAAGTGGAACGGAATTATCCACCAAACTAAAAACTTGCTTAGATGATCTGTGTTGACCGAGCACAACGTGCCACTGTTGCTGAACTGAAGGGTGTCAAAACGTGGAACACGTGCACCGACACAGCTCGGCCAAATTCCCGAGAATCAAGGTGGAAACTTGAGCAATTCTCTGGAGAAGCTACTCTCCTCTCTCCTGATGAACAGTTGGACCATTTCTGTGGTCAGCCATTCTCTGCATGTTAATAATCGTCCTTCCTCCAAACACCTCCTACACACTGATCCCATTCTAACTCCAGTGGCTTCAAATGGACCTTTTCACTACAGCACTCACAAAGAGAAAAAGAGAGAGAGAGAGAGAGAGAGCTGTGGCCAGGGCTGGGGACTTCCACTGTCACTCCTGCCAAATATTCGTAACTTCTTCCACTGCAGACCTGAGATAGGAGCTTGTCACGCATGCATGCACGAAAACATGTACGCACACGTACGCACGCGCGCGCGCATAAACCCTCCAGTCACCAAATCACGTTCCGCTGATTCGACAGAAATGAGCGTCGCCGGGCGGGGATCGGAGGCAGCTTGTCTCACGGTTTTATATATTTTAATGAAGTGTATTTTAATGTGCGCTGCTTTGCATTTGACTGTGGGTGTCAAAACATGCCATTTTTTACAGAATCTATCTCTCTATCTATCTATCTATCTATCTATCTATCTATCTATCTATCTATCTATCTATCTATCTATCTATCTATCTATCTATCTATCTATCTATCTATCTATCTATCTATCTATCTATCTATCTATCTATCTATCTATCTATCTATCTATCTATCTATCTATCTATCTATCTATCTATCTATCTATCTATCTATCTATCTATCTATCTAGTGGTAAACATTAGATTTTAGTCCATTACACTTCTTAGACTCTATAGACTCTATTCCCCAAAGAGATGCTAAATATATTACATTTGCCAAATGTTAACAATTTTTGCAACTTCAGATGCACTATTGAATCTTAAAGTTTCGCAATCATTGAGGAAAATCTGACTGGACACGGAGTGTCCATGGGGTGGGAAGATTTACATGCATGGACACTGATAAATAAAACTGGCCAATTAGAAACTAGATATCTCCTCCAACATGTTTTCTCTCCTGCACACAGTCCAAGTGAAGGCTGCTCTTATCTCAATAGAAGGAGAGGTGAGAGTCCAGCATCGGGCCACTTTCACCCCAGGCGAGGGGGCCCTGAGGTGGGCCGCATGCGAAGGAAGCAAGGTCTCCTGAGCTGTGGAGGTTGACACAGAGTTCCTCCCTCCACCCGCCCCGACTACAGTGGGTGTTTGTGAACAGTGGGCCTGTTTTGGAAGAGAGTGTCCACGCCACAGCTGTTGAACAGTTCAAGGCGGGGAGTCCTTCTGGGCAGGGGGACTGGGCGGTAATGAAAATTCCCCAGGAGAGAAGCGAGGGGAATTCTGTGCTGTTATTTGTTATGGGAAAAAGGAGAAGACAGGGACAGGAGGGGAGAGAGAGTCAGTATGTGTGTGTGTATCTGCGCATAGGTGTGTGTGTGTGTGTGTGTGTGTGACTGTGTGTGTGCTCAGGTGGTCAAACGGTCACTCCCAATATAAACGAAACAGAGAGAACTAGGAGGAAAGTCAGGAGAAGGAAACTGTGAAGAAACGCGGCGTCAACAGGTGTTTCAACTCATAAAGGCGATTTCAAATGGCGCACAGTCACGATAAAACAAATATCCTCCCAAGACACATACAACACATAGTTCTGGACTAGCTTAATTATCCCGGAGATATTTCGCCACCCCCCTCTTCTTTGAGCGCATGTTTGTGCGTTCACATATGTGCACTCAGGAGCTTCTGTTTATAATGAGAGGGTTCCCTCCTGAGTATAAATTCAAATGGGACTTGGCAAAGAAAGCCCTCGTCGTTCCTAAGAATCCAAACACACTCGCCGCTTGCTCACTCTAAACACGCACAGGCCGCGGTTAAAACTGCACTCGCACGCGCATCATCTTCGCCTGAGTCGCCACAGCACCTCCAAATTGAGATGAAGTGAGAACAGAGCGCTCCCCCTCCTTAATGGCAAGGCAAAGGCTACTTATCGGCCCAATGTGTTTCTACTTTTCTAATCTGCATCATTTATTATGGGCAAAACCATAATAGGGAATACAGCCATGGTCAATATTATGTCTTGGCCCAGGGGTTGTTACTTGGAAGAAAAAAAAAAATCAGAATCCGGTGTTCATACGCATGTATGCATGCTCACACACACTTTTGTTCCAAAAGTCTCTTTACCAGAACAGCCTTGTCTCCTAAGAAAACTGTAGCTGTTATGGGAAAAAACCCCGCTACAGTCATTTTTACCCAACACAAATTATGGAGTCCTTTGCAGAGACATAAAAGAACTGATACAGGAAGCGCTGTGACTCAAATTAATGGCTTCCCCCTGTGCATTACATTTGCCTTATACACGGACATGTGCGGAATATTTCCTGGGAATTAAAGGGACTGGTGACCGAGGCACAGACGAGAAGCCTTGAAGGAGCCTGGAGGCGTAAATGACACACAAAAAGCAGCGTCATGCACACAGATGCAGGCGCTCTGCCCTGAGGATAACCCTGAGCCATCAGTGCAGAGACTAAAATGAAAGTAACAGTTTTATTTCAAAAGTAAGGGTGTGGAGAGGATGTGTGTCCTTGATACCTGCTGAAAATGAACACACGTGTTTGTTTGTACCCGTGTGTGTGTGTGAGATAGGGGCTGTGTAAGGGGGCCTGGTGTCTCTGAAGGATTAATGGTGGCAGGCCAGGCAGGGTAATCAGGACGGCGGATAAGTCCCGGTCATCCAGGCGTTGAGCTGAATAAACATGAGAGCGCGGTGATATCTCCTTCACATTCACGCTCGCCGACAGACAAATAATCACACATATGCGCAGACGTCGAGCGGATCTTGACGGGGTCGGAGTTTTTCCAGTGGATGATGCCAATCAGGACACGATGTCGCCTGGGCTCTGAATGTAAACCTACACACAATATCCCCCCTTATTGCCTCCCAGTGAAAGTTCTGCCTCGGGTCATTGAGTGTGGCACCTTCATGTGTGCCATTAGGCCTCCGATAAGTCCCCATATGTAGACTGTAGAGTAGAAAACATGCCTGGATCAAGGGCTAGTCATTACGCGCCCTTCTACATGCTAAATCCTAAATAAATGTTGCGTGTGCTTTGTGTTACAAAATCTCATTCATGTAAAACTGGATTTTCTATGTGACCGTAGAGCCCTTAATTCTTTATTCCTGGCAGATGCCCTGCAACCGTATATACTCTAAAATACGACCGATCGGAGGTTAAACAATGTTGTTTTTTTCTCTAAAATGCTGGGGAAAAAGAGAATTCCTTGCAACTGAAAGCAAAAGATTCCTTTTACCAGAGGCAACATGATAAAACATCTCTGTGCACACTTTCTACGGTTGAAAAACAAGCTGGGGACTATCTGAGAATGGTTCTGCTTATTGTGGCCACACGCCAAGCGTAGGTATGCAGCCCAATGGACAACATCTGCATGAGCACGTTTTTAAAGCCAGCGTTTCAAGCAGGCGTGCACGCGCGGAGTCGGAAACCAGGAGCAAATGCTTCACGCCACATCGAGGAGCCGAGGTGGGAGAGCGGGACATTCCTGCGAGATGACAAGCCGTCACAGTCACACACCAGCACAGGAATGTTGGGAAAACAGACGGAGTGGGTGAGATGCGGGAAGGGGGGGCGGTCTGGGGACGGGAGCCATGGGATGAAGAAAGACTGTCACTTCATTAGGCCAGTAGTCATGGGTTTCCGAAAAGATGCAGACGAGCTTCTGTGATTAGTTTTCACTGAGAGGAGCCGTGGGGGGGGGTGGTGAGCAAAGGCATGAACACACACGCACGCACAAACACACACACACACAGACAGGAAGAAGAAACGGGTGAGACTTGACTGAGTTTTGCTGGTTGAAAATGATTTTAGTGGAAGTGGGAGGTTGGCCACAACAACATCAGGCCCCAAAATGAGGTGTTGGGCTGCCGGTGGTACCGTCAGGGTCTATGCAATGAGTGAACGAGGGAAGGAGTGTGAACACTAGTGAATATGCACTCCAGATGTGTCAGGCTGTCACGCCGCAAGTAAACACTCTCGCTGATGGACAGCTCGGGACTGGATGGCCTCACCGTCGTGCCCCTGGGGGACGTGTTGGAAAAGGAAGGAGGAGACAGGAGGAGGAGGAGGGTGAGATACGGCAGGGGAAAAAGGGAGAGGAGGAGTTGGGGGTGAAGAAGGAGAGGAGAGGGATCTGCACTGAGGGACCCGAGCCAAGATCAAGTCACCCTGAGGACCCGTGTAGCCTGGCAGGCTGGTTACAGCGAAGACGGGGAGAGGAAGGGGGAGACGGAGCGAGGGAGGACTGGGACTGATTGTTACCCTCTTGTCCCTCCTTAGTGTGGCCTCCGAGGGGGCTCCTGCAGCCTCAGTGAATTTCCGTCTGGCACAGACCTGTGAGCTCCTGGGAGCAAACTGAAATATGAACTGAGAGAAGGGAGGATGGGAGGACAGAGGGGAAGGGAAAGAGAAAGGAAGGACAGACAGAGGCACCAAAAATGGGGGACAGATGGGGATTTTACATGTGCAAAGGGTCCATCTCCTGATCTCCTCAAGTACACATAATCCCTCCAGGTTCAGGGTCTGGCATATTTAAAGGGTGGATTCCCTCAAAATATAACAGTTTGTATTGATGCAGATGGTGGCGGTTTGCTGGCCTGCAGTAGGTTTTAAGCTCTTAACCACTTAGGTCTGGTTAATAAAACAAAAAAAAAAGTGTGCTGTCTTCCACTTCTCCACAAAAAACCCCAAACCAGAGAAGAAACTAAACCACAGGCTGAATATCATCATCAGAAACAACACAGCCAGTCACATTTCCAACCAAGAACATTTTCGGAAACGTGATGCAAAACTTGTGTGACTTTTAAGTCACTGGTTAATATGCATATAAAACTGCTGACGCTGACAAATTAGACCGACCTGATGCCAAATGAGCGTCAACAGCCCAGCCAGAAACTGAGCCTGATCCCAGATCAGAGCTGGCCTGTGCAATAAGGGCCATAACTAAGATTACCACATCTGCCATCCAGTTCTGGCCAGGTCAGAGCTGAAAAAAGTCTGTCTAGACGCAGCAGCAAAGCCAGACGACCCGCCAGCTTCTGTCTACTTCAATTTTGAATTTAAAATTGCATCTCTGAAGTGTCAGAGGAAAAAGGAAAAGGACTTGTTTCGGTGGGGAACTGTACCTTTAAGAGCCTAGCGCATCAGACGGTGAGTTGACCTGGAGTACCTTTTGTGTTGTTATAAAACTTCCACTGTGAGGTATTATTCCAACTTCTCTGCTGTTATTTTAGGTGCACTGCACAGGAGCGCTCCAGCGGAGTGTATGAAAGGAAAAGATGATTAGGTAACCGCTTACGCTGCTGTCAGGTGACCACTGCTGGCCAAGGGGGCACCTGCTGGGTCACTAAACCACGGGATTTTCAAATAAAAGGGGAGCGACTGTGAAGATTTCTGCTATGGAGAAAGTAGGATGGATTAGAGAGAACACACTCTGACTGTGCGCTGCTAATATGGTGTGTCTTGTAATCATGAACTGCAGCTCTGGAGCTCGTCGAATGCTGCGTTCACGCGTAGCAGAGACCCTTCAATTGCAACGAGGATCAGAGAGCTGCAGCGATGACACTCCTGCATTAAGCAGCTGTCCACTCCCATGATCGTGAGAAGCGAACGGGAGGGTGGGAAGGCTCCGGAGACGGGTCTCCGGGGAGATGGGTCCAAACAACGTCAAGTCACAGCAGGCTACGGAGAGAGGGCCAGAGCCTTTACGTGAACAAACACACTCACTGGGTTCTGCTAATATACTTCTATAGTTGCCAATTCTGCATTTCAGCTGCACTTAAAAACAGAAAAATGAGTTTGCAAACTTTTCCACGTCTACCTTTGAGGTCCAGCGCGGACAGCAGCTGCTGTTAGCTTGTGTTAGACAGTCCCGCGTGTCACGGCGTTGTTCATATTTGAGAATGTTTAAAGAAGATAATATTAAAGAAGTGGAAAGCCTGGGCTGATTAGTAAAAGCTTAATCTTGGCAGTTATTTTCAGTAGATATGTCCATTTAAAGTAATCAAGCTTGAGGCGCGTTGTTATGCTTGTAATCCACGCTTAAAGGCCACTTAGCTTTTCAGTCATTAATAATAATTTTCTTAATGCTACCTTAACATTCAACTCATTACGAGTCTTTTCAATTACATCTAACTAAGCAAAGTATGAGACGAATCTCTTCTGCAGAGATGTGAACATCCCAGTGTGCGTTAATCCTGCCCGTTTATTGGTTTTGTTGTTATTTGCTGTTGCCGTTCTGCTAAAAAATGCCGTTACTCTCATGTTTAGCTGCGGTAGCCTTGACGACTAGACCCGGAACCATGGCCGTGAAAGAGTCCACCAAACACACACCTCAGCTGCATGCCAGATTAAGGGGTGAGATTCCATCTACAGAAAGTATTCAAAGCTTGAACATCTTTGCTGGCTTTTATCATTTATTGAATTCTAGCTGTGATATGTAACCTTGCTATCGGAATATTCACACTATCGGGCCGGCGAGGTTCAATTTCATAAAGTTAGAGGGTCAAATTAGCCTAATTATGAGGATTAACAGATTAATAGCACAAGTGGATAAAGATTACCAGCACGAAAAAGAAAAAGTTGCTCTCTTTTTCTCTAACCGCAGAAATGTTTGCCAACTGCAACGAGCCATGTGGCCTACAGCGATGTTGAGAGAGGAAACAAGTAATTAAAAAGCAAATGAAAGAGTGCATGGTTTGTGTATATTCACACTTGATATCTGGCTATTTAATGCTAAATAGAGTATTGTTTGTATTGTAACTCCAAGCGCCATTGTCAATGGGGAAGGCGATGAAAGGCGAAGTCACACAGGGGGTAATTATCTGTGACGTGGAGACAGCCACGGTGTCCTCACACACACACACACACGCATGCGTGCGCCGACATTAATGCACAACCATATGGTCCCCGGTGTGCAAATGTATGACTGCTACTATGTGTGTTTGCC
Source organism: Takifugu rubripes (assembly GCF_901000725.2). NCBI lineage: Eukaryota > Metazoa > Chordata > Actinopteri > Tetraodontiformes > Tetraodontidae > Takifugu > Takifugu rubripes. The sequence continues at coordinate 13,897,284 of NC_042301.1, read as the reverse complement.
TGTGTTTACTGAGCTATGAATCGGTCCCCCCCCCACCACTCAGAGCTGAGGGTTGAGTGAATATTCTCAGCACGTCGGGACAGCGCACAACACAGCAGTGTGTCCCTGAAGACCCTTGCCCTGCCTGCCTGTACCCTCTGATTTGGACAGAGGGCAATCAAGCAGACCCGGTAAACAATACGGAGCGAGGCCACAGAAAACCACAGCGGCTCCTCCATGTATTCGTCTCAGGTCACCAGGGACACCGGGGTTTGTCCAATGACTGCGGAGTCAGAAACGAGCAGTATGGAGGGACTATTAAAATGATCAGGGATGCTGGGTAATGGCCAGCGTTGGAAGATGACATCCCATACAGAGCCGACATCCATTAGGGTGATGGCCCATCGGAAACAGATATATAGCGCAGTGTAAATAACTGCTTTTTAAAGGACATTTTTGTTTGTTTTTTTTTACTTGGGTCGGCGTCAAGAGATTTTTCTTCGCTCTGAGCGGGAGCAGAAGGGGCGTCTGAGGCCCTTCATGTGGCCGCACTGGAGCGGTGAACTCCCAAACCTTTTAAGGAGATCGCACAGTCAACCTGTTGGTAAAAATGAAGCGAGGGAAGCTCCAAACACACAGTCCCTTACACAAACAAGCAAATTACGCAGCGGTGCCGTTCAGAGCTTTCCACAAGTGACTTCCATATCGCTCGGGATTTCAGGTCTTCTTCAGAGGTTTCAGTTGTTTCTGATTATTTTTATAATGCTGCCTGTTGCAACTTTCTTAACAAAAGTCCCACAAACATATCGTTGCTTTTGTATTTACTCTGTGGCTAAAGGCCACGTTGCTGGATATCATAGAATACCATAGAGCCACAGAGCAAAGAGGCAGCTAAAGGTGAAAGTCAGAAATAACTTAAACAAGAAAACTAGTTCAAGATGCAGCTCATCTGTGCCTTTCATAACAGAAACAGTACATCTGTTTTCCCATCAGCCCCGTCCATCGTTAACATTTGGGAAAGATTTTGGTTGTCATGCTTAAAAGAAACCATGCTGACTGTCAGTAGATGATTGAATGTAGCTGTATAGTCAGATAACAGATGGTGCAATAACACCACAACAAAGTGGCTCCTCTGTGCCGCCACTGTTTTTCACACTAAAAAACACCAGTGGCATAATCCTCAGTTTGGGACCAAAAGAGGTGCACAGATTTCCCAACATGACAATAATGACAGCGTTCTGTCTCATCGTCCATAGATCTTCACCCTATGCCTGCAGATGTTGCCAATAAATCACAATTATGTGCTAAAACATTTTTTAAAAAACATGTTTGAATTAGTGGTAATTTCAACGTTAATGCCGTAAACGTGGATATTCGTGCAGATACGGGAACATCAATATGCACAAATGAATTTAAAAAAAAAAAAACTCCATTAAGGTCCAGCGGAGAAATTCCATTTTCCATTTTGCTAAAATTACGCCTTTTTTACTTTGAAGGCCACGACCACAGTTCTGCCATTCTAGGGTTTAGCAAGCGTCATCTTCAGACATAAGTAAGGATGAAAGAGCGCGGTCCTCTCACGTCGTCTGCTTCTGCATTGGCAAATAATTATGGTGCTGAAAACATCTATCAGTAATCATGAAACAGTGCAGTAATAACAGCTTAATTCCAAAATGGCACTCTCTTTCTTCCTTTCTGTCGGCCTCACTTTTCTTTAGAGACACTCTCCTCCATCTATTTCACACGCTCTCTTTCTGAACAATCTTACACAGTTTACATGTTTATCACTGACCAATCAGAATTAGGGTCGTATTAGGCATACGGACATACAAATAGGACTTTTACTTAAACATGTGAGGTTCATGTACCATTGTTTAATATCCTGTTATACAGTATTTTTCCAATTAAAAGAGGGTTAAGTTGGGAACAGCAAAACATGGAATTGTGACAATAAAAAACAGCACACATGATTAGATGGAATGAAAAAGGATGAACAAAGCAAACCAAACAAACATCTTGGGATTATGTTGCTGTTGCTGGGAATTAGGTGGAGTGGAAAGGCCGAAACCGCGGCTACTCTTCTGACGCAACTGAGTAAAGACTCTATTAAAACGGGGAGCATGGATGCTAATGGGATGCTAGTTAACTTCTTGGTCGGAAGCTTTCATTTTAACTTTGTGAACTTGTTAAAAATCCAGTTTGGGTCACAGGTACATAGCATCTTCGCACTAATCTTTTTTTTTTTCATCTGCGGACTCAACCCGAGAGACCGAGGAGATTTCTTATTAGTTTGGATCCTCTTGCCTGAGGGGCGAAAGAGCGATAAGATATTTGACCAAACGCAGAAACCCAATAAGGGGCCATCGATTAGGAGTGATGAGCACCATATTGGAGACACAGGTGGCTACAAAGAAATTAAAAAAAAAAAAAAAAAAACACGCAACAGCAAAATGGAAGAAATCAAAATGGGAAATCTCTGGGCCACAACTTTGGCATCCACCGTTCCTCGGGATGCTTGGGGATCTCAATGGATGGCAGGTCGGTTTGCCTAGCTAGATGGAGGAAGTAAGTGCTTATGAAGCTGAGGAAAGTTTAAAATCATGTAGTTTTAATGCAGGTGCAGGTAAAGTTAAGACTCCCATTAGGCCCTGTCGGCCCACCACAGCAAAGGGAGGGTCTGTTGGTGAGCTTTGCTTGATTTGTCAGCAAAATTACCAAAAGAATTGGGAAAAATCAAAGATCTGACCTATTCTGCCCTTGCAGGCACTGCAAAGGGGTGAGTTCATGGGGGAATTTGCTTTTGGGAACTTGTCATTCAGACATGTTATTCATAACCAGTTTTACTGTGGGACTGATGAAGAGACATCTGCAATCCAAAAAGATACTACATTGTCTAGAAGTAAAGACTGTTAAGTTCACTCACAAAGACAATGCTTGGGGTCATTAGCCCATCAGCGTCGCTGCCATGTTGGACTAGATGGACACATTCACTATAATAAAAAGTGCCATCAAAGAGATTAGATTGTTACATTGATGAAAACTTGATCATTTCAGGATCACACAACCATGTGGTCACCTGTGAGTTTGTCACAAGTGGCAAAGCATTGCAAATATATTTTTAAACTCTTTACTTCTTGACAAGGGAGGATGTTTATGTAGTAAATACTAATTGTGCGAGAGCTATAATATGAATTGGCTGCAACTAGATACATGTGACCTGGGGGCAAATGGATCCAATGTTAGAGTTAATGCTGGCCTTGAATAATGAAGCCTTTGTCTAATAAAACTGGAAAGCCTCCAAATACCTATAGGGACCTTAGCTAGTTAGAGCAATAACAGTCTATCAAAAGCGAAAGCAAAGTGATTACTTAGAGGGTAATAAATACAACACCCATGCTGTGGAGAGACCGGGGACTCAGATTGGGAAAAGACAGATGCTGGGACAAAGAGAGACCAAAAGAGAAATAAAGTTAATTAAATCATTAGTTAAAATAAATTCTACATCTGTTAATTTAGCAGCTGAAATCCACCCTGTTCTGTGGAAGAGAGCACTTAGAAGAGCCGTCACATCAATGACAAACACAAAGTCACATTCATGCGTGAATTCAGTGGCAGGTTTCTCAACCGTTCACATTCAAACATAAGGTTTCAAACATCTCCAGATCGTCAAGACAAGTTCTTTCAAAATGAATGCAAAATTGAATACGCAAATCCATCTGCAAGGATAAGTACCTTGAATATTCTACAGGTGACAAGTAGACCCAAGAAGGTGATGAAAGAATCAGAACTTCTCAACAACAGTGAGTTTCTTTTCTTTCCGGATACTTAAACTACTCCAGCCTGCACTTTGTAATTACTTTGAGAAATAGTTTAAAATTTGTATTGAAATGTGCTTGAATAAAGGACCACCAAACAAAGAACACAGTCAAAGCCACTACGCAGATTTCTGTGGCGGCCAAGGACAGATACTATACTTAAGAGGGAACGCGGAGTTCTAAGGAATTATTGTCCTTTATTCAATGTGACAAAATGGTTCATGCCTGGATGTCAAGATTGTTTTGCTTGAAAACCAATCACAGATCTTTTGATTGCTTAAATAGGGGAAGTGAATGCATAACCCTAGTTTCAAATTTGCGCACGTGAAAAAGGGAGAAGTGCACACGCACATGGGCGTTCAGGCTTCTTAGATGGTGAAATAGTCCTGACCAGGAGGGAGCCTTGAGGGTCACAGACAGGAACACAATAACACCACCATCAATTACAGCCCTGGGAGGAGGTAGGCGAGTCCAATCAGAGGAGCAGGGAGATACAGGACAGGTGGATGGACAGCCTGGAGGCAGGCGGTAAAGGTGGAGGAAGAAAAGGGGGGTGACAGGGAGGATGGAAGACTGACTACTGCTGCTGGTCGCTGCTCTAACTAAGTGAGCGGGATGAGGGTAATAAAGAGTCAGTCACACGGAGCGACCGGCGGCCTCAGAGGGAGGGGGAGATCTCGGAGCAAAGAGGTGACAGAAGTGAGAGATGGACTTCATCAAGAGTGCCGCCTGATGGTCAGAGTTCACACTGACTGGCCTTCCCTCCTCAGGGCAGGTGAGGAGTGTGTGTGGGGAGGGGACACCTGGGTGTTCTGGCTCAGTCTCCAAAGAGGTAAGCAGTCGCCATCGTTATTTCTACAGGTAAGTTAGGGTGTTGAAAAGAAACTGTATTCTATATATCGTGTGGGTTGTTTCCTAAAAGAAACGCGCTTGCACAGAGATCTTCAAGAGTCTGCAGTCCTTCAGTATTAAAAGAGGCTGCAGAATTAATACAGAGGTAATGATGTCTTCTTCTTTCACCACTCAGAATGCATTACCATCTCAATTTGACTACGCATAAACTACGCAGTGAACAGTCACCTCGTCAAAAACCCTCCTGAAAAGTGCTTTTACAGACTGGAACTCACAGAAATGTTTGATTTATAGTTTATTTTTACCTCCCAGTAACGTCTAGGACTGAGCAGAGCTTCTAAGATTCCAACCTGACGTTTCCATGGACTGAGATCTACGTGGTGTTTCAATTTGATGTTTACATTTCTGTTGTGGATGGTCAGGAGAAGCACAGTAATGTATGAATCAGTTATGTGCAGGTTTTATATTTCTCTGTCTTTGATTGCGTTTGGAGAGTTGAAAGAAAAGGCTTCCAGGAAATGTTGTTGTGTCCCATATCGCACGCTCTGTCTCCGCTTCCCTTCAATCACAGCTCATAACGTGACTAGTTAAAGCGTGTATCAGGTTTCACTGGCTTTAATTCATACTGGTAAATGTGCACTACATAGACGAGAAGAAATCCAGCCTCAAAGACTCAACCTAATCAATGTGATATTCAGGTCTATATCATGTCTATAATAATATCCTAGCACTGATCCCTTTTAGCCCTGCTAACATCCATTTATGTCCTTTGTTTGCTCTGATTTAAATGGTTAAAAACGTTAGATATGGAGCGAAGCTTTCAAGTTATTCTATAGATAGATCCATAAATACTCACTTTATAAATATTTTGATTTTGACCCCTCGGAGGACTTAAAGGAAACAGAGCGATGCGATGAGGGAAGTAGGACAGGCCACTGGTCTTTCTGTCCTTCCTCGGGGACAAAGTTTGTGTTTTCAGTTCACCTCCTCCAGGGTGCTGCTTACCACAGCACAAGACAGTCACACTGCGCCTCTTCCTCTCTTCCCCTGTCTCTCACTTTCTTATTCCACTGTGACAAACATTCCCTCCCTTGTTCTGTCTGAGAGACGCCTACAATCAACATGTGCCACATGTCCTTGACAAGTCAAGAGGATCTTTCTCTGCAGGAGCTGGGTGGCAGCATCAACCATGCAACCCCCTATTCATCCCCCCGTGTGTCCCCCACCTCCCTCGTGCCCCCGTCTCCCCCCGCCCCCCCTTGCTTTCTCAATATTGAGTTGCCGGGGTAAAAGGTGGCCAGAGGAATCTAATAACTGTGACAGTGGGGCTTTTTTGGCATTGTTCCTGAAGCTGTGCAGACACACACAGGGCTGTCTGCTCGCTCTAATGAAAGGTTAAATGAATAGGACAAAGTGACAGGAGGTACAATAAAGAAACAAGAAGGAAGAGAGAGAGTTGGTGTGTGTGTGTGTGTGTGTGTGTGCACTCATTTATGATGCCTACCGGGGACCTCTATGGAAAATGCTCCAAGCAACAGTTGGTTTCATGAAGGCAAAAAAATGTTTGTTTGTTTTTTTATTTGCATCATCTAATTTGTCCAAGGTCATTTCAAACAAGCAGGTCAACACCACGCCATGTCCTCACAAGGACACACGTGTGTGTCTTGTACATGGACGCGTTGGACTCTGGCACCGACACACAGATGCTGGAGAGGAATTCCAGCATGGGGCTTTTTGATAAATGTTAAGGTCACTGACAGAGGGGAGGGGTGGAGGCTGGGTACAGAGGGGAGGGTGTAGCGGGGGTGTGGGGGAGTGACGGGGGGGGGGGGGGGGGGGGGGGGGGGGGGGGGGACGCATGTCTTGTCTTGTGCCTCTGCCTGCCTGTGCCTTGGTGGAATGCAGAGTCACATGAAAGAGGCCCTCTCTCTCGCTGCCTCGCTCTCAGACTCGGATCTTATGTCTGTCTCAAAAGGGCCACTGTCCCCCCCTGCCCCCTCCTGACACACACTACCTGTCAGCAGACTAACCCTCAGCTCCAAAAACACACATAAAATGCGAGTGAAAACACAAAGATGCGATCGTAAGCACACGGGTTAACACACACGTGCAGATGTGGTCTCCTCGCGCGGCGAACAAGGATCAAGTTTCCCTCAAACAGGAAGAGTGAGCGAAGATCAAACAAACAAACGCACAATCTCATTATCCTTCGGTTGGATAATTACTATGATTACCACCATAAATAGCAACTTTGTCACTAACAATCACGGGTTTGGACTGCCGACGTGTCATTCCCGCGTGTGATGTATTGCAGTGCCATAGATAAATTCTGGATAAGCTACGAAAGATGGCCGACGCCTTGATGATGGGGATGTAGACAGCATCAGTATTAGCCTGTAAATATCAGGTTCATGGAGTCTTTTTGTTTTAACCAAAATTTAAAGTGAGTCTCCAAAAATCCCTCTCAATTTCTTGCAGTTTTGCAACCTCTTGTAGTGCGACTCTGAAAGCATGTGTGCAAACGGAGTAATGGGAAGCCCCACTTGACCTCCTCCCATTGCGCCGCGTACTTAGACTTAATCTTCTCTATCACCGGATGAGGGCTTTCTTTGTTACCCGCAAAAACATTATTTTACGGCATTTGATAATGCCAGCGCTCCTCCTCGGAGGCCGTAGTGTAAATTCACCACAGTGCACGCAAATGCGCGCAAAATCCTCCGAGACCGAGCGATTCTCCTTCGTTGGGATTTATTAGCGCAGCATCATTGCTGTGACATGTCCTAAATGGTTACGCCTTTTACAGCTCTCTTCGTCATAATGCTGCCTGCAAATCAGAGGAAAAATTGCTGTCCTGTGATGCTACAGGCAAAATGGTTAGATTCAAACTTAGCTGTATAGTTCAGTTGAGTTCAGGAGCATTTCCCTGCTATAACTCCCCAATTTAAAGTACCCCGATGCACCGTTAGAGCATGTTTACAGAAGTAAATTAAGCATCCATGAGTCTTGATGGTAACAGGCTACGCCAGTCAGATTTCCCTTCCACTGGCCGTGCACCGCTTGCACCAGTTTATGTAGAGCGGTGCTGATGTTAGCTCAAAACATCACAACACGCCACATGCGTGCAAGAGCATCTGGACACTAGCCGCGAAATCTCTACGGTAGCAATCACAACAACAGTGCCGGTCGGGGAGCCGGACGCCGACTGGAAGGTAGAGTCAAAAAGGAAATGACACAGGCACAAAATATTGACATATTAGGTCGGGATATTGAGAAAGTTTCCAATCATTCAGGGGGAATGTTGACATACAGTACAGTTATTTTGAGGAGCGGCCTCAAAATATTGAGAGTGTTGCTCGTATTGAGTTACTCATTTACCATCACATCGACAGAAACTGGCTACTATGGCCCATAAATCAAAACCACCTTTGATTTTATTTGGTCAGCACTGAGATAAATTCAAATAAATGTTTACTTTTGAACGCAGGTTACACTAGAGACGCGGCTCTTGTGTTTCCCAAGAACTTTCCCACGATGGAGACGACATTTGTAAGTGAATGACTGAAAAATAAATAAACTGCTCTCCGACCCAACCGTGTCGTGCTTTAAGTGTGAAAGTCTGGATTCAGGAGCAGGACGGCGGATCTCGGTCAGGTGCAGTTATTTGCACTTGGGGCCATATTTCACAAGTCTACGTGCTACTGTACGTCCCTCACCTCAGGAATTTTTCATGAGCCACCACTTATCTTGTCATATAAGATATCTTCCACAAGCTTTTTTGGAGGAAAGAGAAAATGCACCTTTAGGGCAAATTATTCTCTTTTAATCAAATCAGTCTGTATGGCCTGAGGAGGTTTTTTCTTTTTTCCGTGCCTCTTCAGTCGCTGATGCATGAGCCACTAACACGCAGCGCTGCACACCCAGATGCTGTGTATTTTTTTTTTAAAAAGAAGAAAGAAAAGCCTGAAAACTGAAAGCTAGAAATGAGACTCAACAGGGAAAAAAAGAAAAGAACACAAAGAGAAATCTGGGAACAAAGTAGCGTCTGGAGTTTCCATCACAAGTGAAATCTCAGACTTTCTCACTCACTGTTCATGGAAGAAAATCGAACAGCTTTATTCTGCAGCGCGGGAGGGACTATAAAATATAAATTATACCACATAACTCTATACCTCCCAACTGAGCCATTTGGTTACAACTGTACTCCTGGTTGTTACATAGGTCCTGTATCACTCGTTGTTCCGTAGCGCTGGCGTGAATCATGTCCAAGCCTTGCTGAAGAATGAACGGACGAGGAGTCCAAAGTCATTTTCCTTCTGATCAATCATCGGCCGTCCGGTGGCACTGAGGTGATCATTTTACACCGTTTGCTGCAATTTTTTCTCAACGTACGGCCACCCCAGATTACGACCGTAAACGCAAGAATCTTGGAAGGAGGGGCCGAGGCGGCGTGTGGCTTCTGCACACACAGGGTGTGTTCATGCACCGAGACCAAAGTTTCCCCCGATTCCTTCCTTAAGGAATAGGATCGTGTTTGGATTAGCATGTGAAACGAAGCTTGCAGGGGAAAGGGAAAAAAAAAAAAAGAGCACATGTAAGTACGAGTATCTGCTTACAGTTTAAACACGAGCGAGACCCGAATCTGATTGGCCTCCCATCTTCAAGAGGAGGCCTGGATTGAGCATTTGACTACCGAGAGCACGCTATCGTTTGACAGATTAGGAACCTCTTCGTAAGATTTGGGAAGCAGGACTCACAAGAATACCCAGTTGCGGTGTTTGGAGGACATCGGAGCGTTCCCCTGGCTATGTGTGCCACAGTTTAGTCTCTTACTTTGTGCACTGAGGGACGAAAAATGTAATTACATCTGCTGTGTTTATGTTGTTTTAAATAAAGTACGCCTCACACTGTGCTCCTTATTAAATTAGAAGCTCAGCGATCCAATTTGTTTTAACATTTCACAGCATCTCTGTTAAGGAGCCTCCAGCTTAGAATACACTGTCCAAAAACCCAAAGCCACCACTAGGTATATGTATGACCCCCCCGTCCCGGCACCAACCTTTTAAAAATATTACTTTTTCCATCACTGCCAAGACACACTATCAGTCACTCAAGAGATCATGGAGGCTGAAGACAGATGAAGAGGAGCGGAACCATCCCATACAAAAATGAGCCACTCCTGACAAATGTAAAAGCGCTGCAGAGGTGTTGTTGGCGATGCTGCCGAGGCCTCGCTGAAACAAAGCGTTCTGGATGCCTGGTACGAGCGAAAGTCTGTAAATAAACACAACGTGCAGCTTCAAATGCACAAAAGCAGACAATGCAGCCCTGGGAACGTGCCATTTTGTTTCTTTTTTTTATAGAAAAGGCACTCTCAGAAGGGAAAACGTGCAAATCTGCCCCACAAGTGGCGATCAAATGTCCTTTACACACTTAACACCAATTCCTTTCGAATCAAGAGGCTGAGAATGAGAGAGCAAGTGGAGGAGAGTAAATGGAGTGGATGGAGTAGGCAGAGAGGAGCAGGGAAGAGGTCTGGATGTGAGCAGTAATCAGCAGAAGCCAGCAGGGGGGACAGAGAGGGTTGGAGGGGTCAGAGACGGACCACCACTAAGCAGCCTTTCTCTTCATTAGCGGCCTCTCTAAGGGGGAGGGGGGGAGGGGCATCACAGGCCTACCTGTCCAGCAGATTATTGAACTGGCTAACTGTGTCTCATTCCCCCAACACACACACACACACACACACACACACTTTCTCCTCTTTGATTCCCGCAGACCCAAAGGAATCACGACCCCGCTGACAACTTTAACTTTTTTTTCTTTAACCTCACGTAGCCGCGGCGCCGTAGGACAAATCGGCCCCGCCGCTCAGTGCATAACGAAGCCATTTACCTCGACATTTTCCTCCATTATTTCAAATGGATCACCTTTCTTTTTTTTCCTGCGTCTCAAGTGTACATACTGTAATGGTTTATGTAGTTTCCCTGCTGCAGCGCACCGGCACTTATTTTCTGCCAATCACTATAATTATGGGACACACGTGAGAGAGGCAGAGATGCAGACATAAAGGAGCATCAGCGCTTTAACTCGTGTGACTTGTCGGGATCTAAAGGACGCTTAAAGCAAACAGATATCCCTGACGAGCCTGGCCAGGAGACAGCAACGTGGAGATAAAAGTAATGAAATGACACTCCAGGAATGTAAATTGGCATTCTTTGCTGGAGTTGCAGGCTTATGAAACACCACTGACACACACTCGGAGGAGGCCAAAATACTTCTCCAGGCATCCTTCTCGTGCACATTTTTACAGATGAAGGTGTGAAGGTGCTATTGTGGTGTTTTAAAGTGAAGCCATTCATCGCTCGCTCTCTCTTTCTCTCTCTCTATGTGTCGCTGTCTCTCTGCCATCCTCTCCCCGCATCTAGAATGTCTCCTGAAGCATTCAGATATGTCCACACAGCAGCGTCTGGCATGAAATGCGACCGTGTTCCCCTGCTTGTTTCACAGTTTACCCACCGAACGGCCACGACATGTCAAATAAAGAGGAAATAGATTTAGGCTGTCAAATAAACACTGTTGTTCAGCTTGGATTATGCCATTAAAAAGAAACTGCTAAAAATCTCCCATTTCCACCGACAGGGGCAAACAGACGTGATAAAGGCCCCTGCAAACACTTCAGAATCCAACTGAAGCAAGACAACAGACCATTCAAGTAATCAATAAAACTTTGCAGAAGTAATAATGTAGCTTTTGCTGCGAAAAGAAACTGTAAAAAAAAGGTGGTCTGAGACCTGAAAATAACAAAGTAAAATGAGGATTTGACTTATTGCCCAGATTAAATAAAAATGTTTTTTCTGACTATAAAAACACAAAGGCTAATGAATCACTTCACAATGAATTATGAGTGTATAAAAGGCCTGAATCTGCATATGCAGCCCAGTTTTCAGTTAAAGTAAATTAAGTTGCTCCTGATTATTTGCTTTCAACATTTTCCTCCTAAAGAAATCAAGCAAAACGTCGCTTGTTTGTCCTGTCAGAAGCAAAGAACAGTTTAAAGCTCTGAATTAAATGTAAGTTACATACGATTAACGTGTATTATTTAAATGGAACATTTACTCCTTCACTTCTTTTATGTCAGATAAAGTTTTCAGATTTGTTTCAGGCCTCGTCTTAAAGAGATTTAATGAGAAACACAGAAGAGCGCGAACAAAACTTAAAAGTAGCTAAAATGCTCGGTTAGTAGGGATTATTTATATTAAACGCAGTCTTGTAAAGAAAGTATAAGACACGTGAGTATGGAAATATAATTATAAAGTCGACAATTGTTCAAGAAAATGCCTCGACTAACTTTCTTTATGTCCTCATGAGTTCACAGCGCAGAAGTTGTGAGGAGGAAAAAAAAGTTGCCAGAGCCATAATTGCCTACAGTTAGGAAATTTACCTGATTTATTCAAATAAGAAGAGGCAGAAATTACATATTTACCATTGCTGCATGTTGTGTTTGACAGACCCCGCGGCTGCTGGCGCTTTTCGAACTTGGCGTCCTCCGAAAAGTCTGATTTCGCCCTCAAGTGGGGAACTTTCTCCTCTTCGAGACGCGTCGCCAGTGATTCGCCGTCGGCGTCGCTTTCACAAAGTTATCATCGCCGTTTACGACTGGTTCAGGTAGAACGGGAGAGAACAGGCAGACTTTTTATCCCCCTGGAACCTCTGCGTCCGAGCTGCGTCGCTGTGGGGCGAAAAAAAAAACGCGCGTCAAGACGTTTGGAAAGGAAGAGGAACGCCACCGCGACACTCGGTCCCCTCTTCTTTTCAAGCGGAGACAGCGGGGATCGCTGAGAGCCAGAAGCTGGGGTGTAACTGCTCCTACCTTGAGAGAAAAGCTGAATAACGCCTTCTTACACTCCCCCGGTGGTTTCCTTCTGCAGAGTCAGCGCGCTGCGCCGAAGAGAGTCTGCGGACGGGTCCGGGCGGCTGCCGCTCTTTGGCTCACCGAGTTGAAACCAGTGTTTCTGTAACCTGAGTGTAATTCCTGCTTAAGTGAGTTGTGTCAAGAGGAAGAGTGGCGTCTTTGCTGGTGAAAAATGTGCGAAACCCCCCGCAAGGAGAGGAAATTTATCCCGTGCGTATTTACTGCCGATATACAGCGGTCGAAATCTCAGCCCAGAGAGGGATTTGCGTGTTAACAATGGGC